>NW_022983476.1:1730588-1814032 GCF_010015735.1 Aaosphaeria arxii CBS 175.79 | reverse complement strand
GCTACTGGCGAGGCCACTGAGACTGGCGAGTTGACCGCTGAGGCTACTGGTGAAGCTACCGCTGAGGCCACTGGCACTGAGACCGCTGAGGCCACTGGCACTGAGACTGCTGAGGCCACTGGCACTGAAACCGCTGCCTCCGCTACTGGTTCCGGATCCGCTTCCCCTACTGGAGGTGCATCATCTAATGCAAAACTTGGACTCACTCGCCTCACCTCCGGAGAGGACTTCACCAAGGAGATCGCAGAGGCAAATCGTAACATCTTCGTCGTTCTCGGAACCACCATCAACAAGAACTACGCCCAACAGAAGAACAGTAAACAAGCAGGAGAAAAGGTTGACATCACCAAGAACTACGACGTCAAGGAGCAAAAGGGTAAGAGCCCATTCGCTAAGGCGAAGCCCGCCTACCTTTCGAAGCTTGCTGGGTTCGATACCGAGGAGTGGGACCAGGCTACTATCCAGAACAAGAAGTCTCCCAAGGGCGTCATCATTGAGACCTACTCCTCTTTGGAGGCAAAGGCTGTTGTCATTACTCAAGGACCCAACGAGGCAGCAGACGCCTTCGCTTCGGAGGACGCTACAGATGAGGATAAGGCTAACAGAATCTACTGGTGGAACATGCTCCGGGACAACTTCGTGAAGTCCTCCAAGGAGCCATCATCTCTCCAATATGTCATTCAGCGTGAGGTTGACCCTGAATCCGATACCTTCGTCCTCTTGGAGAGTCTTGCAGTCCTTCTTGGAAAGAAGGAGGGCGGCAAGCTTGCCAAGAAGCAGAGCATCCCGATCGAAAGCACTGGAAAGGACCTCCTCAACTTTGTCGCCATGTCGGGCTCTGACCTCGGCTTGGGAATCATGACCATGGCCGGTATGTTCCACGAGGATTTCGCCGGTCTGAAGATCAAGTCCTTCATCATCGAGCGTTCCGAGAAGAAGGTTTGGGACATTGTTTTGACCCTTGCCGTTGATGGCGAGGTCAGCACTGAGGTCGAGATCCTTGATTCCTCGGCGACAGGATCAGCGGCAGCAACAGCATCAGAGACTGGAGCAGCTGAGGCCACGGGAACTGAGGAGGCCACGGCAACCGAAACAGGCGAGGCAACCGGAACAGCTGAGGCAACCGGAACAGCTGAGGCAACCGGAACAGCTGAGGCAACCGGAACAGCTGAGGCAACCGGAACAGCTGAGGCAACCGAAACAGGAGAGGCATCGGCAACAGCAGAGGCATCAGAGGCATCCGAGACCGGAGAGGCAACAGCAACAGCAGAGGAATCCGAAGCATCTGCAACAGGAAAGGCATCTGCAACAGGAAAGTCATCAGCCGAAGCAACTGCAGAGACAGAGGAAGCAACTGCAACTGTCACAGGAAAGGCATCGGCAACAGGAAAGTCTTCCGCATCCGCATCCGCCACTGCATCCGCAGCGGAGGAGGAGTAGATGGAAACTCCCAGGGGTTAGCTGTGATGCTGTCTCTTACGAAGGAACACGAGGATCAGGACACTCATTATTCAAACTTTGCGACATTTCCTTTCCCTTTGTTTTGTTTACCTGTCTTTGAGCATTTTGTTGGATTGTTTTGGAGGATGTTGCCCGCAGCCGGGTTTTGGCATTTCGTAGCATGTTGATTGGTTGTAGTGGTAGTGAAGTGTGTACGTGGAAGTAGTAATATAAGATCGTTTCAGATCAAAAAAGGACTCCCTCATTGTGCCTGCAATTGATGTACATGACAAGTGGTGACCACCTATATATCAAGCTGGAGGTGGTCAGCCAATCTGGATCAGGCCTCGAGTATTCTCCGCAGGACCGTGTATCTTACTAGTAGAGGTAGTACATCACTGCACATACACGTTTGCTTTCACTCGAAACCATCTGCAAAAAAGAATAGGATTGGCGGAGAGACCGGCGGAGTTGAATCTTCGGGTATATGTTAAAAAGAAGAAAGAAAAAGAAGAAACCAAGGTAGCGGAGCGGATTTAGGTAGGGTACTGGTACTCCGCCCCAACACCAACAAGCTAGATACTAATTACAGTACAAATGCCAACGACGTCGTTCAATAACCAAAGTACCTAGGTACACACACCATACGCTACCAGAAAACCATGCTATGCAATTCGCGCCCAACCACGCTTTGGTATACTTCTTTTATGTTTGGTGAAGTAGTTTTTTTTTCGTTTCGTCTCGTTCCCTTCTGTTTCGTTTCATGTTTTCACGTTTATTTACTCAGATCATCACCCCAGAGCTCCTTGGCGATCTCGACGTTGAGGCGGACCTTAGCCCACTGCTCCTCTTCGGTCAACTCGTTGCCCTCGACCGTGGAGCTAAAACCACACTGGTGGCTTAGGCACAGCTGCTCAAGTCCCTTGGGCGCGACTTCGGCGGCCTGCTTGATGCGGTCGATGATCTCCTGCTTGTCGTCGAGGGTGTTCTTCTTGCTCGACATGACGCCCACGACGACGACCTTGTGTTCGGGCAGGTGGCGGAGGGGCTTGAAGTCACCGCTGCGCGCGTCGTCGTACTCGAGGAAGTAGGCGTCGACGTTGAGTTCCTTGAAGAGAACCTCGGCGACGGGCTCGTAGCCGCCGGACGCGAACCACTTGGAGCGGTAGTTGCCTCTGCAGAGGTGGATGCCGATCTTCATGTCTGCGGGCCGCTTGGAGATGGCGGCGTTGATGAGCTCGGCGTACTTTCTGGGGAGTGTAGAGAGGTCTTCGTTGCGATCCTCGGCCGCCTTGCGCATGTCCGGGTCGCACAGGTAGGCCAGGTTGGTGTCGTCGAGCTGCACGAAGCGGCACCCGGCTTTGTACAGGTCGTCGAGCTCCTCCTGGTACACCCTCGCGAGGTCGGTGAAGAACTCGTCGAGGTCTGGGTACGCTTCGATGTCGATGCTGGCGCGACCGCCGCGGAAGTGGACCATGGTAGGACTCGGTATGCAGACTTTGGTGGTGGCGGCGCCGCCATTGTCCTTGATAGCCTGCTCGAGAAACTTGAAGTCGTCGACCTGGATGCTCTTGGGGTGTCCGAGTTTGCCTGTGACGGCGAGGACAGGCGGGGAGAAGCCGTGCGGCCTGATCAGACCCGTCTGTCCGCGGATCTCGATGCCGTCCAAATGCTGGAGGAAGTCGAGATGGAAGTAGGCGCGGCGGAACTCTCCGTCAGTGATGGAGCGTATGCCAGCTGCGATTTGCTTGGAAGCTACGTCTGTGACTGCCTTGTCCTCGACCTTGCGGAGCTCCTCGAGAGTCGACTTGTTCTCGGCAACAGCCTCGCGAGCGTCATGGATAGATTTTGGGCGCAGGAACGAGCCTACGTGGTCGGCTCTGTAGACGCCGAAGGGGAGCACCATGATTGCGGAAGAAGAATGCTGGAATTGCAATTGAAGCTGTGAGAAGCTTCAGTTAGCCGAGGGATACTCCATAGTGACGAGCAGAGCTATGAGGAGATATCGTACTATAGGCAGTGGACAGAGCTTGCTGCAGACTGTCTACGTATATGGACGGAATCCTTCAGCAACAGCACTTACTGGGGAGACGACGAGAAAGGATGAACCAAGCTTGAATAGAGGAAACAGAGAAAATCAGAGCTATTCGGAAGGCGTCACGAAACGGAAGCAAGCTGCAAAATATAACAGCATTGCCCCAAACGTCAAGAACCCATCCTTTGCCCAAAGCACGTTAGAGCGACTGATGCGCATCAAGAACCCCACCACGGCAGTTGGAGAAATGGGCCTAACTGGGGACGGAGGAGCCTCTAAGGAGCGCCCGGCCCCGTGTCAGCGCGCGTGCTTGTATTTACTTGTAGGGGAGGGGTCAACGAGGGGCTCATCGACGGGTTTGTCCGAGATTATCGGCTAACTCCCTGCATGGTGGGCTTGGTTGTTCAATTCTATTTTTTTTTCTTATCCGAGTGGCGGATGCTGCTGATGTCTTCTGTCAATTGTGCATTGTCGTATACTCGTATGTTGGGGTTGAGATGTTTAGTTGGGGGGCACGGGGGATGGGGGAGGGGATGAGGGGAGAATGCATCAATGGAGGGGGGGGAATGACGTTCGGAGGTGAAAAACGGCAGGGTCCCCAGCTCTGTCCTCCATATGCTTGGAGAGGCGACGAGGAGGGGTAGTGGAATTAAATAATCCATGGACATGAAAACAACGAAAGCTGGGCAGTAAACTGAGGTATACATACTCTGCTACCTCGCATTGAATAGTATTCATATCTACCTCATCATTGGAAATACACAAGAGAAACAAGTGTCGCCCATGATCGACTCTCAGTAGTCATTACATCGATTGTATGCCTCGACTAGTACTGCTCGAGTAGAACAAAAACTGTGGTCGACATCTCTCTTCATCTTCGAAATATATAGTACAGTGAAATCCGTGTTCGGGAGCCCTACTCGGCAGCTTTCTTCAGCAGCTTGGCCTCCAAAAGCTCGTGAAAATGGTGATGCACAAGTCCGACGTCAACGTCCTCATCGTCGTTACCATTTATTCCGAAGTGGTCTGCGAGCGAGTAGACACGGCCGCCCTTTTTGTCGACTTCCTTCTCACGCCTGGGCAAATCCCGCTGAGCAAGACGCAAGCCAATCGTCCCAGCCCCATTGCCTGAGTCTCCTTCTTCTTCTACGATTGCCGTCTTGAAGTCACTGAATTCAGGCTGGATGGTCTTCATGTTGATTTCGCAGACCTTGAAGACAATAACCGTTCCGATTCGGATGTCGTCTTGGGACAAACTGGGAAGTGAAGCAACATCGTCGGGAATCGGGGGCAAATCCTCTTGCACAGATGTGGCGACATCCTGCACAATCTGCGCATCCACCTCTTTCATGACATCTGCATCTGTCTTGCTATCCAGAGCATCTCCATAGTCAAGCACAATGCTCTCTTCGCCCTCTTGGTGCTGCTCGATGGGTGAGTAACCTTGATTTGGAGCGTTGCTCCAGTCAGGATCATTGTTCTTGTTCGAGACATTCTTCTTATCTCTCTTCTTCTGCCACTTTTGCTTCTCTTGGGCAGCCTTCTGGCGCATGAGCTTGGACGCCGGATCCCAATGCTGTTTGAATGGGAACGGCGGAGCACTGAGCTCATACTCTTCCTCCCAACACTCGAACGCTGAGAGTTTGAGTTTTGATTTCCAGAGATCAGGGTCAGTATTCAAAGGCTTCGAGGGTTGCTCGTCAGCCGCCTTAGATTTGGGTGCTCGTTTATGAAGCGGCTACTCTCTTGTCAGTAAAAGGACATCTGTGAGCGCAGCCAATCTGGCCGCTTCGCTTGTGACGTTGCTTGTCTTGTGTTGGCTCTTGACATATCGCTTCAGTGGACCAGGAAACAAATTTGTATCTGCACGGTCGCGTCGTGAAGTGGAAATGGAGGTGTAAATGGGGAATAGGATATGGGGGGTGGCAGAACCGGATAGAAAATAGACATAAGCAGAAAGAAATTTGTGAATTACCTGAGCCTGGTGGGAAATTATCCGCTTAAACGCAGAAACGTCCGGCCTCAATCGTTTCGAAGCTGACGGGGGTGTTGAAGAGTCCACAGGTGTAGCTGGTGCTTGCAGCTCATCAATCTTGGCTAGCATCTCGATCCTGCGGCGCTCAAGGGATGAATCTTCGTCCTCTTGGTCGTCACGTTTACGCTTCTGAGAAGACATTCCGACTGTTGTTTTGCTGGGTGTGGTAGAGTGGTTGTTGTTAGTGAGCGCTCTTGTCCTAGTGGCTGGTGACAGTGCTCTCAATTCTTTGAAGCCAGCATCAGCATCCAAAACGCCCTGCTCCTTCAATTTTTGGAGCCTCGCTTGCTCCTTACGTCTCTGGTTTCGATTCCAGGTTGATTTGGACCCCGAGCCAGGCGGCCCATATGGTTTGACTTTGGTCGACCTCTCCTCGGGCCCTTCATCTCCCCCACTCTCGCTGTCAGAATCACTGCTGGAATGACTGCCGGAGCCGCTGGGGTCAGAGTCAGCGGAGGATTCATCGCCGGATGCACCATCAGAACCACTCTCAAGGTCGTCCATAGACACATCAAGGTCGTCCTCCGGTGCGAAGTCCTCGTCATCGGACTCTTCACTTCCTAGCTGGTCCACCGGCAAGTCTTCGAACCGAACGGCCTTGTGGGTTCCTTTACTCTCACCACGATTCTGCAGATCCTTCGCGGAATGATCGCTGGGACTTTCTCCGTGAGCCATGATGAGACCAACATTCCCCACACTCTGATGCTCTTCCATTGCGTTATCGGTAATCTCGACTAGGCGTGCTTGCCTTGGAGGTGGTATGCGAATGGGCGGTCGGTTGGGGTCCCGTAGGTAAGGTCGACCGAAGGGTATACCATCCAAGAGGTGTTGTCCGCCCTCAGAGATCTGGTTGCGGCCACCGAGGGACCTCTCGCGTACTTCTGTTGTCATCAACGGGCGGATACTAGATTTTGCATTAGTCCTTCACTTTCATAGAACAACTATTCCCAGTGAGCCGTACCAGACTATGTCGTCATCTCTGAGAGTATGCGCGACAGGTGAGAAGTGAAGACATTCGAATCCGCCAACTTCTACAGCATAATCATCCAGACCCCAGTGATCGCCTTCGAGTGGGAAAATCAGATTCACATCTTCCAGTAGCCGCGCGATGGTATAAGCAGGCGACTTGTTGGCTTCGGGGACGGTCCAGAGCGCTTGGGTTTGAGGCAGGCGATTCCGCTGCACCGAGAGGCGGAGGCGCATATCGATATATTAGGTCACAAGATTCATGTGAGTGATTTATACCGGTTGTAATTCATGCGAAGTTGAGATGTATACGTGGAGAAGCCGAGGATTTATGAGTGAAGGTAAAGTAAAGTAAAGGCCGGAATAGACCCGCGCAAATTCCAGAGCGCCTGGCCCAGCAAATCGCAAAGCGCCATCACGTGCCCTCGCGTTTGCCTAACCCTGTACAGTACGGGCGACTTGGGTTGATGTACCACAAGCAATTGAGAGTTTTTAGAAAGAAAATAGTCATCTAGCAAGTAATTAATTCACCAATTGATGCTTGCATTGATCTTATCTTCACCTCAGTGAGTTTGACCGAATTGATAAATCCTTTCTTTGTAGGTATAAGTTCAAAGGTACCTAGCACCTAGGTAGCTAACCTACTAGTAGTCACTATTCTAAGTACCTGTATGACGGAGGTAGCGTCCGCCCTCTCCGTCATGCCCATCCCACCCCCACCAGCACCATCATCCCTAAAACTAAACACAAACTCTCAGGCATGATAAAAGTCCAATCTTTGTCCGATAACGGCGCCATACAACCCTGAAATTCACAGTGAACAAACTTCACATATATGTAAAGTGTTTTTTTAGATTGGATTGACACACCCTTTCACCTACACCTCCCTATTACATCTGCAGCTGTCATAAATACAATTAGCGGCCATGCCCATTAGCACCTTTACTGGCAAGTGGACGAAGCTCCTCTCAACAGAACGACTACGTCGGTCCTCACAGATCGTCTCCGTTGTGGACCAAAAGATATGCATCTTCGGCGGTGAAGTACTTCCTCGACAACCTATTGACAACCAGATCGATATTCTTCCTCTCAATCCAGGTATGTACAATCATCTCTTCTCCCCAAGCCACCAGGGTACTCACACCTCAGCTTCGCCAAACCTACAAACAAAGTCCTCATCAACTGCACCATCACCTCGTGTGGGCACCGCATCGGCAGTCTCAAATGGAAAACTGTACCTCTTCTCTGGCCGCGGTGGCACCGATATGGCACCGATCGAGGAAAATGGTGCGGTCTGGAGCTACGACGTTGAAAAAGCGAGCTGGGAGAAGCTGAACCCTGCCAACACGTCGAAGTCATATCCGCAGGCTCGAAGCTACCATTGCGCTACGAGCGATTCCAATGGTTCGTTCTTTATTCATGCTGGATGTCCTACGAGCGGTCGCTCGTCTGATCTCTGGAAATTTGACGTCTCGTCGCGCATTTGGACACAGTTGCCCGATGCACCAGCTCCCCCGCGAGGTGGCACTTCCATCACATCAGTAGGCGGCAAGCTATACCGCATGAATGGCTTTGATGGTGAGAAAGAGCAAGGCGGTCATGTCGACATCTTCGACCTAGCCAGCAACTCGTGGTCTACTCAGACATTCAAACCAGATGGCAACGACGGGCCAGAACCCCGCAGCGTGTGTACTTTACTTCCGATCCGACTATTTGGCAAACAGAAATTGATAACCATGTTCGGCGAGCATGATCCTTCCTCACTCGGCCACGCGGGCGCAGGAAAGATGTTGTCAGATATTTGGATCTACGACATCGTTGAGAATTGGTGGACCAAGATTGATTCAGTAGGAGCCAATGGCGTCCCCCAACCTCGCGGCTGGTTCGGCGCAGACGTTGCAAGAGACGAGGAAGGAAAGGAACATATCGTTGTTCATGGCGGGCTCGCGGAAGATAACTCCCGCCTCACCGATGTCTGGCTGCTGCATTTTTAAGTAATAACACAGCCAACTACTTATTGGGTCGTCACTAAGCAATGGAATAAAGTTGCGTCATCAATGAACAATTGGAAAATGTACACGATATTCAGCAATTCTTCGGGACAGTGGTGCATAGCGGATCGAGTGAACATTGGCATGGTGACGTGCTGGTCCCTGGTGCAAAATATTGGCTACCCTACGGAGGTAAATCGGCGCCTCCTCCGTCTTCGCAGGCAAAGCGGAAAATACCATTTGAACACGAGTAATTCAATTGCAACTTTCTCTGCCCAACAAGCACTGCTCAATGGCTCGCTCCTACGGGATTCGTCGTCACTAGCCCCATTGCAGTAGTGCTTGCGTCCCGTCCGTATTGAGCTATTGAGTAGGAGCATTTTATATCATCCCATCTCTTCAAATGTTGACCGCTCTCGTCGCCATCGCCATTCCACCCTCAAGCCCGCCAACATGTCGTTACAAGTCGACGAAGAAACACCGTTGATACGTAAAGACTCTACCATTACTTCAGATTTAAACCATGTACCTTCGAGCATCAAGAAAAGGCTCTACATCTCACATTTCCTATCGACATGGAATTCGCGCGTCTTCGAATTCGGCGCTGTCCTTTATTTGGCTTCAATATTCCCCAACAGTCTCCGACCTATGTCCATCTATGCATTTACTCGCGGCATTGCATCAATTCTTCTTTCTCCTGCTGTCGGGCGATACATCGACACTGCGAACCGCCTTCAGGTCGTGCGGTCCTCCATTGGTTCGTACAGTATACCAGCAATGCAATCGTATCATGCTAATGACTATGTAGTATTCCAACGTGTTTCGGTCGCATTGTCATGCCTGATATTTTGGGTCTTTGCTAGTGGCCGGGTTGAAGCTTATGGACTTACTGTTGGTCTTTTGACCATTGTCGCCATGCTAGCTTGTACTGAGAAAATATGCTCTGTGATGAACACTGTGTCAGTGGAGAAAGACTGGGTAAGTCTATCTAAATCCTTCTAACGAAACATACTTAGCCTACGCAGGTCGTTGTCGTTGCCGGTAAGAACGAAGCAGCATTGAGAGGTACGTAGTCTTCCTTACTTCAATGTCTATTTGCCGCTGACGGTGCACCAGAGCTCAATGCACAGATGCGTCGCATCGATCTGATCTGCAAGCTCGCTGGACCTTTCATGATCTCCATGACCGATGGCTTCTCGACTGAAATTGCCATAATTCTGAACTTTAGCATGAACATAGCATCAGTCGTCATCGAATACTACGCTATTGCAAGAGTGCGTACCACCCTGCTCGTAGTGGATCAAGTTGAACAAAGACTCATTTTCCACAGGTATACGAAAGCGTCCCAGCTCTTCAAGAGCCCAAGACATCAACGCATGATCAACAAATCGAAACGGGAAGCACATCCTACGCTCAGCGCACAACCCGCTCAATAAAATCATATGTGGACTTGCTATCAACATACTTCCACCATCGTGCCTTTCTCCCCTCATTTGCCCTCGCTATACTCAACTTCACTGTCCTCAGCTTCGGCGGCCAAATGGTAACATACCTCCTCTCCGGCGGCTATAACTCTCACCACATCGGCTTCGTAAGGACCCTCGCCGTCGTGCTCGAGATTGCTGCAACCTGGACGGCGCCCTGGTTCATGTCGAAAGTTGGACCTCTCCGTGCCGGCCTCTGGAGCATCAATTGGCAGATTCTCAGTCTCGCGGGTGCTGCGACGGCGTTCTTGAGTATCAAGTATCGCCCCTACGCTGCCTCGGGCCTCGTCGCGGGATCGATACTAAGTCGGATTGGACTACGTGGTTTCGATCTGTGTGCACAGATTGTGGTGCAAGAGGAAGTCGAGGCGGAGATAAGGGGGGCTTTCTCTGCTGTCGAAGCGTCTTTCCAGAGTCTTTTCGAAATGTGTTCGTATTTTTCCACGATGGTGTTTGCGAGGCCCGATCAGTTTGAGTGGCCGGTGCTGCTGAGTTGTGGTGCGGTGTTCATGGCTGGGGTACTTTATTCCAGGTTTGTGAGGTCGAGGAGAGGGCACCTGCTTCACTTGCCCAGTTGCGTACATCCTAAGGGTAGGGGCAAACACCCCGTACATGACGAAGAGAACCAAAGCCCGCTGAGGGGATAAGAGATGGACGGCATCACATGAGCGAGAGAAGCAGGAAAGGTTGGATGCATGTTCTTCAACGTCTTGACGTAAAATCCTCCGATGTACTTTTAATCTTCCATTGGATATAATTTAGAACCTGGCGTTTGGGAGCAGGTAGAAAAAGAATTAAGTACCATTTGTTTCTGATTATGATGACAGGGCAACCCCTTTTTTCTTCCCATTGCAACGCTGTCAGGCAGTTCTCCGCGAGCAGAAATACCTGTCCGCCTTTGACCACCCTGCCATAGACGATATGTATGTGGATTTGAAGAGCTTGAAGAGCACTATCCTGGTGGGCGCAAGATCTTGAATTCGGATGTCAAGGTAGTTAAAAGGCTTCAACTCCAAAATGACAAATTGAAGTTTCATCTTGTTTTTCCTTTGATGGACAATGACCGCTTATTCACTTCTCTCAATCATACAAAGAGTCAACGACCTCTAAGAACCCAATATCACGAGTAGGAACCCCGGCTCCTTCGCTTTCATACCTTCCATCAAAGTAATGATCAACATAGCCCTGCTCGCCTTCGATATCAATTTCGATCCCTACGTCTTCTGTGGATCTATGCACATAAACAGTTCGCATGCCAACCTTCTTCGCGGCCTCCAAGTCATAGAGATGCGACGCCAACATCGTACAATTCTTCGGCGCCAGCTTCGCCAAATCCATAGCCTTTCTATATATATCCAGATCCGGCTTTGTCAGTCCTAATAGCTCCGAAGACATGAGCATATGGAAGGGTATATTCGACGACTGCGCGATATCGAGTTGCAGTCTGGTCGTCCCATTTGCCAGAACAACTAAGAATACGTCGCCCCGCTGGCGGAGCTTTTGTAAAGCGGGAATCACATCAGGCCAAGCTTGCTGCCGGTGCCATTGCTGCACGAGTCTGCGGCGTACGTCCTCGTCCCAGTCGTCAAGGCCGATATGCAGAGCTTCGAGCAAGCGGTCGAGGACACGCCGGTGCGTTATGTCGATATCTTCAGCAGGAAGGCCCTTCTCGAAGCGTGCGTGGATCTCGGAGAAGAAACCTTCACGCCAGGATATTGCTAGAGATTGCAATTTTGGCCACCGCGGCTCAAGTGATGTATGTGCGGGACAAGATAATAATACGGGTTTGAGGGATATCAACCAATCGCAGCATGTACCCATCAAGTCGAAGAATATTGCCGTCTGGTTTAGAGGCTCCATCCTGAAATATGTGGTGTATCGTGTTGGTGCAGATGCTGGCCTCACTACGAGTATATCGTTAGAGAGGGCTTACTGTAGAGCTGCACCGTTGTTGCGTGTGGTAATGATCTCTGGATATCCACTGGTTTAGGTTATGTCAATCTGCGTTGCTCTGTCATTGCGATAAGATAGTTGGTTTTTTTTTCTCGTCTACGTGATCGAAGCTTATGCTGACGGAAACTATCCCAGCCGAGGTGATCGACATGCATGTCTCATTCACAATAAGAGTGGTAAAGTTTAGCCCGGTACTCAAAGAACAATATAAGATGTTAATTTTGTGGAAAGGGACGTTTTATCCATGCTCCTACTTGGCTCTAACGCATAAATGAGGTGTTTCTCTGTTTGAAATTGGAGGGTTCAGGCACCCAGACCAGCAGACTATGCCGAACCCCTCTCGAGGGAGCAACCCTGGGTTGCCAGCTGGCAGACTGGCTTTGTGAGGAACTAGCTCGGTGGGGATCGGTCCGAAATGTGCTTACCTTCCTTCTCACATGCTGTATTATTGAGAGGGAAAACTTGACGGAACGATTATACATATTGATCATGCACATACCCTCGACTTTTAGAACACGGGTGCCAAATTCACAGAAGGAATAAAGTTCCGGCATATGAACGGTTCCCACCCCATTCCAGAGACCTGGAAAAGGCTTGAAAACACGTGGTAAGAACATATCTCTTTCCCTTGCAGAATCCAATACCAACCTCTTAAACCCGATTGCCGAGTGATCGGCCGCCAGCCGCTTCCGCGCTGCACCCAGCAGTGCACTCACAGCCCGCTCCACAAGCTAGCTGCTATTCCAGGAAGCAAACCCCATACTCTCCAGTGAGAGCGAAACAGAGTTTCCAAAGATTGTGGGGCCTCACAGGCCTTCTTGCCAATGTCTGTGGGGCATTTTCTCTATGTTGTAGTACATCATGGTATTAAACGTGTAGCCAAGGACACCATCTCCAGGCTCTCCCGCTGTTGAGGAGTCGGCTCCATTGTCGATCTATATCCACTAAAGCTGCGCCCTTGCTCTCACCTTCTCCTCGAACCAATTTCTTTTTGCGTCTTACGATCGTTCGTCTCCGGCTGCAAAGTGCAGGTCTCTTTCACAATGCCGGCAACGATCACGGTCAACGAGAATTCGCTATGGACGAACCGAACGTGTCTTTGGATGTGCTGCGTTGTTTCGATGGCGAATATGCAGTACGGCTTTGATAGCGCTGCCGTTGGTGCATTGCAGGTAATTCAAATAGGCTTCTTATAGTCTTGATACAGCTAATTCATTCAGGCCATGCCCGGGTTTCTCAAAGTATTTGGCTATGAAGACCCGAACAGTCCTTTGGGATATGGAATCGATGTATGTGGATCTCAACGAACAGCGGCACAGCATCTATTAATTGAAGTACAGAGCACGGTTCAGCAACTCATTACATCGCTACTTACGCTCGGCAGCTTCGTATCAGCCCTTGTAGCCGGATACTTCGGGGCCTTTTTTGGACGCCGTGAGGGTCTCTGGGCTGCTTGCGCTCTCAATGCAGTCGCCTGTGCTATTCAGATCGGAACAGACTCCGCTGGCGTTTTGTACTTTGGGCGTTTGCTGTTGGGCTTCGCAAATGGATTCCTTGTTACATTCTCCAATGTATACACTTCCGAGGTGGCCCCATCACATCTTCGTGGTATCATGGTGGCGTTGTTCGTAAGTATTATGTTTGCGATGGCTCACTTGAGTATTTCTAATATCAATTCAGGCCTATTGGGTGAACATAGGCTCAATCGTTGGCGCTGTCGTGGTTAATTATACCAAGGATATCTTAACAAAAAATAGCTACCGGATTCCCATTGGTTGTTTGTACATTGTGCCAACGTTCCTTGCCATTGGCCTCTTTTTTGTCCCTGAGAGTCCCCGGTGGCTACTCCACAAAGGCAAGACGGAACAAGCAAGGCGATCATTGGAGAGACTTCGTCATGGAGCCACGACCAGCGAGGAGCTGGAGCTCGAGTGGACCGAGATGACAAAGGGTGTCGAGGAAGAAAAGCGTGTCGCGACGAGCGTCTCTTTTATCGACATGTTCAGAGGTAAGGAATCTATGCAGGCACAAGATCAGAATTAACTGTTCATTCAGGTCACGATCTTCGCCGAACACTACTATGCTATGGAATGATCGCCTGCCAAACTGCTTCCGGGGTCTGGTTCCTCATCGCATACGCTACGTACTACTACACTATCGCCGGTGTCACGAAGCCCTTCGAGTACTCGATTCTCCAATCGTGCATTGCCTTCATCGGCGTCAATGTTGGCATGTACGCTATTAAGCACTGGGTCGGCCGCCGGACCATACTCATCATGGGGGCGGCCCTATGTGGCCTCTGCCAACTTGCCTCTGCCATCGCAGCAACTGTTGATTCGGCATCACAAACCACTGGAAAGGTTTTGGTAGCGTTCACTGTACTGTTCATGTTTTTCTACAACGGATGCGTTGGAGCTGCCAGCTACCCCGTTGCAACTGAGCTTGTCAGCTCTCGATTACGAGCTTGGACAGTCGGGTCCGCGACAGCGTTGGGCTACGTGCTTGCCTGGCTCACCGGCTTCTGTTCTCCATACTTCATTAATCCTGAAGAGCTCAACTGGGTGAGTTCTACAATTGTTGGACCTTTGTCGTAGTTGGTGGCTAACGGTGTTGACACCAGGGACCTAAATACGGCTACATCTGGTTCGGATCCAATATGCTGTGCATGGTATTCTTTTTCTTCCTCATGCCTGAACTTAAGAATCGATCCCTCGAGGAGATTGACGAGATCTTCGAAGCGGGCGTGCCGGCGCGCAAGTTCAGTCGGTATGAATGCAGGATCGTCCAAGACACGAAGAATGAGCTTGATGCTCAACATCAGCAGGGCAAGCATAATGGAGTTTTAGTCGAGAGTGCAGAGAAGGTTACATAAGTATTGAACGTCATGTGCATGTGATATCTGGACTAGATAGACAATAGATCTAGGGTAAGATCTCCTGATAATGTCGTTTTCGTTCTCGATTGATGTGTATGTCTGGGCTGTATTGTGCATTATCCTTAGCGAACATGATAGCTGTTGAAGAGCTACTTGCTGAATTGAACCTAGCAATGTCAGTGATCTTATTCCAGACAATAATGAAGAACTCCCACAGTCTGTTGCTCCTTTCCTACAAAATTGGGCTCTTCCATTGATCATTAATTTCATTGGCAGAGTGTGAATGATGATCCGTTACCCAAATCAAGTAATTCTTACGTGGAATCCTACAAACATACCAGCTGCTCAAAGGGCCTGCGACCTCGTAACAACGCGTTAATTAAAAGAAACCATAATATGGTCTCGGAGAAGAGTATTTACACTCCTATAGCCTATTCTGTTATGCTGGTCAGTCAATCTTCAAAGATCAATCGCCACTGAATACGACAAATTATTTAGTCAACCACAATATAATGCGTAAAGTCGAACTTATATCAGTAGTGCTCCGAAAATCTGTTTGCTGAAGACGCCAATTTATGGGGAAGATGACGGAGATCAACATTCTGATTCCCCGGAGGGGTTGACCTTTGACCGTGAGCGACGTACTTTGTTCCATTATGAAACTAGCGACCATCGAAGTCCGTATGATCGAGCAGCAAGACTCATGATGATAAATTATTGTGATGCGATCGCGCTCATGCCGAATATTCATGCGACATTCGAGCTGCCCGAGTCGCGTTGTGCAATGTTGATCTGGATGAAAGAATGACAATCCCCCACAGTTGTACTGTGTAACTAGCATGTCAAATTAAGGACGACGCACATTTTCGCCCCAGGTGAGACGCTTAAAGTTCTCGTACGCCTTGAAAGAATGTTGATCGCGTGGGCCGACGAATGGGAAGGTCGAACTTGTTTTTGGCGAGGCACAATCTTTTTTCTCGTGCGCAGTAATTCCATAGAGCTTCGACTTTAGTCGTGGCTGTGACGGCGAGCTTACTCCGACCGTATGAGCCGTGCGAGTAAGGCTGTGCCATAACGACGTCCCTCCTAAACAATTCGACGGCGTGCCCTTAGTGCACAATGCATGGATATTACACCTATTCGGGCTAACTTTGAGATGTCATATTAGTCGCATAGACGTCGAATTGACGAATTGTTCTCACAGCTCCGATGGTAACGGAATACCAGTGACGGAATTCTCTTGGTATTGTCGGAGGTCCTCAGCCCCCATCGCTCGCCAAAGTTGGCCGCGTAGCCGCCCGAGGCTGCTTACATTCCTTCGTCTGGTTGCTCCCCTGTGGGTTATGACGACGAGGTACAATACGTACGTTCATGTGCAAGGCGTAACTAACCGATGAGATGATGATTGTGTATCGAGTCTATCGGCCCCATCATTCAACGTGCCTTGAAGGTGAACGCGAATGGATGCGGCTGCACGTGGCCTTCCATGTTCGTACTCCTTGTCTCCATTACTAGAGGCCATGCGCCAGCAGCATACAAAGATACGATGCTGTGTAAGTGTTCTGTAAAAGATTATACCTGCCCAAGAAGGTTTCAGTATCAATAACGTGAGAGATCGTACGCAAAACTATGAGATAGCATTGCTAAGAGGAACGCATAACACCAATCTTTTCCACACTTTCCAATGCGATGTGGACAGCATCCACTGTGTACTGCTATGTATCGCTAGCCAACAGGAGTGGACTGGGCGCAATCCCTGTGCGTGCCGTGCCCGACTCCCGTCTACGAACGAGATAGCGTCGCCCTACAGACGCAATGGGGCAGGTTGTCGAGGGTGTTTACGAGTACAAGTAATTAGTTATGATGAAGCTTCCGCAGTAAATCAATCGAGCACCCAATAATAGAGCCAATAATAGAGCCAATAACAGAGGCTGGCGTGCGAAAAGGTGGTTCGTGCAACGCAACGCCTGAAGCCACATCCACTAGCTTCCTTCGAAGGATCACCACAATTCCTCCGCGCGTTTGACCGCAGTTTCTTGCCCTGTTCGACCATTATTATGGAGCTTCATTTCATAGTTAACATCGTATTTTGTATATCAACTGAGCTCCTCGCACCCGTTGCTTTGCTTATCTCTCCTTACCTCCACCCACTCGTCACCTTTCGCACATCTCTAGTGCTTTGTCTCATAACTTTCTTTGTCTATACCTACAAACCTCCTTCATATTTGTTCCATCGATTAATTTTCTACTACGAAGCACAGGCGCCATGCATACCAAGCAGGCCGTCACATTGTTTGCACTTTCGTTAATACCCTCAGCATTGTCGTACTGTCCACCACCAGGTGCACTTCTTCCTCCACCTTCCCTAAAGAATTCCACTTCTGGGTCACCTGTTTCAGAATCTGCTCTCAAAGAACTCGAGGGTGATGATACTTCTTTCGCGATCAGAGCTACAATTGGCGACAAGGATGTTTTCTCGTATGGCTACCTAGCGCCCGCTTATGACCATAACAACATTGGTCTGTACGATACGAAGTTCCGAGTTGGCAGCGTCACAAAGGTTTTGACCGTTCTTGCCGTCTTGCTGTCAGAGGACAAGATTCTATTTTCCGATTCTATCAAGAAATTCGTACCAGAACTCAGCGGCGATGTTTGGGACGATGTGACCATTCAAAGTCTGGCGGATCAAACCAGCGGTTTGGGTCGCTTTGGATTCGTAGGAGATTTGGCCGTGATACCAACGTTTGACCCAGCTTCCGTTGGTATTGGACCCCAAAACAATACTCATCCAGGATGTGATCCCTTCCCCGGGGGCAAAACATGTTCATACGAGCAAGTCATCGACATGTTCAACAACCCTTCGCAGCTCCCTCACTCGCCGAACTCTGGGCCTCTGTACTCAAACATTGGATTCAATCTTCTCGGAATGGCTCTCGAGAAGGTTCACGGCAAAACCTTCGAAGAGGTCGTCCAGGATCTTATTTTGAGCCCTCTTGAGCTCTCGCAATCAACATTCATTCCTCCCAACGATACGAGCCGTGCGATTCTCCCTCAACCTGGGGATAGGTGGTTCGTGCCCAACTTTGAGAACTACAACCCCACTGGTGGCTTGTGGTCAACCCCCAACGAGTTCCACAAGATATTCCGCGCCATTGCCAACAACGAATTCCTTTCGGCTCCTGCGACCCGAAAGTGGCTCCAGCCTCGTGCGATTTTGCCCTCCCTAACTCAGCTTGTCGGAGCTCCATGGGAGATTCTGAGACCCGCAGACCTTAAAGTGAAGTTCCCTCGCCCGATTGATATATACACCAAGTCAGGAGGTGTGGACGGCTACGCAGGCTACGGCATTATCGTCCCAGAGTACAATCTCGCAGTTACTCTCAACGCCGGTGGTAACAGCTCCACCAAGGTCATTCAATCAGCTATGGCCACCGTGCTCCAGGGTCTGATTGAATACGCCGATGTACAGGCGCGTGAGCAGGCCACTGCTAGATATGCTGGTACCTACAAGGATTCCACTGGCAACAGCTCCATGACTTTTGAAGTCGACGATGGCCCCGGCGTTGCTATAACTGAATTTACCATGAATGGCGTCAAGGTTTTGAACACCATCGCTGCCATCCAGAAGAAAGATCCCGCCAATTTCTCGGCGCGTGTGTACCCTACAGACACAGATTCCCTTGGAACTGAGAAGGAGTTCTGGTGGATGCATTTCGATACAATTAAGAAAGAGGAAAGTTTTGCCGATATGTTGTGCTCTGCATGGTTCCAACTGGATCTATATAGATATAACCGTGAGAGTCTCGATGCGGTCAAATTCGTCACTGAAGGTGGAAACGTGGTCGCGGTTGAGATGACAGGTTGGCGTATGGCTCTCCAAAAGTCATAGGTGTACGACACTTTCACATTTCACTACACATATTAGTGCTGTCAACTGGCATTTAATCTTGAATTATTTATTTTTTGATTATTATTTTCGCACAAAATGTTCACGTGCATGAGACCTATCATTTCGGATCGTGAGCGCTGACCTCAATCTCCACTCTCATGTCGTCTTCGCCTAGACGCTGAACTCCTACGCAGGTCCAGATTGGTTTGTGGTCAGGCATCCATTTATCGAATCCTTTTTTCATAGCGTCTATTGCCTCGTTGTTGAGAGGCACGTGATAGGAATTCACCCGGAAGACTTGTGACCAGCCCTTTCCACCAGCATCTTTCAGAGCAAGATCGACATTTACAAATGCCTGCTCGATTTGAGCGTTGATTTCCGTATTGAATTCGCCTGTTTTAGGATCCCAGCCACCTGAGTGTGTCTTCAGATTTTGAACGGCCAGAACTATTGACACCAGCATTAACTTACCTTGTCCGCTCAACTCGATTCTATCCCCTACACGCACGCCTTGATTATATCGGTGTAACTTCAAGTTGCGTTCGCCCACTCCAGGATATGCATAGTATTGGAGATGAGACATTGTTTCCAGGTGGCGTATCTATATGTTCAATTGAATGAAAATATATATAACAACAATTCTTGATTTGTTCAGATGGAACACCCAGATGGTAAAGCCTTTATACATTTCCCACCGCGCCATTTCAAACTCACATTTGTCAGCTTGAGTACGTGTGTTTGCTCAGATTGTGACGTCGACTACCAATACATGGAGTAGCAACAAGCCATTCTAGCCTATGGGAAACGCGCCGTCAGGCGACCAATCGCTAGACTAAAGGTTTTAACCTCTAACATCGCATTACTGCACGAGTAGCGCGATGCTGTGGAACCTTTAGAGCGGAACATATATTCCGCTCAATATCATCTCGAGATCAATTCCCAGATTTGGACTTTCAGTCGACTCGTCGAACTTTGCATCTCCGTTCTTTGAATGGTTGACGAATATCGGCCATGACGATCGAAATGCGTGCGTTTGTTCCGAGGACATCCGTACGATCCTTTGTAAAACATTGGACTTCCTCACGTTCTGTTCGCAGAGTAGGCACTTGCTCTATAGGCGGCCTACTATTCCATAGTACTCAAAATGTAGGCGTGATCCCGAAAGCATCATACTAGGAATTCTCATGAGTGCCGATAGCGCCGGACGGTGTAGCACTGAATATCAGGACCCAGTTATCAGATTATTTGAAAGCAAATGCACTGGTACCAATGTGTGGTTGTGCCATTCTCGCCAAAGAGTACATGATAGAGCATTATCGTTGGCACGTTCGCCGAGTTGCCTCCACTACCTGCGTAAAGCCCTAACAAAGGTTGAACGGTATTTTTGTTGTAAAATATAGCACCATCGTATATGCACCTAATCTATACCAAGATCTCTGAGGCCTACCAGTATATTCCATAGAAACCAAGGTCAATGCTTATGAGCTGCTGCGTCTTGCTTCTCGGACAGGGCCGCTAGTTATGCCAAACACCATTATGCGTTTGGATTTTTTCAGCAATCTTGGAGACAGCCCTGCACGTCGCTGATGCTTTTCCAGCTGGGTGAAGGCTTAGAGCAAAAATTATAACTAATTTATCTTAACCACCACCTCAAAATAATTTTTGGAAAGAGTAAATCACTATCAGCGAATATGACTGTGGGTTGAAATAAGTAGAGCCATATGATTGGTGTCAATATTTATAATTGTTGATGCGGAGTACAGACCTTCAGAATTCGATGTGAGCGGACTAGGAGCAACATTAAACCGGGCGTTTAGGATAACTCAAGTAACTATCGTGTGGAGATTTGTCGTTCTCGATTCAACCAAGATGACACCATATATTTAATGCACCTCCTGGTGTATATGTGCTTGCAGTCTATAGGCGCCCAACTTCGACCCCTAACCGGGTTGCTGGGTCCTGAATTTGTACATCCACAGACGAGATATGGATCGACAATCTGATAAGAACTTGAGTTATCTAATTGATTCTAATAGAATCCATAGAAGTGACACTAGAACAATAGTGAAAGGTTATCAGACCATGCTCTGCAACTATTAAGTATTGTAGATTTCGTACAAACCGACTGATACCTTCGCAAATACTTATGAGTGGATAAAACTGATGACAATAAGGATCGGCCCGCGGAAGATTCATGGCAAGACTAACTAATTACACGGCGCACGCTATATTAGATTCCAGCTACGGCGCCGTCGGTGGGCCGCATTTTAATATTGCACGACGCATCCGCAGCCTAGCGGTATCTATCGCATTTGTGTAGGTGTCATGCATTTGCCATTACCCCTGAAGGGCCTCGAGGCTGCACGTCAGAAAAATTCTGAAAATAGAGTGGTGCTAAACATGTACTATTCTGCCAGTAAACAAGAGATTCGAAGTCACAGTCTTCGTAGCGATAACGCTGAAACAATCTTACATCCTATCTGTGCGCAAGTACCGGCCCACCTAGAATGAAAAATTCAATTCCTAGCTTCGAGAAGATCGACAAGACCGAGATACTCAAAATTGGGAAGCACTATGCCTCGCATTAGCCAAACAACTGTGAGATAGGGCAATCTCACTCAAGTGCAAGTTATCGTATATGGTCTTTGGGCACCCGGAAAACGTCAGTAGTCGTTGTCTTCTCAATTCACTGGCTTCAACTTTCACGAAATGCACCAGATCTTCATTGAGCGGGTATATACCATCTATTCAGACGATAGTGATGTGGAATGCTCTTTGGCTAAAAATATGCCCTCGAAACAACAGGAACCAAGAAGTCCAATTATAATCCAGGCCGTCACAGTAACTACTAATCCACAAGAAATGTCCCAAATGCTTAAAGAAACTCCAAAACCCCGCGCTAACCATCATAAAAATACCAATCGCTCAAAACTATCCATAGCGCGGGAAAGAATAACTTCAATTTCACTTATAGCTAAACCAGTTGCCAAGCATCTTTTCTTTGATTTCTGGTCGCTGAGTCTGCACTGCCTGGCTTGACGTTGACCGAGTCAACACGGATATCGTCCTTGGGTGGCAATGAGTCCGCGCCATCGCTATTCTGGTCTTCTTCGCGGCCTCCCATGTTGTGTCGCTCAGACAGTGGTATCGTGTTCACAAAGCTGGGGCGGGTGAGTTCGTGCGATTTGAGGAAGCCCGCCTTTTTCAAAACGTTTTGTGCTGGTGACTTGAGGCTGGGTAGACACACGGCAATTATACCGACCAGCTCTTCAAGCTTGGTCAACATGGAAGGCTTGATCGTCTCTTGATTCGGGTCACCCTTGCCAAAATCATTGAATGTGGTCATCTTCAATGCGCAGACGACGGTTGCAAAAAGACCAAGTGACATGAGAAATGAGATCAGGAATTTCTCAGCGGTTGGGCGATTGAGGGTTCGAATGAGGCGGATGGGCATGAACGATAGAACGAAATCCATCGCCACATAGATACCTATAACTGATCAGCCTTGCTTCTACTATCCAGACTCTTCAGACCATTACTGACCTCCTATCACCCAACCATACGTGATGATGGGCTGCGGATCCCAGCATTTCGCGGGGATCTGTTCCCACGCCCATCCGAGTGGTTTACACTGCGCAAATTGGATGACAATGTAGCTGGACGAGATTACGCATTGAAATCCAATGAGGAAGTAGAGCGGGTATTTCCAAGATCTCTCGGTTCCGAACCTTAATAAGGAGAACGCAATCGATACTCTGACAAGACACAGAGTGATAATCCATACGGTTTGCAGAGAGAATTGCAGTTTTTGTAGAAGGGGCCAGTTCTGGATGACATATGCGATTGGCTTTCCCCAGCCGTAAGCGACAGCCGCTGTGCCTAAGGATACATTCACGAGCGAAAGGATCTACCGTGATGTTAGTTCCGCTACAAGAGCTGGTGGATGGTGTAATCGTACCTCTGCAACCAAGATGAGCCAGTCATCGATGTACAGAGATTTTGTTCTTTTCAGTCGGGATGCGATACGTAGGATAACCAAAGGCAAAGCAATCGCTGTCAAAGTCCATACTGGAGCAATATACAAGCTCGCCTTGTTCGAGTATGGCGGCAGTACAGTTGTCCCTGCTGCAGACATCGTGATATCTTGTCACAGACTTTTAGATCAATGAGCTACGAACCCAACAAACGAACGGGTGTTCAGTAGCACGGTGCCTCCCGCAATGACTGGGAAGATGGTTCCTCGAAAGCAGTCGAGGCGTTGAACCGTCCTGAAACTTCAACGACCGGCTCTTCAAGTGTCATTATATGCCCCGCCTATGTCGCTGCAAGCGTGAGACATGACGCGAAATTGATGGAAGATAAAGTTTAAGGCCCCGGGGAGCTGCCCGAACCAGCCATAAACTTCGTTACTGCGATCCTCCATTTGTTGAACGCGAGCTCCAGCGACAGGCTCTTGATTCGTCTCGCTGCGAGATCTGGTAAACCTAAGAGGCGCTTCGACCGCGAGGGGGTGTCAGCGAGCAATTCAAGGTTTGTAGCGGGGATGATGGCGTACGCTACCAAGGGTGACAGCGGGTCAACCTTTCCCCAAACTCCTACCGGCCCCGGGTGGTGGACGGGGAAGCATGCTCCGCAGGGGTAGCAGACGGTCTTTGGCTTGGATCAGTATAATTCAGGTAAAGGTTATGTATTCCCTGACTCGGTTGTGCACATCTCACGCAGGTGGTCAGACCAAAAAATGGACCCGTCGTGTCACCCTTGTAGATCCCCCTGAGCTGCACGTAAATGCGATGTCGATTAATAGCTGTCATTGTCTAGATTTTCTCCACCGTTTCTCAGTGGGCATTGATTGATACTGTTACAAGTCTTATAAGCTAACATGGCATGTTTTGCCGTTGGTACATACATACTTCAAAAAAGTTCAGCAATAAATATAGCCTGGTAAATGATGATACGGGAAGCCTATTCAAGTGAAAGCCTTTGTATGATTGCGTTGGTCGCCACACAAGCGCGTCGCGGAAGTGCTGCCGGTAATAAAGCCGGCAGTATTGACCCTGTCGTGGCTTGCATGCCATAGGTCGTCGGTCGTTCTCGGTTGTAGTGCTGCCAGGTTTGCGCAAATTCCACTCAGCGCATCGTCCCATTATTGTGCGCACAATACTTACCTACTCCGCCATCGTTGCAGGTGCTAGAACATGTCGTTATCCGTCCTGCAAACTCGTGAAATGATCCGCACTTACGTTTCCGGAAGCAGGATTGGACAGAAAACGGCACTAAAGCGCAATGACAGGCGGGCGCTTGCGGGGCGGCGGATATACTTGGACACTTAGACAGTAGGTGGAAGTTTATTTGAGCCATGAGTTGAGGGACGAATATCAATGGTCAAGTCTGAATACAGTATTGCTATACGCTATACGAGCTTCGCGAACCTACAGAGTACACTGCACATAGTATGAGGAATATGAAGGTGAAGAAATGAACTTGTATGTTCCGTTTCCTTCGCGAGTGTGAACGCAGATGATGAATCGCTGTCCAACGCCACAAGAAACAGTACCAGTCGAATTCCTCGCATTGACTGCCATGTCCCTAAATGCCTTTCGATTCCCCCTGCTGCGCATGTAGGGGCAAATGCAAAAGCTTTCCTCAAGCAATCATACATTCGCCTTAAGTCTGGGCTTGAAAACCTTGTATTTGATGGTAAGTTTGAATGAATCCTTTGAGACACTACAATTAGGTTTGGAACAATTCCAGAACAATGCTGCAGCTGCCAGACGATCAGGGTTTGGAATACGAAAAGTTGGATCCTAACTGGATAGATATGCCGGCTGGCAGCAGCCGACGAAGTCAACAGAGAACAACTCTAAATCATGCTGTTTCTAGAGAGACCCCAAGTTCTGGGGCGTCCTTTCAAACGTTTTATGCTGTATTTCCCACAGGTTGATACGCGAGGAACCTAACAAAGAATGAAGAATGAAGAAGAAACAGGGATCTAGGAGTGACGCCACGTTCCAGTGCAAACGCATACGCTATGATGTACTGACTGTGATGCACACTCACTTCGCAGTCGAAGTTTGATTGCAACACGGTACCGCAGTATGTGGAAGCTTGCCCAGAAGGGTATTGAATGTAGTTGTAGGCCTTTCCAACTCATTGCACCAATACTTGGTACAGGTAACCGATGCGCTTGCTCAACACTTCATTCAATAGACACGTCATACCGAGAAGTACATGAGCATAGCATGCTATAAGGAAGCATTCCCGCTATACGGTGTACACCTAAACCATACTGGGCGAAACCCTCTAAAAGACATCTTTCAGCAGCTGGTTCCATGCAGGTATGTCAGTTCTATCTCTTGCATTTTCTTTCAATGTGACGAAGTAAGCATAATCTTACATAGTTTGTCACCCTCTCCGATTGGACGCCTCTGTATCCCGCTTTTGTTCAAGGAGTTGTCCCCTTGGAGGCAGTTCTTGACTCAAAATAGTTCGGCTTCGGCGAAGTCTGATTCCGTGATGAAAGGCTTGTCAGGGCAGCTATCGTATTTCCGCTTACGCAACCCCAATCTCCCCACTGATGTGCTCAGGTTCGCTTTGTCTGTTCGTTTGACCAGGGAAATATTAGTGATCGCGACCAACCTCTCGAAAGCGCGTTAGTATATTGTTGACATGCAGCCTGGTTGCCTCACCTTTCGGACTTTCTGTAGACAACTGAGTGACAACTTGTGTTGCTATCTGAGCCATCTCGAACATATGTCTGGGTTTGGTATCTGGTCGCATACAGCTGTATAGGGCGATCATGTAGCGACTCATGCTTAAAACCTGGAGGCAATCTAAGCTTTTGTCCAAAATCAGTGCGTTGTAGCTCATCGGAGCTCATCTCAAGCAACTCCTTACCGATAGAAGCGTGGTTGCATGACTGGCTAATCTCGTCTTCTATAGCAATTTAGGGGCATTGGGGCACTGTTCTGCCGTACTTGCCCAACCTGTTCTGGAATGTCTGTGAATTAGGCATCACTTCCAGTGATCAGTTTCAAAACATTTAGTTATCATGCTACCTTCTGAAGTCGCTTTAGCATAGCCCTTTACGATACTTGCGATCAATCACCGATGATTACAATTCACCCATGTCAATGAAATACATAAAATGAAATGATTCAATGGCTCTCGTGGTAATGTTCAATCTTATTCCTTGTCGTGGACAAGCTGCGCAAATGGTGTAAATGAGGATCTCGAAGTCAGGTTTGACTTGCATAGGGCGTCATAGCAACGTTCCCAATCTGGTATCCGTGATTTGAGAATGCATGTGCCTGCTTTACTCTAGTGGTACATGTTGTAGTTTTAGTACTTCTAGGGTTGTCATTCTTATTTCAAGAAAACTGAGTTCTGTTTGCTTTACTGCCGTGGACTTAGAACGGCTAGGGTTCGTTGGCCGTAATGCTCTGGCCACAAACGACGATGAAGGAGAAGACGATACGTTGAGATTCTTTTCCATGAATCAATGCTATAACAGAGAGATCGATGCCTGGCCGAGTATTCTGCTTATTCTATAACTGTTTGGCCGATTAAAGTTGATCCAGTTGCCCGCTGTGCCTGCTGTCTGGACTCAATCAAGATTGATAAAATGGTAAACCTCCGCTATCTTCCTCCTTCGTTCCATGTATTTCTGACCTTGTTCCTGATTATTTTGCTCTCAATGACTCCGAAACCATTTTTAGTAGTACTATTCATCATATGCGGAAATCCTCTCAAATGTTGATGACCCCAAGTGAAGACCACTCCAGAAATTTAATCCGGCCCCCTAAAGGGACGGCATGCGCGGCTCGCCAGGCCTTACTTCGGTTGCAGCTGCAGCATTGCAACGCATACGCACACCACCCTCATCCGACAGCTGGATAACTGGATGGGAAGGACCACATGTGCAAGTCATGAGAGACGTTGCTTTTTCTCTTGTTGGTAGAGTACAGCGTCCCTGTATTTCAAAAGTGACGTTTCAGGCAGTGCATGCGTTCTTGCATGCGTTGTGTGTTACTACATGACTCGCGAAAAGTCTATTGATAACTATGTTGAAGACGGTTAAGCCCGACACCTCGTTTAAATTCTCATTCCGGACACGACGGTCCCAAGTAACTTTGGATCCACAGCGTTGATCATGTTTGAGCGATCTGTACGGAACGTCGAAGTAGGTCCTGTGACCTCTGAATGGGAGCCGTCCTGGCTTCCTCCAAACAACCACTCGTCACTCCAAGGTAGATCTCGGTTCCCCAAGTCGCTAAAGTCCTCGACTTCGGGTGGCGGTGCTGCCTCGCTCTCCACTGTGCATTCTACCGTGATGCGTATCTGATTATGTGCCTCCATCTGGTTGTCATGGTGCACTTCCTCTGGAACTGTAACCGAACTGCCGTTGATGCTTTGAGGTTCATCGTGACGGCGAAGGGCTCTCAATAAAGAACTGTTTCTTCTCAAGGAGCCGTATCTCCTGATACCCTTATGTGAAGGCACTGGAGACACCGGCAGCGAGGTTTTCGATTCCGTCTCCTTATACTGTGATCCTACATCAGTGGTGGATGCGGCCTTATTCTCAAGAATGCCCTCCTCTTTGATCTTAGATGAAAGAGGTAGGCTGGCCTCTATAAGATCTGACCCATACCCAGTGCGGCGCTTCTGGTGTGTTCTGTAGATTGCACGAAGAGCGGGGACAGATCCTGCCAGCACCGCAACAGCGACCTCGCAGTGCAGCATAAAGGTGGTCCATACTAGAACGAACTGGCGATGTCCTTCAACGTTGTTACGGATGCCTCCTGCCAGACGCACAACACTCAGTAGTATACATAGTAAAGAAACACAGAGAACCATCGCGAGGCGGAGCTTTTGGTCGAAACGAAGTTGTGACATGCAGAGGAGGGCTATTGGTATGCTTATGACTGTAAAGGTTAGTCGAAGGTCTGTGGAGGGCTACCGATCGCACATACTCATCAGGTCAGTCGCAATATCTAAGAAAGGCCACCCAATCCCGAATTTAACATTGAAGATCCAATGGTTCCATTCAAAGCATCGGACTATAAGCTTAGATTAGTCACTGTCCTCCAAATCGGGATGGCACGGCTTACTTGAGCTGGCATCGAAGCGTGGGCATAGAGCAAATGGCAAGACGATTACTATTACTCCAGCAATGGCAGTGAATGTACAAGCTACCCAGAAGTGTATTCTCAGAGGTCTTTGTACGTTCTGAACCATCCGGTAGAATAGTACCAAGAAAGAACACTTGATACTGAAAATTGATAGCCAAGCTAAGGACAATGACGCGACGATCCAATCGGGCCTGATGGCAGACCAGGAACGTGTTAAATAATCATTAGAGATGATTGAGGCACGGATCGAGGAGTTTAGAAAGGTTGAATCGATGAAGTACATGGTGTGGCTGTAGTGATAGATCGTAGCTGTCTCGCAGACGAGACATAGGGTCGCGAAAAGGACAAACCAATCATCCAACATGAGTCGAGCATCTTGTCGAAGCCGAAAAATGAGACGAACAATCGATGCAACAATGGCTATGCATGCTAGTAATGGAACAAGAACCTGTTGTGCGGCGCTCATATCAGCACAGGTTTTGACATATTATAGCACTTAAGAACACTGATGTTACCTTAAACGCAGTTTTTTGGAATCGGGATGCGTGGTCAATAGCCCAGTCAATTTCTCTCTGTGTAAGATTCGAGTTCACGCCGTTATCGTATTTCATCATGCGCAAACGAGGTCATTTGGACGATGTGTAATATTTCCTCGTCGTAAGAACGCTTGATCAAATGACGGCCAGCAAATGTCTCTGGGAAAGTTCACCAGGATTGTCTTCCCATTTTAAAACTCCCTTTCTCGGGCTATAAGCACGAAGGCGGCAGTGCCGTTGATGCTGTGAAAAAAGGCAATTATCCCCCAGTAAGTTTCAAACGCACAGTGAGATGATCGCTTGCGCTCGACCCAATCGTTCTGGTTCATTGCATTTTGGCTGACCACCGGACAATAAGCATATAACCATTCTCCCATCTCAGCCAATAGCGATCCTGCTTGGCACGGACATTCCACGAGGCATACAAGCTTCAGGCCATGCCCGCGGATTTGTGTATATTAATTTCCCGAGAATAAATGGATGAGGAGCTTTTGCAATAGGCTCGAGTCCTGTGTGCCTGGTTGGATGTATACAGATTTGCCTGGGCCACTCTGACTCAGCCACGTGGATCCTTCGATGATTGCCCGACTGTGACCGAAGGCTGTTGCAATGAATATCATCGATTATCGATGATGATAGAGCAACAGGTCTCAAGAGTCCCAAGATGGAGATGATATCATGGTCATTCAGTGTGTCCCACTACCGCAGCCAAATCCAACGTTGTAGAGACATAGTTTATTCTCTATTCAGTATTCCAATGTGTTGTTTATCTGAGACATCAAAACCTTGTTAAGTTTGTCCTTTAACAGTTTTTCGGAAAATAACTCTTTGTCTTCTCCGTATGGATTAGGCAATTCCATTATGGGAACATACTCCAAAAAGAGCAGTGAACACAGACTAAGTCGTAGCCTATCTCATCTGACCTCGCCCTATAAGCACTTCGTACAAGATTGGTAGTTTGTAGTCTGCCCTATGCAAATTGATGATAATCTTCATTGGAGTTACTCATGTGGTGCCGACATTCGACATTGTCATAGGCACCACCAACATCAAGGCTGCCTAATAAGTGTTACCAGCTTGTTGTTGGATGTGAAGATGAAACGAGCAATACCATGCTCTTATTCGTCCAGACACTATATTCCCTATGATCTGATGTCCATTTTCGAATCAGGGCGCTCCCAGGATACTGACGCACTAGCGTGAGCGTGGATCGAGTGGTCTAGTGCTGCATTGTAGAGCCATCTCTTTTTGCGAGGTAACAAGAAACTCGATTCTCTATGGTTCATGTTTTCTTTTTTGGTCTTGGCTTGGGGAATGCAAACTCGTAAAACCCACGGAGTTATCAGCCATCGCCAAGGTTCTCTTATCAGTAAGCTTGTAGACGTTCCTTTAAAAGCCCATTTGGACCCCATTTTCTGGACTTGTGTTTCATCATCGAGCACAGAATTGGCCGAAAGAACCAAACACATTTCACAGATCAGTAAAGAGCATGCCGGAGCTGTTGGTTGTTCGTTTTTCGCTGTTTGCGAGCCACCGGCAGTTTTTCCAGCCACCAACGAAAAGTTTCATCGAACCCACACGCCTCAAGCCAGATCGTTATCACATTGTAACTGGAATATTACCAGCAGTGCAATGACGCCAACCCGATGTTTCAATCACGAGCTATTGAAGAGTCTATACCTATCTCGAATATCATACTCTCTCAATGATCACCACCGAGAATGGATTCCTGGACAGTCATGTGATTAAACTCACGTGGCTGATTACGTGACGGTAACTTGGACTGCAAATGACAAATAAACAGAGTACACTTGGAACGACCGGCGTCCTATTCCTTCGGCATCCAAGAGTTTTTTTTTTTTTAAATTGCTACTCTGCTATTCAAGAGCGCCAGTCAAAGTAAGTATAGACTACTCGCTCTAAGAAAACTAACAACGAAGGACAAAAGACTGGTGTCTAAACTTTATACTGAAGAGTCAAGACGGAAATGACTCGGAGCCCATGAGTGCTTTGGAGGAGAAACACATTAGGTAACGGGGCAATTGCCGAAAGATCGCCGCAAAGTTTCCCGTCTGTAACAGGAAACAAATCTCATCTCCCATCATCAACTTTGCACCTTGACTCCTCACTGCGAACCCAACTCACCTTTTTCTGTATATTACCGCCAGATCGTTTTCCACCAGTTGCGTAGAGAGGCAACATCTGAAGTAATCATGGTGATGCGAATGGATCTCTCTGTTCAAGCCGAAAGGCATCTTCAAAGGGGCATTGCCTCCCTCCCAACTTGGCTCAGTCGCTTTCTTGGGCATCGCGGCCAAAAATTACCACCTTCTCCCACGTACATTCTGTGCATTTGGGGCTTTATAGGTGCGTTTGGTGGCGTTGGTATTCTCTTCGCAGTATTTGCGCATACAGAATATTTCACCAGTCGAGCTGTTCCCCCCATCGTCGCCTCATATGTAAGTCATCCAATCCCAAAGGCACGCGAATCCGTTATTAAAACTAGGTCAGGGCGCATCGGCTATACTGTGTTACGGTGCCATTGATGTACCTCTCGCCCAGCCTCGAAATCTGGTCTTTGGGCACTTCTTCTCGGCTCTCATCGGTGTCATTGTGGCAACTATATTTGGATTCGACCTGAAAGATGACACTCCAGACAAGCTGCAATGGCTCGGTGCGTCGTTGTCCACTGCAATTGCTCTTGTCGTCATGCACCTCACCAAAACCACGCACCCACCGGCCGGAGCAACGGCACTTCTTCCATGTGTAGACGCCACGATCTGGGCTCTGCGATGGTATTTCTTACCGGTTGTTTTGCTTTCTTCGAGCCTCGTACTCGTCAGCGCCTTATTGGTCAACAACCTGCAACGACAATACCCCAAGTTTTGGATCGCCCCGATCCCGCCCAAGGCGGACCCGCCGCAACAGCCGATCAACAACGCCCCACCCGCATCTTCGGACGCTGAGAAGAGTAAATCTGAACACGATCTGGACGACAACCGTCTGAAAGATGTGGAGGCGTTGCGTGGGAACTGAATGGAAAACGACAAGCAATGCGCCACCCCCAGTCAAGCAACACTTGGCGCCCATTGTGAGGGGTGATTAAAGACTAACCTCATTTATGGTGTCACACTACACACCTAGCCCGTATTATACATTTACAAAAATCAAAGGAGTAAAATATACACTGGCACAAACAATCCTCTGATGCATGAGCGGCTAATATAGCCATAATGCCGCACGAGCTTGACAAGGGTACACTGTGGTAGCGGTCACAAATGTGAATTGAGAATCAGTCAGTACCCGTCGAAGGGTTCATCTTCGAATGAGATCTGGCGCTGCTATCGTCTTGCATCGCGGTGCAACATCTTTTGGCATAGTACGGTTGTTGAATAAGCAGAGGAGGGGGGGCAATCCTCCTTTCTTAGAGGAAGGTGCTCGTAAATCCACATGCACTCCTCAAAAGCTTCGCGAATGACGAAAAGTCACTTATCTGTTTGCCATCACAGCCACACCTCGTTTTCTGGTCATATGAACTAATGCCGATCCAACTCGTTGTCGGCGTTCAATTGCCGCATACAGCATAATTAATCTATGGCACTGGGCACTACCCAGCGCCCACGATGGATCTATTTTCTGGTTGTAGATTAGAAGGGTGATTTCTATCCTGTGATATAATAAAGATCAGCATCACGCTTTCAATTCCAATCTAACTAGAGCATCAAACTCTGGTAGTAATTCATCAGGAGCAAGTAGTATTTCCGTCATTCTTCTGGTGCTTGAAAAGTTGGGAATCGTTGAGCAGGTCTGCAGTCTGAAAGTGAATGAGTTCTGTCCTACTTAGCATTATACATGCCAGCCCGCACTCTAATCCAGAAAATACAAGATGGCCTCCGACTACGCTCTTCCAGGCTCTGTTAACGTTTCCCGCCATACTTCTTTCTGGGAAAACAACCACGATGGCACGAATTCAATTCCTTCCCAATTGCTGTCTGGAGGCAGCGAAATATGGATCTTCATTATCGTTACTCTCACAGCATCTGTGCTTTTATGCTTTAGCAGATCTAAAACCAATGATACCCTCAAAGGACCTTGGGGTTTTCCAATTCTCGGTCAGTGAAATTGTTATCTTTCTTGAAACAAAACGCAAAGCGTTTCCTCACTTGTTCCCATGATGCGAATTCCATATACTTTCGGCTGCATATTTTTGTAACTAATTGTTAAACTGTAAATAGGGTCTTTCCCTTTCTTGACGCATTACCCAGAAATGACCCTCGATTATTGGGCACGAAAGTATGGGCCACTTTACAGCCTTCGTCTCGGCAACCAAATATTTGCCATCGTGTCCGATCCCTCTATCGCAAAGGACCTCTTCGTCACGAATGGCGCCGTGTTCTCTGATAGAAAGGAGATGTTCGTCAAAAGCCAAACGGTCTTCGCAGGTAGGGGGGTCACGGCAACTCCATACAATGACCGTTGGTATGATTTCTTAAGAGGAACGAAACACACTCGGCTCATTGACGCTACACAGGAGAAAACATCGCCGCATTGCCAACATCTGGCTCTGCCAGAAGGCTGTTGATTCATACACGAAAACCCTCGATTTCGAGGCTACAGATATGATCAAAGCTCTATACATGGATAGTAAGGGAGGTGCTTGCCATATTAACCCACAAACGTACGCCGGCCGTTGTTCGCTGAACAATATGCTTACGATAACGTTCGGATTCCGGACAGATAGTATTCATCATCCAATGGTCAAGGAAGCATTACGACTCAGTAGAGAGTTCATGAATACCACTGGGCCGATGTCGAACCTGATTGACTTTGTACCACTACTACAGAAACTTCCGACTCCGCTTAAACTGCGAGGCCAGGCATTACATCGTGATTTAGTAGCCACGTATGGAGGCCTGATCAAAGACGTACAACGAAAATTGCTTGCCGGCGTGGCGGTCGACGATTGTCTAGCAAAAACTATGATAGAACTAAAAGAGGAGGAGGAACTAGATGATGTGGACATGGCGATACTTGCAAGCGCATTCATGATTGGGGGCGTTGAGACAGTAAGATCACTTGGCGATTCTTGAATCAACGAGCTAACATTCTTTCTTTTGACAGACTGCTTCTATCATGCAGTGGTTCTCGGCCTTGATTCCCGCGTATCCTGAAGTGCAGAAGCGCGCCCAAGAGGAACTAGACCGTGTAGTTGGTCGCCATAGGCTCCCGACTGTGGAGGACGAAGAAAACTTACCATATTGCCATGCGATCATCAAAGAAGTAGAGCGCTGTCACAATCCGTTTTGGTTGGGTACACCGCATGTTGCATCAGAAGATTTCGTCTACGAGGGAAAGCTCATCTCGAAGGGTACCGTCGTTGTGCTTAATACTTGGACCATGCATCACGACAAGAAGCGATGGAGCAATCCTGACAACCCTTCCGAATTTAATGTAAGCTAATGTCCCAAAATCATGCAAAGCGTCAATGTTGATATTGCTGCAGCCTGACCGTTATATTGATGATCCAACTTTATCCTCGACATCTGCCAATTTGAGCGATCCATTCGCCCGCGATCATTGGATGTTCGGCGCTGGCCGTCGCATCTGTCCTGGCATGATGGTGGCTGAACGCGAGATCTGGCTAACGATCGCTAGAATGCTGTGGGCCTTCGAAATGATTCAAATTCCGGAGAAACCAATCGACTTGAAGGAATACGATGGCCTCAGTGGAAGAAGTCCTGTGCCATTCGAGATTCAGCTGAAGCCTAGATTCGAGGGCGTAGAAAAAGTACTACAACTATAATTTCTAGTTGTAGTTTCATTCTTTTCTTTGATGTAATTTCAATCTGAGTTGCCTCGAAATTTCCATTGATCTATGGAGTACGTATAAAGAAATCGCATTTTATGTTCTGCCTACCAAGTCGCGTTGCATAATTCCTGATTGTCCAAAAGCGGCAACTCTGATGCTTCTAAAAAATTATAACAGGGTCTCGATGCACATGCGCTCTTGTCCTCACTAGGTAAACAACGAGTAGCTTGATGTTTGTTAAATTTATGACTTGGCATCAAGCCTGTGCACTCGTTCCTATGACACTAATTACTGCAGGGATAGATATAGGAAAGGATGCGCCTGGCCGCATGGTTAAGTCGCTTCACAAAGAGAGGTGGAATGTAGTCGGTCGTCTAGATGTAAGCAGTATGACAGACGCAGGCCACCCTGGGACTAAAGGGGTAATACCGCAAAGCTGACGTCCGCATACCTGCACGACAGACCCAGGTAGTGTGAAGTAGAAATTCTTTCACGAGTTATATGCTCCTTCTGGTCATCCCCTCGCCCAAAGAACTCTTCCTATGACCTTGCATTTGATATTGACTTGAGCCGCACGGTGCCTGCAATACTCCATGAATATAAACTCCAGTTCGGCTTTCGAATACATTCCATCACTTAGTTGACAAAGTCGCAATCATTCTGAGGTTGCCTCAGGAATCATATAAGCAGCGAGGAAGCCTTCCGCAGCTTATTGCCCAACTTCAAAATTCTTGTAATTATCTTATAACTGAAATCTTTGTCATTCCTTCCTTTCGCAAAAATGGTTGCTACGTCGCGACTTGTTGGGGCATGCATTGCCTTGACATCTCAAATGGTTAGCTCCGCAGCTCTTCCCCCGAAGGGTTGCCCGGCTCAAAATCATGGTGGCATTCCGATGCCTAAAGAATTCCAAAGATACCAACAGAAATATCGGGAAAATCTTCTTGCAGTACTGCCAACCGGAAAGTGCACCGAAGAAACGATTGGTATTCGCAAATCATGGTCAGTCACTTACATCGTTCACCGCACCATAGAACCCTGCCGAGCAAGACCACTAACCAAGTAATCAGGGATGAGATAGACGATAATACTAGATTGGGCTACATTCGAGCCGTCCATTGCCTTGCATCAAAACCTGCACTGACAGATAGGCGCCTTGCACCAGGCGCAGTCAATCGCCTTGATGACTTCACGTATATTCACATCAACCAAACAAACATTATCCACGGATCTGTGAGTTCATCGACAAACCTTGATGACCAATAGTATGTCTTGACATGTGTTCCTGACATGTGTACTTAGGGGTACCTACTGCCATGGCATCGCATCTTTCTTACCCAATTCGAGACCGCTCTCCGTGAGGAATGTGGTTATGAAGACTATCTACCATACTGGGACAACGCGCGATTCTCAGAGGACCCATTACGCTCTAAGGTATGGGACGGCTCATCTTCATCGATGGGCGGCAACGGCCTCTATCTGAAGAATGACCACGGCCCATATCATGAGATTCTTCCCGGAGTCGGGAATGGTAACTTCACCCTTGCGATGCCCGCAGGTAGCGGTGGAGGTTGTGTCCAGGATGGTCCGTTCCAGAATTTTACCATTAGCCTTGGGCCTGTCGCAAAGGAAAACATCGATCTCACCAATAAGTATGGCTACAAAGCAAACCCTCGATGCTTGTCCCGGAATTTCCATGTCAAATCCAGCGAAGGCATTCTCACGTGGGCGAACGCAACCAAAATCGTAACATCACCCACCATACATGAACTTCGTATCAACATCGAGTCGCTGTGGCACAAGAACTCACACACATTCATCGGAAAAGAAGGTGCTGATCCATTCAGTACTACAAACGATCCTGCCTTCTACCTTCTGCACGCCCAGATCGACCGGCTTTGGGCGATTTGGCAGGGTCAGGATCTAGAATCGCGGACTTATGCAATTGATGGAAATCGCACTTTCTTCGGTCTGCCGTTGGACTATGCGCCTGATGTACCACCGTCTTTGGCGACTATTTACGATCGTATGGATATGGGTCTTGGGTTTACGCCTCTGACTTTAGAGGGCATGCCCATGACTGATCATGACAGTTGTTTTGTGTATCAGTGATAGTAGGGGTCGGAACTGGGGGGCTTTGTGTATGAGATATTTGTATCATTAATAATTGGCTTTAAGTTTGGTCACTCGGAGCATTATTTTTACTTCTAAGGTGGTTATATAGACATTGAGAGACATTTGATCTGATTTTGGTAGATCAATCAAGGTGAGAGCACGGAAGGAAACAACATAGAGAGCGAATGTATCTATTAATTATTATCATGGTCTTTTCACATTCTAACTTCGACTTTCTATGTTGTGGCGTTTACTATCCGCGCATACATGCTTCAGCAAAGGCCAGAGATTGCAATGAGCTCAGAAAACCATGCCCTTGGTTTGCTTGCCCTGCTCCTCCTCTAGCTTCCTCACATTGATGTTCTTCCAGATCCAGATGGATGCTAAACAGAGAGGAACGAAGCATGCTCCGGTGATAACCATCCTGCGCTGGACATAGCTATAGGAGTCAACGATTGCAGCACGCTCAAGAGTTCCATCAAGGTATGCCATCTGCTTCGGCATTGAACCGAAAATTTCGCGCGCCAAGTGCTTGCTTTCCTCTGGCAAACGTTGGCTGAGTTGAGCGGGCATGAGGTTGTTCCATAGACCACCAGCAATGGCGAATCCAATGGATGATCCGAAGCCACCGAACAGGCCCCAAATAGCGTTGACGACCGCAATTTCTTGGTGGGTAACTGGAGCCATGACAGCGAGTTGAGCGCAGATGGCGAAAATTCCCGTACCAAGACCAACAAGAACCTGCGTAAGTGCTAGAACACCGGGAGCAGTTTCGGGAGCTCGGAATGGAATCAAAAGGGCGGTACCAATCAGCATGATTGGCACACCAGCATATGCGGTCCACTTGAAATTGCCACTCCAGCTGATAAACATTCCGATAAGAGGACCAAAGACCGACGAAGTGAGAGAGAAGGAGTTGAGGATGTAACCAGAGTGGACGACGCTTTGCCTGTGAACAACCTGAAGATAGGAATTGAAGTAACCGTTCCAGCAGAAAGTCGAGAGGAACATGACACCGTAGAGAAGGCAAGATCCGACGATCGTTGGCTCTTTGAGGTATTTCCATGGCAAGAACTGAACAGGTGCGTGGTTCCTTTCCCAGACAACGAAAGTTGGGAACAAGAGTATGCCCAGAACAATCATAGCAATGATGTACCCGGTCTTCCAACCATTAGGAGCGTAGTTTACCAAAGTAAATGGCAACAGGAACAGGCAGAATGCGAGCATGATCAACAGGATTCCAATTACTGATATCCCAAGTTAGCAACCTTTTATTTTGTCAATTAACTCCCAAACTTACTATCAAACTGAACAAAGTAGTAGGCAAATGACTGGAAAATGTTTCGGTTCGATCTTTGCTTGTTGATAGTGCCAGCCTTCTTAGCCTTGCTGTACATAAATATCATGAGAGCCATGGCCGGAATGCTAGATGCAGTGAGAAGAATGGCAAAAGTGCCGAATGCCCATCGGAAAGTCGAATTCTTCAGATACAGATCGGCTATTTTCGGCCCAGCAAAAGTGGCAGCAATTCGGGGAGTCCCGTTGATACCGTAGATAATCATACGATTCTTCAGTGTTGTCATGTCGGCGCACATAACATCAACAACGTAGAGGATACCGATGTGACCAGCCCAGTACAATACATGAGCAGCGATGTAGGTCTGAACGTTTTTGCAAACCGCCTTCATGATTATACCGATAACACTGAGAAGGAGCATGAAGGCAAAACCCTCAACACGGCCCCAGATGTCGATGACCTTAGCGATCGTGAGGGGAATACAACCACCAAGTGCCGTTGAGATGACACTGGCAACGTTGAGGAGGCCATGACTGGCAAAGGCTGACGTGACATAAGGATTAAGCGCAGAGTCGACAGAGTTCTGTAGGAAGTCCACGAAATCGATGAGGTAGAGCCTAGAGGAATTTATAAATAATGTGCAATCGTACTGTCGAGCACGGGGCATAGATTACTCACAGAATGAACATAGTGATAAGCGTTGTCTTGGACCAAATGCTAGTGATAGCTCTCACGCGCTCAATTCCATTTTGATAATGTTGCTCAGGCTCCTTGTCCACGCTGTTCGCCTCGATATCGTGTACAGCATCTTTCTCGACCGTAATTTCTGCAGACGGGCGAACTACGTTGTTGTTGATTGGATGCAACACGTCAGGTTGGAAGGCCGACATGGTGAAAACTGAACAACTCGGCAAGCAACAAGCAGACAGTCCGGTACAGCGTCACAATAGGACCAGTTGTCCGGAAGGTACCCAAATTTAAGGAAAGGAATTGAAAGATAGACTGGCACAATGAGGGAAAATCATGAACGCAATGGGCAAGATCAACATTTTAAAACCATGCCATGAGTAGACACTGATCTGGAAGAGGCAAGAGTTTCGTCAGGCGTCCAAGTAGTGGTGGAGGGTACACCAAGACGATCGAAAAATCCGAACATACGCATCGAACGGTCATCTACTTCGAGCAGGGTGTCCAATCCGATGTCGCCCGTAGAGCTATGGCACCTGCCAATCATTAGATTATCAGATTAGATTCTTCGCATAGTTCCTGAAAGTCGACACGCTAATGAGGAAGCGAGAAGGGTGGCGCGACAGGGTTGAGGACCGCCAACGCCCCAGTGCGATTATCAGATGAGAACAATTGGACATCTTTGCCTAGTGAATTGCAACTTTTCCATCAGATATCCACCTCTCAGTGCCCGAGCCCTGGGCGCCATTGAGTTCAGCCGGCCCCCCCTTGGCAGTTGTGAGCCCTGGCCATTAAACAGGACCGCGCTACATTCCGCTCCTCAACCATACAATGGATTCTTGAACGATACCCCTCCATCAAAGTCCATCCACCATCACCTCTGTTCTTGTATCCACTGTGGCAACAACATAAGCCAACAGTCATTGATGACATAAACATAGAGGATGAATGTTCAAAGCTGTTGCAAAGATCAACTGGAAAACGTCTAAGTCAGATGCTCTCTCCAGTCGCGCATTCGAGGTAACAAAGGGTGTAGGGATTGGTCGTTCTGACAATCTTGTCTCATAATCCAGAATTCTCTCTCTCAGCGTTTTAAGTCCATTACTAAACAAAAGCTATCTCTACTTTTCCGCTTAACATTTTCAGAGAACCACATGCTACGTAAGACTTACGCGGAAATGTGTTGAAACTTTCTCCACCAAGACACTTTCTTCGCTTGGCACTATGGGACGATAGAGAACTGCTCGTAAGCTCGGCGGTATTCCCAGAAGAGCTTTCGCCCGCCTAGGACTTGTCCCCGAGGCTAAATTATCAGATCCACCATCTGATCATTTCCAGAATGGAATTGATATTGGAGATGTTTAGATAATCATCGAACGCTGCGCCTAGAACGGAACACGTCGCTGTTGGTTGTTGCAGGTGAAGGAAACCAGCCCCTACAATAGGAGGTGCACTTTGGTACTGGGCCTTTGTTTCGCATTCAGAAATCTGTTGCCTGCATCTAATCTGAATAATAGCTAACACTCCAGCTCTTTATCTTGCCACCACGCACATGCCAGCCCAATAGTGTCCCCATTTCTTTGCAGAAAGACATGAATCATTCTAGACGGGGACAAAAAGCGGCAATCATCTATGGAGAGTTTCGCACTGTAGGTCCATAAGTACCAAGCGGGCTGGACTACTACCCAGATCCCGAGCAAAGACGGAAAATATGCTCATTAAAGTTACATTTACCGCCCCGTGAGCATTTACAGACTCATGCTTTTAAAATCCAGTCAAGTCATTACTCGTGAGGTCTCATAGGGGCTCTCGGAGCGTCCAAATGTAAGGGCTTTACTATGCCGAAACAGTGAGTAGCACTTTCAAACACAGGCTTGGAATTCAGACACGCCAGGAGATTTGCCTCTGTGTCCATCATCCAGCTTCTCTTAAAAGATGTTTCGGCTGCGCTCCGACAAAACCTCGGGTGACTCGTGAGCTAAATGAGTTTTTCGATCTAGCACCTAGGGGCCGTTGACATTAGGCCTCCCGTACAGCAGGGCTGTTGGGGAGTCGTGCACTATGCTACTCCTGTAAATAAAAGTTTTTGCAATAGGTGCTGTACGTACCCTGAAAGTACATTGGAGACGCCTTCTTTCAATTTGCCAGTACTTTTCTTCATAATCTGGGAGGAGTTCAAGATTCTATGGCACCCAGAGTGTATTCATCCCAGGCAAGGTTCAATCGACGATGCTCGTTGTAGGCATGGTTGCAAGTCAGAGCGTTTCTCCACTAACTGTTCGTATTGCTCTAACCTCGTATTCGTTACCAGCCCTCCGATGAATCTTAAAGTATTCTCCGAGATTAGAGGCTTTGAATGGAGGTCCATTTTCGAAATCATCCTGTTAGCTAGTTGCTCCATTCGCCTCACATCTTCAACTTATCGGGATACTATGATCAACACACATGCACGCCTGACTTCCACGGCCAAACAACACACCATAAGCCTGTCCAACGCTATTTATTTACGTATTTCTTCTTCATATTTTCAAGCGTAGCATGCCAACAGACTATTCGATTTTAATTTCAAGACAAGACACTCTTAGCATACGATAGTACAGTGTGGTTCATTGACGCTCATAAAAAAACCTACCTCGTCTCAGGGTGAAAAACGTTGGAAAGAGTTATTGGTGAATAGGATTGACCTCGATTCAGACGGAAGAAACCGTCTCAAAGATAGCAATGCTGACACTGTGCAGAGTAAATTGCATTGTCCATGGGTATGCTCTTGTATTTATGACCCTGAGCATCTTCCGCTATTTCATCGGCTCCTAAATATCACTATATGTGCCTTCAACCTTAAAGAACAGTACGCTGAACTGGTAATACTCCGACCTTTTTTGAAGTCCAAAGATTACCAGTCAAGAGGCCTCAACTTCAAACGCAACCCATCCCTAGGCTTGATAGTGACCGCACCACCCGGCATTACAATCGCATTTGGATTCGCCATTTCCATCTCAAAGCTTCCCACGAAAGCCGCCACCAACGATCTCAACTCCGCCCTCGCAAACCCTTGCCCAATGCAACTCCTTGGGCCGTGGAAGAAGGTCAAGAACGAATAATTGCTATCGACGCCACCGACGTAGTTTGCCTTTCCAGTCGTGGGATCGAGCCACCGGTCGGGTCTGAAAGATTCTGCGTCGTCGCCCCAGATTGAGGGATCGCGGTTGGTCGCCCAGGGTATGATGAGGATATCGGTATTTTTGGGGACGAATTGACCGCAAATTGATGTATCTCGCGTGGAGTGGCGGGCGGATACGGGGATTGTGGGGTACAGACGAAGGGTTTCGTTGCAGACTGCGTTGAGGAATGGGAGAGATTCAAGCAAATTTGCAATATCGACGTCAGGACTGGAAAGGGTCTCAGGGTCTTGAATGGCATCGTGAATCTCTGTGCGAAGCCGGCGCTGTACGTCTGGCTGGGTCGCAAGAAGATACGCCGTCCAGGTCAATGCGGATGATGTCGTTTCATGACTGTTCGAATGTCAGTTGCGCCAGAGGACGAAGCTACAAGTGTACTCACCCCGCAGCGAGAAAAGTCAAAAGCTGGTCAACGATGCCCTCATCCGAGAAGTCATTTGAACGGATCATGATAGACAGGATGTCCAAGTGTGACTTGTCCTCCACCTTCATCCTGGCCCTTTTGTCCCTGACGAAATCTATGCATATCTGCTTCAGTTTCGAAGTGGTAATCCTAACGCGCTCGTTTAGTTTCCACGGTAGCCACGCAATGAGCTTGGACGGGAACAAGAGATGGCAGACGAAGTATGCTCCTTTCTCGGGTGTCGGCTCCAGAATCTCTTCATAAAGTTCGATAAGCTCATCGTCCGCGTTCCTGAGCGACCCGATATCTCGTCCCAGGCCCGCAAGTCCAATTATATCAAGTGTAACCTGTGTTGTAAAATGATTGAACTCCAGTACTTTGTCGTTGGAATCTCCCAGCTCCGACTTGATCACCTGGCATAGTTGGATCGACTTCGACCAGAACACCGGATACAATTCTTTGATATGGCGAAAGCTGAAAGCAGGCATAATCTGCTTTCGCTGGTGCTTATGTTCGTCGCCCTCAGTCACCAACAAGCCATCGCCCAGGAACTTTCGTAAGAACGCTCTAATCCATGGAGGTTTCTCAAACTCGTAGCTTTTGGCAACCAGCACTTCTGCTATTGCGGCTGGTTTCGACAGTATGAGACGTTCAGCATTGAAGAAGCTGCGCACAAGAACGATCCCGTCATTTTCTGTTTCCTTGATCATTCTCAGATGCGGTGAGCCTGGCGGCCACTTCAGCATCGCAAAGCCGTGGCCAAATATCGGTAGCCCGCCATTGGGAGGAGAAGGGAGATGTCGTAATGGCGACAGGAAGAATGGATATATGAATACGCGGTAGATGAAATAGATGGAGTAATTGACGAGACTAAAGGTGAGTAAGGCCCGTGTGAACGTCTTCACCGGCAAAATATCAGGAGCAAGTCTGAAGGAAAGCAATGCCTCGAGGAGGGATAAGAAAGTAATGTTAACTATTGGAGTATCCATCTTCTTTGCCGAAAAAATAACAAGTTGTACTTGATGCCGTTCGATCCTCTCACCAATATTCTCGCTCGAGTACAGGTTACAAAGCTGTCGAACTATCGAGCGCGCGAAACATTGGCATCAAGATTCCATTAGTGCTTATATGTCTTCGCAGTTACGAGTGCTTAATTCATGTGCAATTCCTGCTGCCTCGGCACGTATATCGTCCGATCGCTGTTTGGCTGCCCTGAGTGGTGATCGCCCAACATGAGGGGATGAAGATGCCAGTTCGATGGCTACAGCGCTAGGCCTAGATGGGACATGGTCGCGAGTGCGAGGGCAACCCCGCGTGAATACCGAAGACCGAATTGTCACTCTTCATTGCAAGGAGGAATTCGAACCTCAATGATTGGTCCTTTACCATGTCTTCGTCATACTATCGTAAACGTCAATTAAGACGTTGCCTTGTTTGAAAAGGCGGAGGTCCTAATGTAGAACAGCGTGGCTGTATCTCTTCATCAAGTGGGTTAGACCAGGTAGATGTAAGCCACCCTTTCTCGTGCCCTAGTGTGCTAAGGTCTAAGTACTCTTCTTGAAGATTTGAATAGATTAATCTGCCTACAAATTACTGCACATAAGTAAAGCTGTCTTCATCATAAGTTATCGCAGAGGCTCTCAGAGAGCGTGAGCGCGACTTGGAACCATCGTAGCTGAACAATCTTTCCAAATTACATTTCCGCATGAGTCCTGATTCCCCATTTCTCCAGCATATTATGTCTATGCCAGAAGCTCCTGTACCTTTTGCCCCAAAAGAAGAAGAAGGGAGTTGTGCAGGTCATGGCAAAAGCGATACCACCAAACGTGTAAAACACTACAGCAGGGCCAGCCTCAGCCGTCCAGTCATTCACAAAGTAGCTGAATCCATAGAAGAGGAGGTTCTTAAACAGCATGTTCATGATGAAAATCTCAGAAGACATGTCGCGGTATGCGTCGATAACATATGCAGAAGCAGAGATGGCGGCGCAGACGATGCCGAACAGGTCCATTCCGTGCATGGTGGCCGTTGCGTAGTAGGAGAAATGGTTTTCGCACATGTAACCGAAGGCGAAGAGGCCAACACCAGTGAGAAGGGAAGGAATCATACCCAGGAGACGGTATTCAGGCTCATAGATGCCGCCGTTGTGTTTTGCGCACCATTTGATGATCGGATCGAGCGTGGCACCAAGTACAATGGAACCCAGAAGGCCGCCGAGGAAGGGCCCGAGGGATAGGTATCCAACCCCTGCTGCAGAGAGATTATATGGTGGGAACATGAAGATTTGTGCCATATCGTAGGATTGAGCGACGAAGAAGGCTGTCAGGCCACCGGTGACAATCACCATCCAGAGCACCGCTAGGTTTAGGCAGACGGCGAACGGGGCAATCATTAGCTGAAGAAGATTGTCATCGCTATATGTGCCTGAGAAAAGTGCAAGCTCCTGTGCGAAAGTTTTCTTTGGGCCGTATGTTGGGTTGGCGGATACCGCTGTCTCCATTCTCACAACCTCGTCGCTGCCAGTGTCCTTTTGGATCGATGAGGGTTGCGTATGCCGCTTTTCTGCGGCAGCAAGCTCCTGGAGGTTGTCCTCAGCCAGTTCGTCGATGTCATAACGATGGTCGCGATTGTAGGCTGTCTCGGGTACAAAGAAGAACAAGAGGAAAACTTCAAGTGCGGCAAAGGCGATGAGGATATGGAAAAGATAGCGCCAACCGAGGTCTGTAGCGATAGGCCCAACGATGATAGCAGAGAAATTCGAAGCTGCACCCAAGATGAACTGGATGAGAGTCATCCACAGCCCACGTTGGTGAACAAAGAATAGATCGCCAATCATAGAGACAACGAGTGATTCGAAAGCGGAGCTGCTTCATGTTAATTCTGATGACCTGATGTATTTCTTGGAGTATGAGCCCTACATTGAGCCACCCTGAATTATACGCGCTGCGAGAAGCCCATCATAACTGTAGACCGCGCTACCAACGATGGTTCCAACAAGTCCAAAGAGTGATGAGAGAATGAGCATGAATCTCTTCCCGTATTTTCGGGATAGCGCAGATATGATGGGCCCAGAGGCTGCAGTTACCAGTAGCATGTAGCCTGAAATGACGGTAATGTCTGCCACTTGGACCTTGAAATCCATTGCGATCACGACGAGTGCTGGAGAGAGAAGCGGGGCGAGGACTGCTGCGTAAAGGGTTGAGCCAAAGGCTATGATAAACATGATGGTCCATTTCTTTTGCCATGGCCAGTTCAATGGGTCGTTGGGGTCTTCGGAGCTGCGAAAGAACGTTGGTATGATGCAATCTAAAGATGGATGGTGTGGTAAACTTACGGCTGCGGTATCAAAATGATGTCTGCATCCTTTCCAGTGCCGCGTTTCAGACCAGCAGTCGCCTCGGTCGGCCGCGATTGTTCCTCGCTTAGAATCACGGTGGCAGGAACATGTTGGAGATGTTTGTCTTCTAAAACTCCGAGAAACCCCATGGCGAAGGGTCAAGGTGGGACTTGGTGGTAGGCGCAATGTTCAAAACAAATGATCAGCGAGGAGAGGGTCTTCTACTTAAGAAAGTAAATTGGACAACTTAACGGCTCAGGTGCATCGGCTCAAGCGCGCGATCAAGCGAAATGCAGCTTCCATGGCCTGGAAATATTTGATCTTCATAAATCTCTCTGAATTTAGCATGGGTGCGAGACCCCTTGTGGGGTTGCACAATTCACCTGGAGGCCCCACACAAAGGGTGAATGGCTGGATTGGGCTCGGGTTGGCAGAACCGACATGGGCTGTTGGAGAGGAACCTTGCAGATTTCCAGTATGGACCTTACTCGTCCCCAGGACTCGTCTCGCCTATGAAGGGATAATATACCTGCAAGTTTCCCGGCTATAAGATATACATCGGGCGTTTTGCGATAATTGGAAACGGTATTGCAACACAGCATCAATAGATAATGCAGTAAGATATTGATTTTGGATGAAAGGAAGACTCCGCTCAGAATAGGTGACAGTAGATTCAAAGCCAGGCCAAAGTTCAACTCCAGCCCTACCCCAATGCTTAGTTTATTAGTTACAAGCCACGAGTTGCGGAGAGACGGAGCTACCCCGCAAAAAGGGACAGCCGCCCCACAGTCTCCATGTGCATTATTGTATTGCGTCCTTGTGCAAATATAGTCGGGAGTCATACCAAAGCTGCCCTGCAGTACTAGTCCAGCCTCTGCTCGATTGTCGTTGCAACATTCGTTTCCCCAAATTTTGGGTTCGTCTTACTCCAAAGCGCCTCGTGCGCTTGTCATATACTCGATTGATGCCTTCACGATGGTTATGGCAATTTCAATCTCCGCCTCGTCCCGTGGGGCATATATCACCACATAGCTGATTGGGAGACTGAGTCCCAGAAGTGTTTGAAGAAGCCTAACACCAGATAATGGGTGTCGCTGACCCCATCCCGCCTCTATTACCGCTTTACAGTCTGAAGGATGTAGTGTGACATGCAGACTGCCGTCTAGACCTGCATGTACATGCGAGATCTCTCCGCGCGTCTGATCCGCCAGCGCGTGCCATTGTCGCTTCTTGGACACGTGTATAGCGTCATGGCGGCGCTCGAGAAGGCTCTGCTTGACTTCTGTGAGGCCCTTCTCTTGCGTCTGTTGTCCCAACTCAGCAAAGCGGTCAATGAGGCTTTGTCTGATAGCTTCAGTCGGCAGTTGATCTAATTGTCTCTGCGGGACCGCATGAGCGCCAAAGAGGGGTCGTGGTGAGGCACGTTTTTGGGGAAACCCCGCTGGCAGGAAACCGGGCTCGTCATCAAGGGGAAAACCTCGGTGGCTGTACACAGTCGTGGAGAGTTGCTCACGACTAATCAGATTGAATATGTTGGCCACCAACCAACCGAGTGGGTTGTATGGTAAGCCTCCGGGGCCATATGAAAGGAAGAGGCGATAGTCTCTAATCGCCCATGGCGATATGGCTGCGAGGCCGAGCACAGAGGCAGTAGCAAAACGGTGCGCTTTCAGGACGTCGATGACGGTGCGAAGATGCTCAGAAGCCATCCTGAACTGTTGTGCAATGAAGCAGAAATCTTGACATGCGAAAAATTCCGCCAAAAGTTCACATATTTATTGAATCGGGTGACTAGATTTCATGAATTAGGCGACGAAGGGGTGGAGTGATCTATGTTGAAGATTCGAGTAAGGCGAGCAAGGCGAGACGTTGCGTATGCAAGTGCAAGGGCCCGTGCAGACGTTTTGTATTAGGTATCTACTGTGTCCATGCTGTGTATCCATCCATCCTTTTGAACATGAACAGTCCTGGCAAGCAATCGGCCGATAACTGACCTATCTATAGACATTGCATCGACTATAGCAGTATAATCGATAATTCCTACACGAAGTAGATCCACTTCATGTGATGCAGCCTAGAGCTACCACCGGAACAGGCCGATTTGAACGGCTCGGCTATCTTTTCATTGTTGGGTGATTTGTAACTTGAGAGTTGCACTGCGCAAGGTTAAAGAAGACTATTGGAGTATATGATTTACAAACGAATATCTCCAGTAGCATTGGGGTTTTTGGTGTTTCAATATTGTCTACTCCCTCCAATTGGTACTCAATATAGCGAAGCAAAATGGATCCCTGCAGCCAGCCAGTATGGACCCCACCACGAGATACTGACGACATGATTGTCTCCACCCAGCCAACGCAGAACAATACCTCATCCGTCCTGGAACTCAGCGGAACGTCGTGCGGTTCAAGACAAAATGTTTGCTCTCACCAGCGCCACGGGCAAGCTTGGGTCCGCAGTTTTGAATGCAATCCTCGATAATGCACTTATCTCCCCAGAGGAACTTGTAATTTGCGTAAGTACCTACCCATGCCGTCATTTTACCAGTTGTGAAAGCCTATCGCTCATCTTCCTTTTCAGACGTCATCCGACCCTCAAGACCAAAGATTAAAATATCTCCGCAACAAAAATATTACCATCCGTCATGCAAATTTCGACGACGCTGCTTCCCTAGAGAAGGGGTATGCGGGATGCGACAAGTTGTTCCTTGTCTCCACCCCTCGGATCTCCATGGACTTCAACGATGCACCTCTCTGGAAAGGCCGCGAGGCCCACCATCGCGTCGCAATCGACGCCGCGCGCAAAGTGGGCGTAAAACACATCTACTACACCTCACTAGCATTTGGAAACCCGTCCAAGTCGAGTGTTATGAAAGCGCACATCCGCACTGAGGCTTACCTTCGCGAGCTGACCGATGTTAAATGGACCGTCATTCGAGAGGGCCTGTACCACGAAAGCTGGCCACTTTACTTTGGGTACTATCATGCACTCAAAGACGATGAGAGGAAGGAGATCGTCGTGGCTGGTGACGGACCCATCTCCTGGACCTCGATCCGTGACATGGCGTTTGGGACTGCGAAGATTTTGGCGGCACCTTCTCAGGAGTGGAGTGGCAGGACGGTCTATCTTTCGCAGAATAAGACATGGTCCCTCCAAGATATTGCGGGCATCGTATCTAAAATCAGGAATAAGGATGTAAAGTTGAAGGTTGTTAGTAAGGAAGAGTATCAGAGATATTATGTCGAGGAGAGGCAGTTGGAGAAAGCTTCTGTTGAATGGTGGAGCGCGACTTATGACGCTCTTCCCGACGGCGAATGCGATATCAAGGATTCGACTCTAGAGGATATCTTAAGACAAGTAGGGAAAACGCCGGATCCCTTAGAGGAGACAATCAAGAAGAGTCTCGAATAATACAATTTCCATGTGAGAAGAGCTTGAAATAGTATAGCACATTATATTGTACTTTGTGACAGTAAAATAAAGACCAAACGCCCGCGGTTACAATTCGATCTGGGCATGGTAGATTCAACCATAAATTACAGTTTCGATGGCTGTTGAACATATCGCAAGTCATCCCGGTTGAGCTCAGTCAGGCTCTTCTTCCCCAGGTTTGCCAGAGAGTTGTCCGTGTCAGCAAGAATGCAATCAAGCACATGCTTTACACCACTTTCACCACCCATCGCCAGCCCGTAAATGTAAGGGCGTCCCACAAGGACAGCCTTTGCACCCAATGCAATTGCCTTCAACACATCTGACCCAGTCCGAATTCCGCTGTCAAAAAGCAGGGTAAGCCCCGATGCTTTCACTTTTTCGTCTGCTCCAATCTCTGCCAAAGCATCCAGTGAGCCGATCGCTCCATCCAATTGTCGGCCTCCATGGTTCGAGACGACGATACCTTCGATCCCATACTCTATAGCACGATGGGCATCTTCAACCGTTTGAATGCCTTTCAATACGATCGGGCCCTCCCAGTGCTTCCGAAGGATCTGAAGATCCTCCCAATCTCTATACGTGCCGGACGATAGAATACTGGTAAAGAACATAGCTTTCTTCATTGTGGTCGCGTTCGCAAGTACCTTAGCCGTGCCGCTAATAGAACCCGGCCGCTTTAGTATCGACCAAATTTCACCGATCTTCTCTGTGAGCTTTCTGTTGTCCTCTGCCTTGAGCTGGTCGTACATCCTATTAAAGACAGGATCTGAGAAGCCCATTTGGCAGCCTTGGCCATAAATGAAAGGCAAGTAGGAGGTATCAAGGTCAGCTGGCCGCCATCCAATCATGAACGTATCTAGAGTAACGACTAGAACTTTGAATCCATTCGCCTTAGCACGATTCAAGAGGCTTACGGTGAACTCTTCAGTCTGTGGTTTGGGCCAATACAACTGGTACCACCGATCACCATCCCCGTTAGCTTTTGCGACTTGCTCCATGGAACGTGTCGCGGCTGTCGATAGAATCATGGGCACTTTCGCGGCTGCACATGCACGTGCTGTAGCTTCCTCTCCGTCGGCATGCGCAATCTCTTGGACTCCAATAGGGGCAACGAGAAGGGGACTCTTGTATCGTTTACCGAATAGCTCCACGGACATGTCTCGCTTCGTAGCCTGGACTAGCATCCATGGTCGCAGCCGATATCGTTCAAAGGCAGAGATGTTGGCTGCATATGTAGACTCGCTACTCGCCGATCCTTGGATGTACAAGAAGTTCTGCTCTGGGATGGTTTGCCGTGCTTGAGCTTCCCATTGTGCTGGCTTGGTGGAGAACTTTGGGGCGCGGAGGCCTCGGTAGATGTCGCGCTGGTATTCCACAAACGCGTCCGGATCCGGCTCAAGCATGCTTTGCGCGGTCTTTGAGTTTGTGTATTTTGCCATTTTCGTTGGAGATGTTGATGGTCAAAGTCTAGAGAGTTGTCGCCGGAGATGATGGAGTGGAATGATATGTAACGCGCTCTGTACCTCGGCTCCCGAAATGACCAATGCTTGCTGACTCTGTGATCCCTTGCCAACATTCATTGACCCCTTCAAGTTCTACCTGTACATTGAAACCAAGTCGGTAATTTTCTACATTGAAGTAATCCAATCAGTCTCATCTCATAGCAAAATGGAATGACATGGTCATTATAACTTCCGATTAGCATAGCTAAGACCGAATATAGATTTCCCCGCATATCAAGGCAATGACATCATTGTCCAATAGTGCCTTGTGCATCGATTGGCAACCCTGAACAGTAAACGCGATTACTTCTACATTTTTCGTAGTCTATTTAGTTACAATGTGATCAGAGCAGATCAACACTCATCGATGAACCTCATTGCCATGTCTTTCCCAAAGCAGCTAGCACCTTGGCAGCCCATTTTCTCTCACCATGTACACACCGACATTCTATTCGCAGTGGGTATGCATCGGCATCCCATTCGACATGCCTTGAACCAAAATCTCGACAATGTATTGAAATTGTAACCGGAATATCTTTGTACATAATGTCGTCATCCAGGTTATTGGTCCTGATATCTGCTATTGGAGCAGCATTGGTTGCGCTCCAGTGGAAATACAATCAAGGTTACCAATTATTAGAAGAAACCAATTCTTCAAATCGCAACCATACTGGGGATCTTGAATATGAGTGTTCGGAAAAACCTCATCATTCGAGCTGGGGCACTTGGCTTCATCCCCAGAGGTTGTGGAGTCGTCCCAACGGCCAGGGCGCCGGCACCACAACGAAAGATTGGAATATATTGTACCATCTAGGTGGTAACGGTCCCTGGGTTGAGAAGGTTGCTGATGTCGTTGAGGGAGGTGTCGCCGTCCCTGATGGCTGCATAGTGGAGCAAGTACATATGATGTCCAGGCACGCGGAACGGTATCCGACTAAGAAGGCCGGGACGAGAATGAGAAATCTGCTGGAAAGGATGAAGAAGAGTAGGATTGAATTCACAGGTGATTTGGCTTTTGTGAATGATTGGGACCTGTTCTGGTCAGGTAAGCTCAGAAACTGTTCATCGCGACTTATCTTGACGCACTCGTTCGAAATCTGCACAAAGTTGTGCAGGATTTACGTGGGCGCTTCAATCACATTGTACAACTATAGCTACGTAGAGATACATCCTGCTAAGTTTCGAGTACAGATGATACCCGGCTAGCACAGTTGACTTCTACTGGCCCCTTTTCCGGTACCCTTGGATCATTTACGACAGGCGTACGCTTTCGCACACGGTACGAGCATCTTGTCGCTCGAGCTCTCTCTCGCCCAAATCCTACCACGCTCTGGGCCAGTGACTCCCATCGTGTCATAGACACTGCACGTTATTTCGCATCCGGCCTCTTCGGCATCGATTGGAAGGATGTCGCCTCCTTGGACGTGATTCCTGAAACCGCGGAGATGGGTGGTGACTCCCTCACACCCGGTGACACATGCCCCGCCTACATTGAAGACGAAACCGAAGGCTGGGCCAAGGGCTGGAAGACCATGCACGCCTACCGAGCCACTTACCTCCCTATTGCACGCACGCGGCTGCTCGCTCAGAACCCGGGTATCGAGTTCACGGACGACGAGCTCTACGCTATGCAAGAAATGTGCGGATTCGAGACCACGGTGCGTGGAAGTAGCCGTTGGTGTGATGTCTTCACGCAGCAAGAATTCCTGCACTTCGAGTACGCTCGTGATTTGCATCACTACTACCGAGCGGGGCCAGGCACGAAATACGGCGCCGGTTTGGGCTTCTTGTGGCTGAATGCTACCGTAAATCTGATGCTTGAAGGTCCGGAGGCTGGCCCAATGTTCTTTAGTTTGTAAGTTTCCTCCACACTATTATGCCTTCGCTTCTGCCCGCTGGTGGGAAATGGTCGTCTCAGAGAACTAATCGCTGTGTCTGCAGTGTGCATGACGACGACATGGCACCCATGCTTGCGGCCCTGGATATCATTGACGATATTCACCCCTTGCCCCTCGACCACATACCAGAAGATCGGCTATGGAGAAAATCTCAGATATCCCCGATGGGAGGCCGCATCACATTGGAGGTGATGTCCTGTGCTGTGGAGACTCAGGGCCATGTAGGAAAAGATAACTTTGTCAGGATTAACATCAATGACGGAGTGACTGCCATTCCTGGGTGTGACAAAGGTCCTGGGAGGAGCTGTCGACTTAGTGGCTTTGCGGCAAAGGTGAGGAGGAAGGGAGTGGAGGTAGGCGATTTTAGAGAAATGTGCGGGTTGCCTGAGGATGCTGCTGGGCGTATTACATTTCTGCATCAATGAGGTGTTAGGTGTAAACGATCGATTTTGAAGACTTTGAATAGACGATAGATTTTGATCATAGAGAACGTGTTTGAAGAATGGGAGTTAACTAAGTAATCGTTTTCTTTTCAGGTGGCCAACCTACCCAACCTATATTAAACAATCGTGTAGACATGTGTCGCAAAAGTGGTATCAAAGAAACAGAGAAACGGTAACTAATATCCGTGCTTTGCAAACTCTGTTTCGGTATACTCCCACAACTTCTTCGCCAGTCCATCATCCCTCGCCTTCGCGCTGCCCTGGGCGAGCTTTCCGATTGGGACGTAATAGGCGCCGTTCTTCAAGTTTTCTTTGGCAGTACTTGCGCCCCAAGTCTGCGTCAAGGCACCGCCAGTTGGGTCCTTGAAATGGCCTGGCAATATGGGTGTAAACAAGCTATAGATCCAAAGACCGATGTTCATTATGAAGTTTGTTCGCACCCCCGCATACAAATCTGTGATAATCGCTCCTGGATGGACAGCTATGGATGTAATTTCCGGATATCGTGTAGCAAGCTCTTTCGTGAAGAGAATGTTTGCCAATTTGGACTGTCCATAACGTCTCCAGGTGCTATGTTGCTCGAGAGCAGGTTGCTCGAATATTACTCCTGCGCTAGGTGCGCCGTAGTGGCCAATACTGGACAGGTTGACGATACGCACATCGGCATCTGGAGTTTTGGCGGTTTCCAACAGAACGGGCATGAGCAGTTTTGTGAACAAAGCATGACCCATGTGGTTCGTACCGAACTGAATCTCATATCCTTCCTTTGTCAGGCTATATGGTAGTGCCATTACGCCCGCATTGTTTATCAAAATGTCGAGGCGCCTTTCCTTGGATTTGAGGGTATCAGCCGCCGTTGCAATGGACGCGAAGGAAGTCAGGTCGAGAGGAAGATGTTCGATTGGGCATGCGTTGGGGACCTCGCGCTTAATGTCTTCGATTGCGGCTTCGGCCTTCGATGCAGTTCGAGCTGCGAGGTAGATGCGCGCAGGCGAATGCTGTGCGAGGTACTTTATGGTTTGTTTTCCGAGGCCGGCATTTCCTGTATAGTTGTCAGTATATATGCGCAGTGCATTGGATATGATGGCTCAATTGACCTCCTGTAACCAAAATGACCTTGCCGGCCAGGCTGGGGATATCAGTCGCTGGTTTGAATTTAGAACTCATGCCGAAGAAGAGGTCTGCAAGAGATGGTATGAGGATTGCGAATAGCACAATGTATGCAGTATTTAAAACTTCGAGAACTTGTAAGGCGATGCTCATTGTCAAAGTTCACGGAGTAGTAGATCGTCCGACTCGTATTCTCTCCGACATTCGAGGTTCGTTATTGGTAGGGAGCATTTAGCCCGTCCGGCCCTTTTGTGCCTGCCCTCCTCGGCTTTGAAAAGCGCGTCGCGTCATTGCATGTGATTAGTGATAGGAAAGTAATCGCTCCGGTGGCGGCGAGTTCAAGGTGTCGGAGGGCATTGAATGTGCCTCAATTGGCGAATGATGTTATTTCCACATTCATATGACGTTGAGAAGGACGATATAGAAATAATATCGAAGGATCATCTAGTCGATACTGTATGTACAAGTAAGCGCTTGAACACTTAGGCATCCCCTGGTGCTTGGCAGATGATCGGTGTTTTGGTGGCCGATTGCTCCTTCGTACAAACCGACCTAAACAACATAAATATGATACAATATCCGCGTCTTTTCAATCGTCTTGCTTTCTCTTTGATAGTACTCTTCATTATATACTCGTAAATAGGAGTTGAAATTCCTAGATTCGTCCCTGTAGAGTGCCTAACTTCACATGCTCGGGTCATCCACAAGCCATTCCAAAGCCTCCTTCTTGTAGCGAACGATGCCGCCGAATTAATTGATCTGTTCATGCTTGAGATGGATTGAGCTCAGAATATGCCCCAGGCTTTGTAACCAGCAACTACAATCGAAGGTCATTCTCTCTCGGAGCCATCCAGTCGTGCGGCTCCAGAGCTCTGAACTCAACATTTCCAAACGCTGGAGGTAGATCCATTCATGTTTTTTGGCTCAAAAGATCGAGGGGTTCAGTCGTACATACCTCGTGGATCAGTATCGTATCATTTCGCTCAACCGTTGCGAGCGTCGCTACACGGATTTCAGTGCTTTATCGCTGACTTTAGTAAATTCACCAGTCACTTCATAATCACGACACACGTAGCTTTATTTGCTCCCACTTTTGGACCTGATGCAAACTTAACGTATCAATCTTCCAATTTCCCAATAGACCAAAAACTCTATCATCACTTAATTGCGGGTGATGATGTACTGGGGGACTGGCTTTGTTTCCAGACGGTCTAAACAAAGAAGCTTTCCCAAAAACCCGACATTGTTTGGCCCTCATATTTGCTCTTTCCGGGCAAGAAGGTCCAGACAATACCTTCTGCTGTGATTGTAGTAACCATTCCTTAATAGGCCTCTAGATACAACCAGGAGGAGCAAAGTTTGGCACCTCTCAGCACCAACATACTCCCATGTTCGCCCCTTCAATGCTCCTGACTTGCTATTCTGAAATGTTATTGGCATTATTAGAACCATTCAGAATACCTAATACATTAACAATGTCAAGGCCTCCCTGTCGTCATATAATATGTTTGTCTACACAACGCATCCAACTTCAGCACTGTCTACACACACCACAAGGTGCACAATCCTTCCTCAAGGACCATTTTATAAGAAAGAACTCTTTTCCATCATATTTGACCCAAATCTATCCCCTTCCCACTTCTTCCTTCCGACTGGCTGAACACCCCCTCCGCTGCACCATGAGCACCCACGGAAAGTCATGGGAGCCCGCCTACAAGATCGAGGTGAGCTACACCTGCGGGCACTCCGACACGGAGACCTTCCACGGCATCACGGAGATCGAGCGCTTCCTCGGCCACGATCTCGACCCGAACTATGATCCCGTCGCCACCACGCAGCTGCGGCTTGCGGGAGAGTGCGACCGCAGCGGCTACCTCATGACCTGCATGGAGCAGCAGGGACTGGGCTGGTACCAGAGGAAGGCGCATAGGGATTGCGAGAAGACGGCGCAGCGCTCGAAGGCGAGGCTGATAGACCTGCGGCTGCGCGTCAAGAGCGTCGAGGCGAACATCATGCCCGAGCTCCCTGAGGGGTTCACGTTTCCGGGCGAGAGCGTCAAGAGTTCGGAGGAGCTGACGGAGCGGCTGAAGTATGCTCAAGGGATGTATGAGGTTATTCATGACGAACTGATACAGGCGTTCAAGGAGTGTGCGGAGTTGATCTTCGCGACGACCATGCCCAAGGAGCGGGACGGGGAGACGGAGAGTCTATCTGACTTCGAGGGGCGTTGCACAGCGAAGATTTGCGAATTCAATGCTAAAAAGCTTAGTGTGTACGCGGAGGTCGTGAGGGAGATAGAACGGATGGCTAAGTGGCCGCCAAAACGTCCTCCATACACGAAGCGATGCGTAATTAAAGCACGCCGGCCCAAGTCAGAGAGTATCTCATGAGCGTGACCGAGATCGAATTCCTGTCACTAGGGTACATTTTCTACATCAGGCTCCCATAGCTGAGCTCATGGGTCGCCATTCATATCATACCACTTTATTGCCATACCAAAGATAATTCAACGCCAATAGATCCATCAAGCAATGACCCATACGTGAAGACATGACCTAAAAGCATACCCATGGCCCTCATCATCCAATGATCCATACCAAACAAACCACTCCACCCATCAAGGCAAAACCTCCTTCCCCTCCCAATCCCAACACCTCCCCCTCCCCTCCACCCCAATCCCCTTAATAACGTCCAGCAACCTCTCCGCAGCATGATCCGCCCCAAACAGTTTACCCTCCCTCACATTGCCCCAAAACTCCCTGCTGAACTCCGTCTTCACCGTGCCCGGGTGCAGTCCGACCGCGAAGGCGCGGTCCCCGCTCGTGTTGCGCAGGTGGTTGTCGAACGTCTTGACGACCTGGTTGACGGCCGCCTTGGACGCGCGGTACGAGTACCAGCCGCCGAGCCGGTTGTCCGACACGCTGCCCACGCGCGCGGACATCAGGGCCATGATGGCGCTGGGTGGGAGGCCCTCGTGGAGTGCGGAGGGGCCGTCTTCCTCGCTGCTACGATTGCTGCTTTTGGCATTCTGTTTGCTGGCTTTCCGGGGGAGGAAGGGCGAGAAGTGCTTGAGCATTAGCATGGGGCCGATCGTGTTGGTGCGGAAGGTGAGAAGCGTGGAGTCTGCGTCGATTTGCGCGGGGGATTTCTCAGGGAATAGGATGCCCGGCAGGATGAATGATAGGTGGAGGTGGTGGGAGTCGAGGGGGAATGCTTCTTTGCATGCTGCGGCGGCGGCTGCAAGTGTGGATTCCTCTTCATTGAGTCTTTAGTTACTGGGTTCGTTTTTGACTGCGTGGGATGAATACCTAAAAAGTCCACTTCGAGCATTTTCAATCTATCGGGATTGACGTCAAGACCTTTCAGGATATCCCTCTTGACGGCATCGAGGTCTTTCCTCGCGGTTGCGACGACGGGGACATTGGTGGTTTGCAACACCTGTCTCGTCAAGGCGAGGCCAATGCCTCGGGATGCTGGTGATATGAGAGACCACGGACGCATTGTGTGGTGTGCATGTTGAAGAATTGGGCTGCCAACATGGCTGGACGAATATCTACTTTGGCTTGTTTTCCACAATATTGGTTAAGGGTCCAAAAGTTGAAGGTCGATGATGACATTGCCGATTTGCCCTGACGATCGCGGGGCATCGGACTAGCTTGGTTGGACTAGTATGGGCACTCCACTTCATCCCTCTCATTAGAGAGATTGAATGTAATTGTATATAACTTGTATTTAGTGTATTGCCTTAATATAGCGGTCTGTCCCTCAACCAGTGCTTTGCAATAACAAACATAGTACCCCCAATTCATTCCAATTTAGTTGTTCAAGACATGATAGCTTGTCTAAAAGTGAATTTTGATGACCAAGTCAACAATCCAGTCACAATAGAAAAGGGCTGCTCTGGAATCACACAGGGGAATCAGATAGTACCATCATGATAAAACGTCTGGTATTGGGATTGAGTATTCGCGTACGGAAAATGACGGCCAAAGCAAAATGCCAAACCAACAGGGTATGTCCTTATAAACCTGTAATGCTCCAGTGTAGAAACGCCCTTTTCACCTTGTGATGCTTGAACTCCTCGGCCTTTACGACCATCTTCATAAATCAATAACCAAAACTCTCAGTATGCAAGTATATGCCTTGTGCACCTGTTCCTTTGTGGACCGCACGTTCATCACTCAAGGAAACAACGTCTCGCTTGACATCAGCGACCAGTCCCTGTGGCCCGCACACAACAACCGCCGATTCACCCATCGCTTGCTCCAGTGACTTCCTGATGATATTTCGAGGGTTTGGTCGGCCCCCGAATACCGCGATAGATGGGTTCATCAGAAGCTTCGGTGGATATACAGACATTGAAGATCCATTGGATCGACGCGGGGTATCGGGTGCCGATGTACTGGGCCCACAGCAGCAACAGGGTGCGATTTCGTCCTGATCCTCTTCGTCAACTGTGGTCTTGCAACAACATGTCCCATTCGGGCCGCATGTTTTGGCATTCTCGGGCAGAGTGTTGATCCTGGTCAACTCTGTTATTTCTTCTCGGGAATCGTCCGCGAACTTTGCTTTCTTTTTCTCGGGCTCGTCCAAGGATGCGTTTCTGTTGCGAATCTCGACCGTCCCATGCTCTGGCTCCTTCTCCTTCTTGATTGGTGCGTCAGGATTTAGAGCTGCGAAAGTGGACAACAATGTCTTATGCTCTTCTGTAAACGTATCATCGCAAGTCACATATACAGTCAGTTCCAGCTTGATATCTCTCAGCCTTTCCTGGAGGGACTGGAACTCGGCGCAGACGGTCGATAGTTGGTCAGAAAACCAACCTAATTGCCCTCGACTCTTCACGACCCAGACGAAACGCACACTGCGTGTCACAGCACCACCTCGTGTCTGGAATAACGATGACGAACCCGTGGGAAGGTCTGCATTTTCTGTCCAACCTCGGAGAATATCGCGCAGCAATGGCATCGTGAATGTAGCACCTGTGCTTCCGGCTAGTAAGACGACGCTATCGAACTGCCGAAGCGGTCGCAAGCATCCATAGGGGCCTTCAACTGCAACCGTTTTAATGCATGATTTCCCCGAGGATGCGGGGAGTCCGTGTGTTTTCTCGGCGTGTCTGAAGAAGCGTTTCGTCCCCCCAGCTTCAGACTTTACCAAGAACTCCATTTTTCCATCAGATGGGATGGAAGCGACAGTGAATGGATGGCTCTGTAGTGGCACAATCGAATGGCATGACAGAAAAACATGTTGGCCGGGGGTCCAAGAAATCGGAGGATCTTTGATGATAATCCGGGTGGTTTGGTGGGGGAGAGGAACGAATTCGGCCTGACACGCCCAGAGGCTTCTCGCTTTGGTGAGGCTCTGCGTTTTGGGGTGGAAGAAAGACAAGTTTGCGTACACGACTCGCATCGCACGTACGACGCGGTCAAACCAGAAGATTGCAACGGGGGCCCAAATGTAGCCATGGACCTCGGCTGGGGTATGGATATAGACGAAACCGATGAATACTGCAAAGGAAACAAGGTGTTGTAGGACGAATACTTCGTAGCTCCAACCTCGAATAGGCGTCATCGAGCTGAAGACGATCCAGACCAACATGACCCAAGCAACCATGCCCTTTTGAACGATCGGATTCTCTTTGATCTGGGTACCAATGTAATCGTAAGGAGCCCAGTCCGCAAAGAGGTAGCCCATGTGAAGGGTCGCTGTCAGCAGCATACACCTTGCGCACCAACGATGCAGCCAATTCAGACGTTCGTGGCTGATACCGCTCAAGTATCCGATGATGTTATTCTTACCAGCCAACAGAAAGATGAGAGGAATCTGGGCGATGGTAACGAAGCCACATCGGTAGCCTATGTCTTGACGCTTCCATCTTGCGTTTAGGTCAAACCCATAAAAGCAAAGGACGAGCAGGACGATTAGATTGCCCACGATCAGGCTTGTTCTCCCAAAGGTAGGTAATCGCACTATGCGATCTTTAATTGGGATTCGATAGGAAAAGTTAGAAAACTCTCGAGTGACGGCATAAAGTGTTGCAACTATTGATGGAATCCACGAAGTTGGTTTTGCTGGTTTTGCTAGACCTGCTCGTGCTGCAGCTAATCTGGAATCGCATTAGTTGGGAGATGCATATATTGCGATCAAGAGGCGACTGACCTCTGGTTGCAAAGAACATGGTTGTAGATGTTGGCAAGCGTTGCGACGCCGACGACGCTGCCAACTACAGCCCAATAGTAGTGTGGAAACTCGAAGAGGGTGGGCAGTCCATCCATGGACATTCCGCCCATGGCAGCATGGTTATGCGACATGATGGCGCTGGAGTGGGCTCGACACGATTCGGGAGGTGTCAGAGCCTGGAGAGACGCAAGCTTTGTTTTGCGGTTTCAAAAAAGAATCAAAAGGCGAAGCACCAGAATCGTACAAGCAGCAGATGATTTCTAGAGGTAGCCATGTACGAGTACAAGTATGAGATGTGGGGGTGTGGCGGGAGGATTCAATTCATCATGAGCAGATTCATTAGGATGAAGAATCGAGAGATAGGTGACGAAGAGATCCGTGGTATCCGTGACCAAGGAGGAGGTTGATGAGTAATTGAAACGTAGGACAGGCAGAGGAGCGGTAGATGTGAGGTTCAGAAAGAAAAGGCAATGGATGATGAGAGAGATAGGTAGAGGTAGAGTGATCAGTGAGTACGTAGTAGTGGAGTGGAGTGGAGTGGAGTGAATATAGACGCTAATCTTGTCAGTGATGGCTGCGTACAACTTGGCGAGTGAGACGAGGATTGAATGCCGGCAGCCGCGTGGTGTTTTTAGCGAAGGGTTGAGTTATGATCTGAGTTGAGTTGAGCGAGTGTAGATCCACCGGGTACGAGGATTGTTGTACGTATTACAATACTGCGTGGTGTTCAATTGATAGTGATGATGTTTGTGTGGCGGTAGAGGGGAATGGAGAGAAAAGAGAGGAGGGAATATGTTTGGCTATTGGCACGCACGAGTACCCAAGTGGGTAGTTGGATAGGTGGGTGGATAGGTAGAACGGGGAAGGAAGGTGGAATGGAGGTGGTTCTTTCTCCCAATGGCAACTGTTCACTGTAGAACTGGAAGGGAAGGAAGTGGTCGAGGTGGCCAATCAAAACTTGCTCAAACGATCGCAAAAAAACTCCACAGGGACACCCACAAGGGACTAGACCAACCCCCAATACCCACTCCACCCACTTGCCACCAAAGAACAAACAACGGACTCGGGACTATTGTCGCTGACTACCAGGTTGAAGGGAACTAGATAGATAGATAGCCGAGCAGTGGGTGAGGGTGAGGGAGTTGTTGGCAGTAGTTATTGTATTATGAGTTAGTTAGAGAGACACCCAAGAGTACCCAAGAGACTTCACGATGTGGTGAGACCAGATATTCTTCTCTTCATTCCATCTTCCTTTTTCCTTCTCCCCCTCATCCAACAACCCCGACATCCAGGCCTTCTATTATTAAACACTCCAATCCCGCCGTCCTCTTTGTCCCAATAATCCGACGGACAAAAAAGAAAACAATCCTCCTCTTCCTCTTCTTCACTAGGTACCTCACCTAATTACTGGACTGACCCGTACTGTCGAATTCGTAACTGTACTTGTACAACGACATTCCGCGACACCCCACGCCTCACAATCCAGCTCTTGTCATTTCTTGTAACTTCTTGTCTGTCGCAAGATCGACCGCAATTGTTCTCGGCACCACTAGAACACCTTGCACATCGAAACGCCCTCATCGCCATTGCCTATGCGTTAATGCTCGCTCTTCCATGCGCACTGCAAAGACATTCGTCGTCCCCACCCAAGCAACCCCGGCTCGCCTAACACTCTCTCGACTTCTGGCCCCGTTGTATATATTCGACCTGGCCCTGTCAATCCAGCCTTCTCAACGGTAGTCTGGAACTCAACACCCACAACTAGCATCTCCATCTCTCAAGCAAGAATTATTCCTCCTCCATAATACCCGCCTCTCCAAACAGATCCCTATTCCCAATTCCGAAAATGGTTGCCCACGAAGGTCACGAAATGATGCCAACGGCAACGGCATCCCCATCCACAGAGGGATCCATGGGCGGAATGGACCACTCCATGGGAATGCAAATGTCCTTCTTCACGGCCACCAACACTCCGCTCTACTCGGAAGGCTGGACCCCGTCAAGCGCTGGCGCCTACGCAGGAACCTGCATCTTCCTGATCCTCCTCGCCATCCTCCTCCGCGTCGTCTTCACCGCGAGAGCATGGCTAGATGCAAAAGCCCAGGCAGCCGCGCTCAAGCGGAGATACGTCGTGGTGGCAGACCAGCAGACGGTCGGCGACAAGGCCAATGACGCATCCTCCATGACGGGAATCCTTACTGCCAACGGAGTCGAAGAGCACGTCCGGGTCGTCTCTGCGCCCGTCAGCCACACTCAACCATGGAGATTCAGCGTCGATCTTCCTCGAGCGTTCATCACGACCATTGGTGTTGGAATTGGTTATCTCCTGTACGTATAATTCTTCCTTTACATTGACTCCCCCATCCGAGGCCACGCTCTGTCGCTAACGAATCACGCAGCATGTTGGCAGTCATGACCTACAACGTTGGCTACTTCTTGTCCGTACTCGCTGGTGCTTTCATCGGAGAGTTGGCACTCGGCAGGTTCGGCCACGGTGCAATGACCATGTAACGAAAGATTTAATGACAATGCCCCTCTCTCATGTTCTGTTAGCATCTTCCATTGTTAGCTTCAATTTTCAAGGCGTTCTCGGGAGTGGAAAGGAAATCAAGCACAGCGCTTGGCGTATTCTTTTATCGTGGGAGGGTTCCCTGTGAAAGGGAAATGGTTCAGGCTACGTCGTCTAGATAGAGTGCTGCAGGGTCCAGCATCTGTAGCCCAACAAGCATCAATATAATAATTCTACCTAATCTCTTACTTTTACTCACGGAAGATTTGTCTGCTGTATACTAGGTATATACGATACCAAACCATTTCTTTACCGGAACATGCATGCGTCGGCCATCTGCCACAGCCGCTAGCCAAAAGCTTGATATTGCCGTACTTGTGGAGATAAAACTTCATACAGACGTTTGAAATCTTTTCCATGTTATTACCGACAATTTGCTCTCGCGAGTCCTCAAAAGATGCCATAATTAGCTAAAGGCTGTTCGTACGGTGGGGTCCCGCATGGCGATGGTGTTGGTGGTGAGAGGGTGCTAGTACTGTGCCATGCTCCGAGTAGATAGTAGATGTAAGTACCGTGGAGACCCTGGCCCCGGCCACCTGCAAATGCAAATGCAAACTGCAAATGCAGCCAAAGGCAACCCACGGCCCCGGAAACTTGCTCATTCTCTCTCAACTTTCTCGACTTCTCAACTCAACCATCTCGGCCTCGACCTCTTTCTGGTCAATTATTCCTCTCATATTGGCCTCGCTTCTCTGCTCTGCCGTGCACAGTACTCCGTAGTAAATACTACGCCGTACTCCATGCTATACTACTGTATCCCACCATGGAATATTCGCTAGTTACCCTCTACTTTCTACATCCCCGCCACACCTTGATGTCCGCCCTCGCTGATCTCTGACCTCTTGCCTACCGTATTCAGTTCTAGTTCGATTTTCCAAACATGCGCAACTACTCCTGGCATCCGCCACGCGCAGGGCTAAGAACGGAATGAACGGCTCCTGATTCCTATGTGTGTGTCTTACTGTGTAAGTGCGGCTGGTGCTACAGAGTACAGTGAGAGGAGAGGTAAATACGATCATTGGGAGGGGAGCTCTCTTGCAGCTCAATAAGTAAGGTAGCTTGCCCAATTCTTCGGGTTCTGGTAAATTCAATTCGCGTCCACCTCGTTCCAACTTCCTCAATTCATTGACCTTCTTTGTGAACGCTCGGCTCTTTCTTTTCTGCTTGAACTCACTCTCACTCTCCTCTGCAATTCATCCAGCCATCCTGATACCTTTCACAACAATGTTGTCCAACGCACTCCCGCTCCTCGCGATCCTCCCCCTCGCCGCCGCCCACTTCGACATCGAGTGGCCCACGCCGCGCGACTCCAACCATGCTCAAGCCGTCAATTTCCCCTGCGGAGGCGCCAACAGCGTCAAGACTCCCCGTACCGACTGGCCCATGAGCGGAGCACCCGTCCAGCTCAAGATGGAGCACGCGCAGACCAACGTCAAGGTCCTCCTCGCCATTGGTGAGGACCCGGGAGAGAACTTTAACGTCACGCTGCGTCCCACCTTCTCTATTGAGGGCCTGGGCGACTTTTGTGTTGGCGCATTGAGTCTCCCTAGCGGTATCAATGTTTCCGATGGTACGCCTGCTACCATCCAGGTCGTCACGAACGGTGATCCCACGGGCGGTCTCTACCAGGTAAGATGTTCGCAAGATTGCCGCCACGGTATGGCATAAAGGAAAGCGAAGCTAATTGTTTCAATAGTGCGCCGACATCACGCTGAGAACAACGGTATCCGAGGATCTCAGCGGCAATTGCAAGAACAACACGGGCTTCAAGGTCACCGCCGAGAACGTCCAAGGAAACCCCAACGAGACCACCACCGACCACAGCGGACACACGACATCTGCAAGTGGAACCGGAGCACCTGCGGCCACTCAATCTCCCGGTCTCGCAGCTCACCCAACTGCCATTTCGTGGGCTATGGGTGTGGTCGGAATGGCAGGTCTGGCTCTGTTGTAGAAGCGTGCAATTGGGAGGATTGGGACAGCTGAAGATTGTATATATATTGCGCTGAAATGAATAACGAATAACATTGATACCATATCGACCATCTTGAATTCTTGATTTAGTCTAGCTCCTTGGATTTGATCATAAGTCGGCTCTGATTGGCCAAGCGCTCGATTCGAACTCAAATCCTCATTTCGGCAGGAAGAAGCCTTGAAATTCATGGAGGTGAAAATGCTGTGCTCACGGCTCCAGAATTGTGTGATTCATCTAGGAAAGAATTGTAAATCGTGTGTTGTTCGTTAGTGATGACGTGCCGGAATGCTTTGTCGCATGCAATGAGTGATTGATTTTCGACCTTTTTCGCACACAAGCGAGGCACACAATCGGCGGCCCGCAGTTTCTCCGACGGTGCGAACATTGAAGCCATATCGAACTTCACCACCATCCCCCTCACCTATCAGCGTCAAATAAAAGTGCGTACACGAGTCCCCTCACGAGTCCCCCGTTCCCAATCGAAGGAAAACACTCGTCCCCGTCGTTCGACAGTTTTCGAGTCCCGTTGGCTAACCTTTGCCTACCGCAGCCTTTCCCCTCTCACCACACCTTTTTCCTTCTCCCCCCACCGCAAATATGGATCAAGCAAAGTTGGCGCGCATGCAAGCGTCGGTGCGCATCGGTATGTTGGCATTTTTATTTACTTCGAACAAAAATGAATTACTATGTGCCATAATGGCCCAAACCAACCCGTTTCCGGTAGCAATTGACTGACATATGTATGTAGGGTAAGCAACTCCGTCATTCTCCAACGTCCCGCCCCTCATGACCTTGACCCCCGCCGCCGAACTTGGGAAAAATTGAAAAGAAAGAAAAGAAGAGACAGAATGATCGAATATGGAATTTTTGGGGTCGGCGAGAAGATCACGGGAAGTGTAGGCTAATGCGTAATTACAGAGGCAAGGGTACGCCCCGAAGGAAGGTCAAGAAGGTCCACAAGAGCGCCGGTACCGACGACAAGAAGCTCCAGGCACAGTTGAAGAAGATCAACGTGCAGCCCATCCAGGCCATCGAGGAGGTCAACATGTTCAAGAGCGACGGAAACGTCATCCACTTCTCCGCACCAAAGGGTAGGTCATCGCCCGCCTTACTACGATCCCACTATGGTCTTCCCCGACGTCGAGCGCCTTGGCTGTCTCGCTCTCGGTGTTTTCATGGAGTGCCTGTGCTTGCGGTGTATGCTTGATAGTATCGAACTCGGGTGGGAAGATCAAGTGGAAGAATAGTAGATGTTGACTGGAATTTAGTGCACGCCTCCGTCCCCGCCAACACCTTCGCCATCTACGGCAACGGTGAGGACAAGGAGCTCACCGAGCTCGTGCCCGGCATCCTCAACCAGCTCGGCCCCGACTCCCTCGCCTCGCTCCGCAAGCTCGCCGAGAGCTACCAGAACATGCAGAAGGAGAAGGGTGAGGACGGTGACAAGAAGGACGACGAGGATGACGACGACATCCCGGACCTCGTCGCCGGCGAGAACTTCGAGACCAAGCAGGACGTCGAGTAAACAGCACACGACCAGATCGAGCCCCATGATGCATGCATGTTATGTGGAAAGGACAGGGAAGGTTCATGTGGTGTGGGAAAGGCCATAGTATCGTAGATAGACTCTATGGCTATGGAAATTTCGAAACCAAAATGTAAAATCCATTATGGGCGGCCTTACACGGTCGCCATCTTCCCACACTCTTCTCGCAGTAGATGTGCAATGGCCAAGGTCTTGTGCTCCCCAAGCGGGCGTTTGCTGTACTCACCCTGATGCAAGATGAGGGTATAGCTCTTGTGGGGCACGAAATGACCAAAAGCTTGTTCGTATGGAGGCAAGGCATCGCTATAGCCACAGTAGAGAAGTCCGGCACAGATAGCACAAACGTATCTGGCTCTCTGACTCATGTATGCACATGTCACCAACGCCTGAGCGCAGGTCAAAAACCCAGATGCTGAGTGGGGTACGACCTCTACAGTTCTTCACACCAACCCATCCTTAACACAGTGCTACCACTTCGCGAATTGTGGTAAGCAGATGCATGTGTTAAAATTCGCGAGACAATTTCACCAATTGAAAACATTGTAGCTTGTAAGACATAAGGGAACACGCTAGAAAGGATGTCTCATATCAACATTCTTGTTTAACGAGGTAGAGGCACAAGAACCCTGACACGCCCAGACATCGAAAGATCGACAAACATGTCCAAGTCTCGATTAAAACCTCCGTGTGGACCTTCCGAGCATACTGTACAGTGCACACTTATTACCACAATCCCTCGTGTATAAGCTTCAATGATCAGTGCAAGGACTCAATCAATTCAAGGGGGTGACAGCAGGCCCTCATTCGTTTGACGGCATCTGATGCGGAAACATACCGCCCCTACTCCTATTCACAATTGCGTTATATCTTCGTATGCAGAATACCACGAATCATAAAACCCAACGTCCTCGCCATTTCGCAACTTCAATATCGTCTGAGGATTGGTGAGCAGAGATGTGTGAGTTTGGAATTGTCAGCAATCCCGGATCTGCGGGACTGGCACCTCCGAGAGGTAGCCAACCAATCACGACACGGTATCGGGTGTTGATGGTCATAGCTCCTCTTTTTCTCCCTCTTCAAGGTATCAAAGCTTTATCCAGACTTGGGCATAGAGAGGGGGGAATAGCATCAAAATTTTATGAAGAAGGGCCCGTAACTCGGACTACCTTTAAAGGTCGCCGTGATTATTCGTCCCGATTAGCACATAATAGTCAGACAGGAATTTTATATAAAGGAAGAAGGAGGACTACACGGCGTTGTCATCATCTTACTTGCTTCAACTCCTTCAGATTCGATCTCGGTTCCCCACACCAAAAGTCCTAAACGCGCGACGCAACACAACAACGACAACTCATCTCGAGTGGAGGTACGCCTGAAACGAAAGGGATTGTCGTTTTGCACAAGAAGCGCGTCTATCGCCACTTTAGCATTACTTCCTCACGCCATTTCCTCTCCCGGGAGTTTGGTACTTGTGTTCCCTCGTTCCTTCCTTGTGTTCCTCCCTTTTTTAAAACTTGATCAATCCCCTCCTCCTCTTCCTGGGTCTGACTAAAACCCTTGCGACTTCGACATCGAAACCTTGAATCCATTGAGTCGCAGAAATTTCTTCTTGTCTGTCTGTACCAACACGTTCCAACAACAAAACCATGACCACCGAATCAATCGTCATCCTAGGCGGCTCCTTCGCCGGCCTCAGCGCCGCTCACTATGTCATCCGACACGTCCTCCCACAACTCCCCAAGAAGGATGGAACCACCTACGCCGTTACTCTTGTGAACCCTAGCAAAGACTTCTACTGGCGAATTGCCGGGCCCCGAGCAATTGTGTCCCAGGAGCTTATGCCCTCCAGCAAATACATCTACCCGATCGAGCCAGCATTCGCCTACGCGAAGGACCAATTCAAGTTCGTTCAGGGTACCGCCACGCATGTCGATGCCGCCGGTCAGACTGTCTCAGTCACTACGCCAGACAACCAGCAGGTGCAGATACCTTACATTGCCCTCGTTGTCGCGACTGGTGTCACTACCGCTTCCCCGTTGTTCACCCTGAAGGCGGATTCCGCCGACTTCGTCTCGCAGAAGGCAGCATTCCAGAAGGCGCTAGCTACGGCAAAGACTGTCGTCATTGGTGGTGGCGGACCCGTGGCCGTGGAGAGCGCCGGCGAGATTGCAGAGGTTTTGAATGGGAAGCCTGGCTGGTTCGCATCGGCACCCAAGAACCCCAAGGCGAAAGTTACAGTGGTCTCTGGAGACAAGAAGTTGCTCCCCATCTTGCGCGAATCTATCTCAAATACGGCCGAGAAGTACCTAAACAGACTCGGAGCCGACGTGATCTACAACACCAAGGTCGTGGGCACGACGATCGAGAACGGAAAGACGATCGTGAAGTTGTCGGATGATAAGACGATCGAAGCAGATATCTACCTTGATGCTACGGGTGTCCGACCCAACACCTCATTCCTCCCCAAGGAATGGCTGGACAACCGCAACCGCGTCGCATGTGATCCCAAGACTCTCCGCGTTACAGCTTCCCCTCGTGTTTATGCGGTCGGTGATGTCGGCTCATATACTCGAGGAGGTGTGATGGATCAGGCCAATGCTCTACCAGTGGCTCTGACCAACCTGAAGACCGATCTCATTGCGCATCTCTCTGGCAAGGAGCCTGGGCCAGACAGGCATTACACTGCGGACCTGAGAGAGTCACAGATTGTCCCTATCGGCACACAGAAGGGAGTGGGTGCATTCGGAGGCAACAAAGTCCCCAGCCAGATGGTCTGGTTGATCAAGGGGCGGGACTACATGATCTCTCAGCTCGCCCAGGCCACATTGGATGGCGCAGGGTACAAGAAGGAGGGCAAGTGGAAGCCTGAACCTGCCACCGCCAAGGTAGGGCTTTCCAGCGGTTAAGCCGTGATCGTAGTGTAGTGGAAAGGACAACAATCATCGACATTGGCGGGTCGGATTTCTTGCTGGCTTGTTTTACTCTTTCATTAATTTTCCCGCGTTCGTAGGCATACCCCTAGTCTTGTGGAGCTGAAGGTGCTTCGTTCAATTTCCCATGTTAGATTAATCAATTGCATCCCGCATCAATAGCATAACTCGTAATGAACAATATTTGAATTCATAACACTTCTCGAACCAAATTTTGGCTGTGCTATGAACAGACATAAAAGATCGGCGGAGAGATCCCCACAGAAATAAGCTTAAATAACTCCGGGGGCGCTTGGACCCAAAAAGAAAGAAAGCTCTCCCAAAATTTACCACCGCCAACGTCAACCTTCAAAAGATCGAGTCTACATTCTCCTCTCCTCCAACATCGCCACAACGCCCAACCAACCAATTGCTCCACAGAAAACGCAACGCCAGAAACCATGGCTGCAACGACGTCAGCAGCCCAGCAGCATCCGCCGGCCCTCACCTTCCCACGCCCCATCTTCGCCGCCCTCTCCCCGCACCCATTCCTCCAAGCCCACCTCTCGAGCACCGCGAACGACCGCAACAACAGCAGCAAGGCCCCCTTTCGCGCCAATGGCCGCACACCGACCGAGTTCCGGTCGCCGGGAATCAACACAGGCTCCCTGACGCACTGCAACGGCAGCGCGGTGGTGCGCCTGGGGAACACGGCCGTCGTGTGCGGCGTGCGAGCCGAGATCCTGAAAGAAGAAGACATACCGGGCGGACGAACCTTCGCCAGCACAGAGGAAGAGGATGAAAACGAAGACGAAGACGACACAGAGGAGCTCTCCACCCTCCGCCTGCTCGTCCCCAACGTCGAGCTCAGCACCGGCAGCACGCCCCAGCACATCCCGGGCAACGCACCCAGCACCTTCGCGCAGACGCTCGTCACCCGGCTGCGCAACACCTTACTTTCGACGCGGCTCGTGCGCGCCAGCGACCTACGCATCGCATACACTCCCTCCTCCGCGGGTTCGGACTCGGAATCCGAGCCGCCTCAGGTCAAGGCGTACTGGGTACTCTACATCGACACGCTGTTCATCTCGATCGACGGCTCGGCCTTCGACGCCGCGTTCCTGGCCATTCTCGCCGCGCTGCGGAACACCAGGATCCCCCGCGCGTACTACGACGAGGAGTTCGAGGCCGTGCTGTGCGACGACGACCCGAAGTCGGCGAGGGTCCTGCGGTTGAGGGGCCTGCCGGTGCCGAGCACGTTCGCGGTGTTTGAGGGGAGGGACGAGGATGGTGATGCTGAGGGGAAGTTGGAGTGGATTTTGAGTGATCCCGATGCGTTTGAGGAGTCGGTTTGTAAGGAGAGTGTTTGTGTGGTTGTGGATTGCTCGGCTGCGGGTGCGAGTGCGAGTAGGAAAGGAAGTACAGACGGAGCGGTGGTGAGGAAGATCGAGAAGAGTGGCGGCACTGTTGTGGGGAGGGAGGATATGAAGGTTCTCGTGGGGAGGAGCGCTGAGAGGTGGGGAGTGTGGCATAAGGCTTTGAAAGAGCAAATCTGATGGTGACCTTTAAGAGGTCGATGATGTTGTAGAAGCAATCTGGAAGAGGAGCTAATAGAGACGCACCGCTCTTGCGGCCTGACTGAATCACGGTAGAAGAATGATACCCTATGCAATTCGACACGTCACGGCATCGTATCAAATCACGTTGCTAGTGTGAGGCACCAGACAGCATATAGCAAACCGTTTGAACTCAAACATAATGTTTAGAAATGACGTAAAATACATAACTTAGACATGTGTTCCGTCAACAAACCGGATGATGAAACAATTCTCCTCCTTGTACGCCTTCAGACCGACTCATCCAGTCGATAATTATTTTCGCCGATGTAAATGCCAAATGCAGTCCAGAGGACTTTGGGAAAAGAAATGCTGCCGAGGACGAAAAGGACACAAACGCCTAGTGAGATAACAAAAGGAAGAGATGACAGGATAGTACGCGCCTTGAGCGCTGCCACGCGGCCTCGGAAATGCCAGACTCCATTGAAAACCTTCAGCCTAACTCACTTATCCCAATCATTCATATTCAGAAGCTCATGAACCACTCATCGCTTTTGGGTATCGTTGAATCATACCATAAGAGGCGTGATCGTCCAAAACACAGTCTTACTTGATGAGCATCTTCTTGCTGCGCTGGATAAAGGGACTCGGCATCTCATCGACCACCTCTGGATCCCAAACTGCGGGAATGTCCATAGCATTGGCACTGCGCACCTTCATTGGGCTGCGGATGCCGGTCTTGAGTTTACGGCCCTCATCTTCACTCATCGCCTGCTGCACCGGCGGAATTCGCTCCTTGCGGTTAAGCTCCACTATGGTTCGGCCTTGGATACCGTTGTTGCGCATTGCCTGGATCCGGATCTGCTCGTTGCCCTTCTTGGATCTCAGCCCGCCAGATGTCTCGGCCGTTTTCGAAGCCATTGCGTTCGTCTTTCGGGTTGGCGAAAGGTCAACAGACCTAGGTTTGGCTTGGCGGGTTGGAGAAGTAGCTATGACGGGAACAGCAGTCGCAGGTCGTGCCTTGGTGCCATTGGGTGCGAGGCTCGGAGCGCTCGCCAGTCGCTGATTTGGCTTAAGAAGCGGGCGGTGAGCGGCGCTGAGAACCTTGAACGGATCCTGATTCCGGCTTCCAGAGGCACTGCGTGCACGAGTTGGCGATGGCAGAATAGGAAGGTCGTCATCATCTTCAAAATCGCCATTCCACTCGTCATCCGTAGGAGACGGCGGGACTTCAGCCTCCCACTTCTTCGCACCTTCTTTAGCCGCTGCAAAGATGTTCTGGCGCTGTGCATTGCGTCGAGGGGAGAGTGACAGGCCAGCAAGGGAAGCCGGTGCCGGTGAGGGTTCTCCCATCTGCACGTCCATTGGCGATGCGGGGACTGGCATGGCAACGGGTGCAGCAAACATGGTCCTCGCTCGAGACAAAGGCTGTCGAGCTGCTCGTTTTGTGGGGACTGGAATAGCTTTCTGTGTAGAGTCCTCTACCTCCGAAGGCTCATTGAGAGACAATGATGAAAGATCGGTGCCACTGGCGAAACTAGACTCTGTTCCTACTGTGCTTACTGAACCACTGGTAGTGATTGGCTCGGAGCTGGCAACAGGGAAAAGGATCTGCTGCTGTTCCCCTGGCATAGTCGGTGTACTCGATCTAGGCGCAAGTCGAGGTGAAGTGCTTATACGCTGGGGTTGATTCTTCATCGCCTCTTCCACCCTGCGATTGACTTCAACTTCGAACTGTGCCTGCAGATTGGCTAGATCGCGGGCGTGGAGCTGCTTGACTTGTTGGTCGATCTCCAATCGGGCCTTGACTTCCCATTCGCGTCGTAGCCGACCGTCCAACTCTTCACACATTCGTTCGTATCGTGTCTTTGCCTCCTCTGCTTCACGTGTGATTGCTGCGTATTTCTCTCTCTCATCACGCAAGGAATGGCCCAATCTAACGACCTCTTGCTCCTTGCGCATCAGTTTCACGATCGGAAGATTGAGCATGTGTACAGTATCCGGGCGGCGATTTGGTTGGACCTGGAGGCAGCTTGCGATGACCTTATTCAACTCTCCGGAGTATGCGGAGGGAATTGGTGGGTAATTGCCAGACTTAATCTTCTGAATGAGTTCGAAATGCGTCTTCGCATTGAACGGTGGTTGCTTGGCGCAAAGCTCATATATGATGCATCCCAGTGCCCAGATATCCGAGTAGAGGGTGTACTGTTCCGCTTTGCAAATCTCTGGAGACATATAGAACGGCGTGCCAACGTATGTGGATGCGAAGTCATGCGACTGCAAGATCTTCGACAGACCGAAATCACCCAACTTCACAGAGTTGTCGTCCCCAAGGAAGACTTGATCTAGTTAGTCACGGTGCTTTTGCCGGCAAGAGCCCTTCACACTCACTGTTTTCCGGTTTCAGATCACGATGCAAGATCATGGGTTTGCCGCGAGTCTTCGGTTTCGCGTCTGCACCCAGTCCCATGACGTTGCGACCCGCGGGTGGTGGATCTTCGCCGTAGTGACAACGATATAGCGCGCTCACAATCTGGGAGAGTATGCTCCATACGAACTCCTCATCAGCCAGCTGATTCTTGTTCTTCAAGTCACGGATGACACGACCCAAATCACCGTTGCCACAATATTCCATGTACAAGTGCAGGTCCTGCGACGCTTTGATGTGATCTCGCTCGAAGTAGGCAACGATGTTTGGGTGACGAAGTTCCTTAAGGATAGATAATTCGGCTTGGAGCTGTTCGCGCTCCTTCTGCGACATCTTTGAATAGCTGATTTCCTTGCGGCAAAGAATCTGAATCAATTAGTTCATGTGTCGGTGGCCTACACAATTGAAGTTGTGTATACATACGTAGCCATCAGACTTCCGCATCACCTTGCGGATGATTCCAAAAGAGCCATGTCCTATAACTGCATCAGCATATTCATCAAACGTATAGTGTCGGCAGCAGTATCTTGTGCGGTACCTACCAATCTTCTCGAGGACGTCGTACTTCTCGTCCTCAGGCATAGTTTCCGGGATAGTATCATGCAACGAATGCTATGTTGTGAAGAGGTATTTTATTATGCTGTTATGTTAGTGGTGTCGTGAAGTTGTCGGTTGTTTGGTATTGGCAAGTAAGGTGGTACCTGTAGATCAAGACCAAGTGTAGTGTTGTGCCAAGTAAACACTCGTCGCTACCGCAACCAGCGCACCAGCCACCAACTACACAAAGGGAACCCGACCCCAGACAAATCATTCTATGACGCCTTATCGGCACGTGATCCTTATCGCCGAATCTCCGCCGCCACTTTCCTCTACCTATATGTCATCAAGCATCTTAAAAGCGACTTGAGATTGCTCATACAGAGCACATCATGTTCCCTGACGCATAGATTCGGCGTTTTCAAATTTCGTTTTTCTTTTGTATTTTGGCATCATGGTATTGAAGAAGCATGAAATTGAGGTGGCTCTCGCCACCGAGGCCCAGGCAGTCTCGTCAGGAAAGATGAAGGAAGACAACCCCCTCGATCTCAGCGACAATTTCCGCGTTTTCTGCGAATCTTGTCGCAGGGGAGACTTGAAAGTCTGCCAGGAGATGATCTCCCTGGGTGTCAATGTCAATGCTAGAGATCGCTTCGATTATACTCCTCTGATTTTGGTAAGCAACATCTCTTCATGGGAACAATATAACACAATACATCCATGATCGCCATCCAGTCACAATAGCTACGAGCAATAGTAATCGTTGATAACAAGGCTAGTCTATGCGGTCATTACGAAGTTATCCGGCTGCTTCTTGAATCCGGGGCTCTCTGCGAACGAGACACCTTCCAGGGCGAACGCTGCCTATACAACGCACTTAACGATCGGATACGAAACCTCCTACTTTCATACGATTATGCGAAATCGACGAACCCATTGCAGCCATTGGCTGCCCACATCACATCGCTATTGAGCAGAGATACTCCGAAAACGACCGATATCACGGTGGCAGCATATGACCAAGACTTTGAATTGCACAAGTTCATCCTTGCTGCACGATCTCCTTACTTTGCGAAGAAGCTTGCAGCGGCACCAACCACAACGTCTTGGAAGCTACCTCAGTCTATTCCTGCTGAATCATTAGGTGCTGCCCTTCAGTATCTCTACTTTTCTGAGGTATCTTTGAGAAGGGTGACGCATGGTATGAATGATGAAGAGGAGTTGGTGGTTCTGGACGGAATCGAGAAGATTAGTAGGCAGTTGGAAATACCAAAACTGTTCGAGAGCATCACAGAAGTGTCGGACAGAAGGCTTTTGCGACAACAAAGGAACGAGGAACTCGATCGGGGTCGCGACCAGTTACAGAATTGGTTCCAGGACAATGTGGTGAAAAACAAGATATCCGTAGATGCTGGCAGGGTTGATGATATCAAGTGGGACCGGGACAACTCCATCTTCGCAGACATATTACTTCGAGCGGATGAAGAGAATATAGAAGATGGCTCAGATCAAACGGATGCATCACCTGGCGCTTCAGAATCCTCGACTCCTCCCATCCGAAATACCCTTGGACCGCTGAACGGCATTCCGATCGGACCGGTAAAGTCTCGCTCCCCTTCCAGGCATCGCCAACCTCGGAGATCAACTCTTTTCCCTGTACATCGCGCAATGCTTCTTCGTTCGGAGTACTTCCAGACTATGTTCTCTTCATCCTTCCGCGAGGCCCAAGATACCCCATACCTACAAGTTATTACAGTTGACTGCACACCAGCAGTATTAGAGGCAGTCCTGATCTTCTTATACACCGAACGGGCAGATTTTGGACTTGACATCGCCATTGATGTGCTCTTCGCGGCAGATCATTTATTCATCGAGAAGCTCAAGCAGCGCGCTGCACTCATCATCTCGACACTAGGAAACGGATCCACGTCCACTGTGGAGTCGGAAAACCCAAGAGGCGCAACAGACGCCGAAGAAGCAATTGATGTGTACGAGGTTATCCGCGCTGGTTGGGACACTAGGGTGCAACGCCTCGAAGAATTTGGTGCCCGGTATATTGCACATCGTCTGGAGAAATACATTGATGAACCAGAGTTTTCAGATATAGTTACTGAGTCGGCCAAACGAGTACAGGCCCGCCAAGTATGTGTGATTAATTGGCGAAAAGGAATTGTACAAATTGCTGACCAGGTACTCAGGAAACGGATACAGTCGAACTTGTAGATGATATTCGCTATTACTTAAGTGAGAGGTTCCGGTTGCGCTTCGAGGACAGTGGTCTCGATGAGATGATGGATGAGTCGCCTGAGGCTGTCGAGCAATTCGAAGACTCGGGCATTGATGCACAATCGCCACAAGATATACAATCTGGCAAGACTGGTTTGGACCTTGGAAGTCAGCTTGATGACCAATTCGCTGCAGGAGCCATCCGAACCTTGGACGGAGAAATCGCAGGCGACGAGTTCGCTCAAGATGCCATAAATTATCAGATCTTACTCGGAAAGATTGACGCATTGTTGGATAACCTGAACTTAGACGCATAAAACATTCAGCCGTTACAAGTACCTTAGTACAAATTCATAGAGGCAAAGTATATACGGGTACAAAAATCGTTTGCATACTTCTTTGAGTCTATATATGGAAAGAATGTTATTCGATAGTAAAATTTACACTCAAATTACTAGAAGCCGCAACGATTGAACAGATTGATAATTGACCCGACCGTATCTTCTCGTTTGTTGTTGCAAGGCCGTTTCGGAAGAAGATATCGGATATAGGCCCCGCAACGGTGATGTAATGATGTAACCCCACTCGATGCCCCAAACAATGCGGTTACCGGGAGTGCTGGATGCAGCCCACTAACGCTGCAATGCACTGACAAATACTCATCAAGAGCCATTGACCTAGATAGTAATGCGCTCTCTCATCTTCCCTCTTTTCTCTCACATTCCAATTTCTTCTCGAGGTCCATCTTTTATCCTATCCGCCACCGCCAAACAGTTCCCAATCAAAGCCAGACCTCGGTATCAACAAATAGCCAGCATGTCGTCCGAGTCCACACAGTCCAAAGCTTGTATGCCGATGCGCTCGCTCTAGAGCTCAATCAACAACTCCCAGACTAACCAATTGCAGGCTGCGACACTCCCGCAGTTGTGTCAAAAGGCTACAAGCCCAAGGGTGACTACATCACCGCCGACGGCCTGAAAACATGTCCGTATCTCCCTGCCGCCACCCGCCTTTTCCCCTCGCAATTGCGAAAGCGAATAATTGACAAGCGCAGATGCCACCGGCTCTAAGGACGCGAAACGCGGTATTCTCGTCGTCTACGACATCTTCGGCTACTTCGATCAGACCCTGCAGGGTGCCGACATTCTCGCATACGGAGACAAGGAGCAGCAATACCAGGTCTTCATGCCTGATTTCTTCGAGGGCGAACCCGCGGACATCAGCTGGTACCCACCGCAGAACAAGGAGCACGAGCAGAAGCTCGGCGAGTTCTTCAGCTCGAAGGCTGCGCCGCCGAAGACCTTGCCCAGGATCCCTAAGATCGTGGAGGAGTTGAGCAAGAGCAAGGGTATCGAGTCCTGGGGTATCATTGGATACTGCTGGGGTGGAAAGGTAGGAATATTGAAGCCGGTTGCATTATACGGTTACCGTTGGGTTCAGGTGGACTAACTGTTGACCACAGATTGTTAACCTTTCCTCTCAACAAGGCACCTCTTTCAAGGTCGCGGCTGCTTGCCATCCCGCCATGGTCGATGCAAACGATGCTCCCGGGGTCACCATTCCTTATGTCATGCTTCCCAGCAAGGACGAGCCCAGAGACGACGTGGAGAAGTGGGAGAAGGGTCTCAAGGTGCCCCACCTTGTCGAATGGTACCCGACTCAGGTCCATGGGTGGATGGCAGCAAGAGCAGACTTGGAGGATGCGGAGGTCAAGAAGGAGTATGAGCGTGGATATCAGACTGTCCTGAGCTTCTTCCACAAGCATTTGTGAGTGCTCCTCAACAATGGAGGAGCTGTGGGCGTATGATGGAGATTGCCTGGACTAAAGCATATCAGGAGCACAAACTCCAAACTTTAGATCCTACTATTAATGGAATAATGATTACATTCAAGCTTGTCTTTCACAACGAGTATGTACCGGTAACAATGAAAGACTCCAATTGCTTTGCTCAATGATTATTAGTGATTTTGTCACAGTCATGATTAGGCAGTTGCAAATTAGTTACTTCGTAGGAATCAATGGATTAATTATAGTAGTATGTAGTGTTTCTGTCCACTAGACTTTTGACCAAGCCACCATCAAGGTTATTGTGGAAGGGAATCTGGCTTGCTCTACCTTCGAAGTCCTCTATTTGTTCAACTCCTCAGATCGGGCCTTGAGCTCGTCCCTGCTGGCCGGTTTGCCAATGTCCTGGTCGACGACCGGGCCGAGATTAGCCTTATGTGCATTTGCACTGACAGAACCACCCGACGTGGCCTTATTGTCCTCCTGGTGCGCAGGATGCGAAGAGGCGGTGGAATCCGATGATTCCTTGGCGACCTTGTCGGTGATGTCTAGCGATGTTGTAGTCAGCAATCATATTCACAAGCATGAAGAATATTTAAAATTAGAGGAGATGGAGTATAAGTCAGGGAAAAGGTCTAAAATGGACTTACTGCCAGTGGCGTTTTCCTCAGCTGGGTGGACAGGCATATTTGCTTCCTTCTTCTGTGGCCTATGTTTTTGGAAGTGGTTCTTGGAGCCTACGATCTGTAGTTCTCTGACGTATTGCTTTCTGTCTTCTTCTGTGATTTCAAGACCTTTTGCCTTTTTCGAAAGGTAATCGTCGACGTCGTTCTTAGGTAAAGTGGAATCTGATGATGATGAATTTTTTTGTTGTGAAGACTCTGCTTCCTTACGAATGAAGTCCGATAGGTCGGTTGGCTTTTTAGCGTAGTAGTCGTGGATGAGTGATAGAGTGTCTGAGGCCATGTTGGGAGCAAGAGGGTATTATATATATGGACGTTTATGGTATGTACCTATGTATGTATGACGAGAGAACGTCCAGGCGTGACCAGTGACGTAGAGAACCAAGTGACGAATCGGAATCCATGGTAGTAACTATATGGCGGGGGCTAACACTGAGCCAAGCGGGTTAGTGCGGGGCAGGATGAGGTCAAAGGGTGAGAGGGCCAATTCACCATATTCCCATCAGATCCAACCATTTCTCGATCTTGGGAAAACGCGAGATGACGACGCTGCGGGCCTGGAACTGGTAACTAGTCACGTGTGGATTGGAACGCATGCAAATGTGTGATCGAGGCTGAGACCTACAGATTGGATATGCAGTGAAGAATAGCCAAAGGCAATCTAACCTTCGCTGAGGCATGATAAATTATTGAATGGACGTAAAACCACATTTCGTCGGTACCTAGTAATAACATTGCCTATCAGTTGGCGATTATGGCAGTATGGTAAGGAATGAAAAAGATGTCAAGCTACTGCATGTTGTACTCTTTAAATTCACTCGTGTGACCGCATAGCTACGAGCCCTCAATAGATAGCCGAAGTCTCCATTTGATATCGACATTTGGCGACGGAAGCATGCGAACCCAATAGTTCGCGATGCACCTTCTTAGTTCATGACTTTGTAACATTTGGACGTTTGGACGCGAACGAGGTTGCAACGCGTTGGACCTTTGACCTTAAAGTGAATTATCACTATCAGAACGCCGCACCTACTCCGTACATGTATCTCGTGACTGTTCAAACTTGATGTTGAAACGAGTCTGTGGTTTAGTGTTCATTGTACGAGGTACCAAAGCTCATACCAATATGCGCAACGGTCAACATGTAGCACCATGTGTTTCAATTCAGGAGCCGGCACCAAACATTAGCGCGATCTGTTTCTGATCTGCAGCGTCTCAAAATAGCAACTTGACATCACTATGAGAATCAGATACTAAACCTTCAGCCCTGTGAGTCGGTGGCGCTCAACAACAGAAGTTTAATCATCATGGCAGATGTCAACTACATTAGTAGGAAGGTCAAAATCAAACCCATGAGAAGAGTTTCTCGAACCTGTCGATTGTCATATGTAATGCGTATATATATGTTTAGCTACAAACCCACTGAACCCTCACATTTGAGTCACCGCCAAAATTCTTGTTTCATCTAAGCCATGATCTTGACCGCCTTCTTCGCCATCTTTGTAGCAAGTGCGTCTGCGATCCCTGCAGCCTCTTCAACTGTACGCTTCTCCTTTCGTGCTTTGATCTTAGCTTGAGCTCCCTGGATTTGCTTCGTGAGGAAGTCAACACCCTCGTCAGCCCGAGCACCATAGGTAAGGTGAGCTGGGAGAATGGTGAGCGTTCCTCGGCACACGGCATCTCCAGGCTGGCAAATGATCTCAACTTTATCGGCTGGGAAGTTGGGGATTTGGTTGTTGTCCTGTGTTGACAGTCAATGGACTGTTGCGATTATGATAGGAGCGCAAGACCTACCTGTTGCTTCTGGGTATCGCCGTAAAGGACGACTCCAGCAATGCGATTCTGGACAGCAGGATCGAGCTCCTCAACGGCACGGTGGCAGACAGCAGCACCCTGGCTGTATCCTCCAACGACGATAGTAGAGTCCGGACACTGGCTAGCCATGGCATTGATGGTATCCTGCATGAGCTTCTTGCTCTTGGCATCAGTGCCTCCAGGGAGCGCGTTCGGTGCAAGTGCTGCAGCATATTCGATGCCTTCGGTGGCAACATTGTCAGCCCCGAAATTGGCTTTCAATCCATTCGATGTAGGTGGTCCGACAACGGTTCCCTGTGTCACACTCTGTGAATAGGTCCAAATTCAGTGACGTGATTATTACATACCATGTTGCCTACTTCGGTGGATCCGCGTGCCCACGCGAAAAGAATGTCTCTGCAACCGCCATCCGAGAACTCGCTAGAGGAGGTACGGGTCTGTCGTACTTCAACTGGCGAAGCAGTAGCAAGACCAAGGATGGCAGCAGCGATCAGAGTGTTCATATACATCTTGAAAGAGAAATATCGAACAGTGAATGGAGATGCGCCTAGTATAGAGGTAAAGTCGAATTGAACGATTGTAACGAAATGTAACGAAGGGAGACCCGGCTCCAAAGTAGTTTGAGAATGAATGAAGGTGATTGAAGGTTGTTGATGGCCGTGAACAAAGATGAAGTTTATGTGGGAGGCGACGATCAGGCGATTTATAGCCTCAACTCGTTACTGACATACTTCAAAGCCGAGGCACAAAGTAGAGCTATAATTAAGCCACCAAATTGTCATAACCATCTCAGGTAGCCGTACAACCGTCGTGGCGTGTCACAGAACCTTTGAAGAACGAAGGACCTGCTGCTCGATGTCGATGCCAAGGCTATCAACCCATCCGAGTACGGATCATAGGAAACTTGCGGTGTCAATGCGCGATTGAGATCTGAACGGGCGATTTGGTGCATGACCAGAATTACCGAGGAAGGTAGAAGATACGACTGGCTGAGATCAATTCACGGTCTGGATGCTGTCGCTAGTATAAGAGCATGGGATACTTCAAGTAGGACTTTGTTTTAGAACCCCAGACTCGTTTGCGACACGGTAGAGTGGTTGTGCGTGGACCAACCCTGGACTTTCGACCTTGGCACATTGTCCCTCGGAAGTCTGAACTTGATCTTGACGACCATTGGTCAATAAAGCCTTATATCGGAATTGACTTCGGTGGATCAATTTGGCGGTAACATTGAACGGCGAACTCAAATGCTTCAGATACAAAGATAGTCAATCTCGAGATCCGTGGGACCGTCACGTACAGAAGGTCGGCACGTCGAGCTGGCATCTTGCCAGTATTCTCTGCCTACAACTTTATGTACATGTAATGTACATTCGCAAGGCCTTCAGATTGTTTATCAGCTACAATGTACTTTTCAATAGCCAGGACTGGTACAGAAATACACGATGCCATCAGATGGCCAGCCCGGTGTACCTGCCCTCTGTATGTCTAGTAAATCGATTGAGAAAAGTAACTTCTATCCATTACCAACAACTACTTCTATGAAAAGCTAATAATAATCTTCACGAACTTGTTACAAGGTTGTTAGGTTTCCCAGTAACCGGGATACTTATAGTGGTGTCGAGGAAGATAGGTCCACTTATGATTGCTTTTGAGAAAAAATGGGACTACGTTTCAGAATTATCGATGGCAACCAGCCACCGCGCCATTCGAACAGAGAGCTATGTGGCAATGACAGCTCTCGTTTCGGGACATATGCTATGTAATAAAGTTTGCACTCTTTATCAGATTAAATCTTAACATTGCGGTCTTCTGTGCATAGGTGAGCTTACTGCAGTTATGTGGAGCACAGTGACTTCGACTAAACTACATGAATCCCTAGAATTAGGAATTAAAAGCAAACAGTCGAATCAGGTCTCGTTTCAAGATGCACCACATGCGACAGTATGCAGGTCTCTGAAATAAGGTTGTCCAAGCTTTCTCAATGTCTGGCTCGATAACCGAATAGACAAGTCAGCACTAGCAATCAAGGGATTACAGCAATTAGGTAGACATTTTCCGAGCACTCGTCCTGATAAGTAGGAAGGTAGGTATGTACTCCATAGTGGAACTCTCCCTACTCCGTACTTATGGAACAAAATCAGACACCACAAATGACTTGACCCTGCAAAATCGCATACCATCCATCCACATCGTCTCGCCAGGCTTTGACGTCTCTTATTACAGTATCGATGTCTTCGTCACTTGCGCCCAATCTTTTCCATTTCTCTCGGTGTTCTCCTCTTTCAAACCGTCCAATCAAATTCTCAGCGTGCCTCTTTCTCTCATCTTCTGTGGCTTTCAATTCTACACCAGCGCCTTTAACCATCTTCTGTACTTCGAATCCAGCTTCACGTGCCCAGACATGGATCAAAATGCCTGCTCTGTGACCCGGTGCATGGGGTGGGTTTTGAGGATGCTCTTTTGAGGCCACAGAAGGGAGTGCACCAATGACTTGCTCATACATATATCTGTCATACAGCTGCAGCCCAGGCAGATAAGGGTACCAGCGAAAGGGGAAGTCGGACTCCCGACAGGCGACGAAACCACCTGGCTTGCACACTCTCTTCATCTCTCGGAGAGCCTTAACAGGATCGGGGGTGTGCAGTAAAACTTGATTGCAAAACACAACGTCGAAACTGTCATCGTCGAATTTCAACCCCTCCAAGACATTCCCAATCTTGAATTCAACATTGCTTAATGGCAGGGCTCGCTTGGAGAGATTGCTGTAGGCTTGGTCAAGTATCTCTTGATTGAGATCGATGCCAGTGACACGTCCGTCGGGAACGTAAGGCGCAAAACCATAGGTGATGGTCCCCGGGCCGCATCCAATGTCAAGGATATTATGAGATGGTTGCAGATGTGGCAAAACGAATGAGCCTTCTACTTCCGCGGTGCGGGCGGCATGTGAGGCTGTCACTGCAGGATGCCAGCTTTGGGTATATGTTGTGTCCCCCATTGAGTAGATCTGGCCGCTTATCTAGTTATCAATAGTTACTCAGTGCGGGCCACGTTCAGAATGATCAAACAAGGTCGCGAAAGTGTGCGTATAGTTCGCAGGAGTGGCAATGTTGCCTTGTACATCAAAATGCCAACACGAAGGATGTATACGCTTTCCATATTCAGTAACGAGCCTAATACATTGCCTTAATAGGAAACTAGCGCTTTAAAGAGCAAGTACTCTATACTAGTAAAAACTAGTATACCTATAATGTTGTAAAACTATATAACGTACTGGACGGGCGAGCTGATCAGACGGGCGAGCTGATCACTCTGCCAAGACCACACCAACTTTTCAGTTACCACAGCAATTTATCACAGCATGCAGCAACCGCACGTGCAATTAAATCAAAAAGAATCTCAAATACAGCTTGCAATCCAGGTTATAAAATAAGATGCAATATTTTCTCAACGGCGTGTTGTAGCTATCTATAACGTCTCTCAAAGTACGCTAAGCACGCGACTTGCTGGAATTACTTTTCGACGCGATTGCACGCCCAACTCAATGAAGCTCCTTAGATCTGAAGAGGAGGTAATTGTTCAGCATATACTTGACCTAGATACGCGAGGATTTCCGCCCCGGCTTGCTGCTGTTCGAGATATGGCTGACTCTCTACTCGCTGCGCGTCATCGAGACCCTGTTGGCGT
>NW_022983476.1:1469082-1729618 GCF_010015735.1 Aaosphaeria arxii CBS 175.79 | reverse complement strand
TGGTTGAGTCGCTTGATCAGCTTACCAAGGGCGCTGCGCAGATGGTGCATTCAATCGTACTACTGCGCTCTCAGGTTGCTGAGCTTCAAGCAGCTAACGAAGCCGCCACGCGACGTAGATCGCATAAAAGAAAGCGATTACAGAAGGAAGGTACCCTTACAATAGAGGAAGGCGCTCGATTAACTGCTCTTAAAGAGTTTAGGGCTTGTAGTAATGGGAAGAATGGCAAGAAGAAGGCGCGCGTTGATAGAGACGAGCTAACTCAGAGGCGCTGCAGGCAGTGCGGCAAGGCTGGGCATAACTCACGTACATGTAAAAAAGATGTAGAAATAGTCCCTAGTTAGAGTAGTTACTATTATTTTACTATAGATTATTTGTTGCTGTGATAAATTGCTGTGGTAACTGAAAAGTTGGTGTGGTCTTGGCAGAGTGATCAGCTCGCCCGTCTGATCAGCTCGCCCGTCCAGTACGTTATTATGTTTACTTAAAAAAGTACAGTATAACTAATAGAATAGGATAGGATAGGATAGGATAGAAGTAAAGATGTTACGGATGAATCGTCACTGTTCGGTTCATCCGTAACACTTCTCCACATTACTTTACCTGCCTTTTGCCGCCTATTTAGCCCCCTCTCTTGACTGTAAAGAACCACTAAGAACCAGCACACTGCACACTGCAGTCCCTCTGGAGCTGACTAAGCTGATCAATCATTTACTAGTCCAAGAGCGCCTAGCCGCCTTTACATATTCTACAACTAACTACAGGTGGGCAGCTAATAGTATGCCAGGGTTGGCGATGAACTTGACCCCCAGCCAGGTGAGTTGGTATCCGGTCGTCGACCTATATCACTTTACTTATTTGTGCAGACTTTGTTCAAACAAGAAGAGGTAGACGATGATGACGACAAGGACTTCGCTATCGACTTCGCTGTCGACGAGTCGGGCGAGCGCGGCGATCTTCCTGGCGAGTTCGACGCCAACGCGTATAGGTCACGTCCTCAGCTGTCTCAGCCAGGAGTCTTCATGAGAAGTCTGGCATACCTAATCGGTACGTCCAAGCACCCATTGTCTTACCGCCACGAACTAATTCCTACACTCAGATGGGCTTGAAAGGGGAAAAATCGACATTGATCCCGAATATCAGCGCGAGGTCGTATGGACTGCTGAGCGCATGACGAACTTGGTCAACTCTTTGATGGGTAGGCAAAATCACCTAGTCAAGGCCAACAAAAACTCAAAATTCGGTGCTAACAATCAATAACGCAGAGAATTTCTACATCCCGCCTATCATTCTCAACAGGAAAGCATCAGGTGGGGATCCCAACTCAGTGACTCTAATTTGCGTCGATGGCAAACAGAGACTTTCGTCTGTCCGCGCGTTTGTGAAAGGTCTCGTGCCTTGCCAGGATTATCAAGGAAACAAATGGTAGGTGAAGAACAGTCTAATCTCACTAGCCACTGCTGACTTTACAGGTTCTTCTGTGAGCATCCCGAGGGCAGGTCTCGCAAGGTTCTATCGGAAACTCAGCAAAAGGAGTTCCTTGCGAAGGAATTCTGCTCATTCGAATACAAAGACCTGTCATCAGAACAAGAAGAAGATCTTTTTGCAAGGGTACAGCTTGGAATGCAGCTCACTGCTGCAGAGAAAATGCGAGCTCAGAGCGGGCCATGGCAAGAGTTGGGGAAGTTGTTCGTACAAGACTTCCCCACTATATTTGAACTTCTCAAAGATCGCTCTCGCGCGAAAGACTTCCAAATGGCACTCTCATGCTTTAGCCAGATTCTCGAGGTCGAGCATCCTACTAACGCAAACGGCATCCCAATACTGCGAACCAATTATACCGCCCTTCCTAAACTCCTGCATAATAAAGCTGCACTTGACGATAGACTCAAGTCACATCTAGCGAATGTCTTCAACACGTTCAAGGAACTCATCAAGAACGATCCAGATGTATTCACAAACATTGGTCGCAAATTGAAAGGTGTCCAAACTTTTGCACCAATCGAGCTGGTGGCCGTTACTGTGCTGATCTCGATGTACTCCGAGACAAGAAGCAATGGATTACTCCTGGGCGATATTCGTTATCTCCGTAACCAGCTCCGCGAGAATTTTGTGGATTTGAGAATGAACAGGCCGGTGTGGAGGTACATCTGGGATTACATCGACAATCTAGAAAAATATCGAGGGGCTATCAATGGAACTACTATCGATCGGTCGGTGAGAGTGTCGAGGCCATTGTTGCAAAGTGCTACAAAACCAGAACCGAGCTTTTCCCCTACCATGCTACAGAGCGGTGCCAGTGTATCTGAACCACAAATACCCACTGCAAATTCTCCATCAACACTCCGTCATGATGCTCCGTTCAACGATACTTCGCATAAGAGCAAGAGGCCACGGGTGGGCAGTGGGTCAGCAGTAGATCATCAACAGGATAGTGTAAACTCCAGAACAATTTTTCCGGCCAAAAGTCAGACTCTAGTCATATCAGGACCGAAAAAGCCAACTCCTGCGTCCCACCCGGCGCCGATTCGACCTTTACTTATCCCAAACTCGCCCATGGTTCCAACTCCAAATGCTATGGAGGTCCATCAACAAAGTTACCCTTGGCCAGATGACTTCCGTGCACCTACTGCCCCAATGGTATGGAGCTCCGAGCCCATTCCGTCTGAGAGTTTGCTGAGCTCATTCCCGTCACCGTATCCGAATCACTCAGTGCAGAATACTATTACCCCCCATGCCGGGGGGCAAATGAGTAACGCGAACGTGTACTCTTCGCCAGCACTACAAAGTTCGAATATTCCCAGCAAACCGAACGCCATGCAGCCATCAGAAAACCGGGATCTGAGGCGAAACGTGGTGAAAGACACTCAACCGGTAAAGCCAGCTCCTCCAAGACCGCGCAAGCGCCCTCCACCTTCTTGGTCACTTGAACCATTTGAAGACGGTGTAATTGATCTCACTTCCGACACTGAAATAGAGGAAGAGCGCCAAAATCTTCTGAGCTCTTTCCGTCGTCCTTCAAATACTGCAGAGCAGGGAGTTATTCCGCTCGCACATAATTCCAATTCTCCAACTGCTTCTACTGGACCGAAGAGAGCAATCGCACCAGCCACATTCAATCCTTACAAAAAAGGGCCGTGAACTTGTGGCTCTTGCTCTGCAGTCGGTGCTCACTGCGTTATGGACACGGCATTCTTATTATGAACATGCATAGCCAGTCACTTACACTATTTATGAATTACGAACTGCAAATATACCATTTCATTGCATACCTTCAACAACATATCATCAGCCAATAGCAGTCTTGGGTTTTAGGTGGCGGCAAGCGTCACCTCTTATGCCGATGCATTACCAGAGTCAATTAGTTCAAATAGAAATTTCGGTAAATATATTCAGCACTAATTTGGGTATTAAATAATTTCGACCATACGCTCCTTGACTCCTGGAAGGCAAAGTACCTATGCAATTGTTTCTTCTCCGTGATAATCCGACATTCCTTCACGTACAACTTTCCGCATCTGAGCAGCAGCTCTTCCGAGCTCGCCACCACCCTTGGTGGCAATATCGAGTCCTACAGTAACGGCAGCCTTCGCGCGATCGTGGAACACTCGTTGCCTATCTTCCCTATCTTCATACATCTCAGCTTCCTCGTCTCGTGCAGATCCGAATAGATTCAAATGTGCGAATGCGTTCGAGCGGTCGGACAATTTGTGATGCTCAATTTGCCACAGAGGAAAACTTTGTCCCCCTGACGAGCCCTGCGGCGTTGTCTGTGATGGTACCAATCCTGCCCTGAGGAAAGAGCTTAATGCGTTCATTTGCTTGACTTGCACTTTGGCGTCACCTCCAGACTTGCCAAACGATTTCGGCGCAGACCACTTGCCGACGACCTCGCTCTGCCAGCCCAGGAGGCCAAGGAAACATTTCAGCATCTTCACCCATCCGCCCGCGCAACTGACAACTTCATCGCCCGCTATCGAAAGCAGCCATTCAAGGACGTCCAGCGCGAATATTCTAATATCCGTGGATAGATGCGTCATACCTGCTCGGGTATGAAGCAGGAGCTGATCGCTGTGACCGGCGATATCTGCCTTTGGAAGAACTTGCAAGAGCTTCAAAAGCTGCTGGCGGACGGAGTTAGTTCCATCCAGAATCAATCTTTGGACTGCGGGAATGATGACTGAGGCCGGTTGGGGAAGTGGAGTGCCGGGAAGATTGGTCGCAATTGCGGTTGTCAAATAAGAAAGAGAGTCGCGTCTTTGGTTATCAGATTTGTGCGTGAGTAGACCAAGATGATGTGCACACTGTGCAGCGACAGTAGGTGCATTTGCAGATATCGATTGTTGCGTCAAGACGATTGCTATGAATTGTTAGGTTACTCGTCAGGATTTATGGCGTTGGGTTGATCTTACATTTGGCTTTAAAGCTTGTGTCTGTGAAATTGGCAGCCTTTGGCTTCGTTTTGCCAACTTTGAGTTTAGTTTTCTGCCCTCATGGTCAGCAAATAGGCTAGGAATCTAATTTATCTAGAAGTTTTACCTGGAAATCCTGTTTCTTTTCCTTCTTTCTTTTCGCGCTTGAGCCCATCTTGTCTGCGTGTTTCGCTACCCAAACGTTTCCTTGAAGTAGGATTTATCCTCGGCACATGAACATACAGAAACACAGGCGTAGATGAACAGTGGTGGCAACTCTAATCCTGATCTGAATCGTGTTTTCTCGTGAAAAAGAGCTGATATCTGTTTCTGAAATTTTGGTTCAATCATCTTGCGCTAATCCGTTCTAGACTTGCCGCCTTGGCAGACCAGCTCCGCAGATCCACTGCCAACAAACATTAATAACAGCCTGGGTACCTCCGAGCCTCGATAGTGAAATTGCGCGCCCTCTCTGTCAATACTCTGCGTCAATACTCTGCGTTATCATTTGGCTGCGATGGCCCAAAACACAGTGCGTAATTGGGTTATTCGAGCTAGAATTCTTTGCTAACGCCATTGTAGCCAGACGACACACTCGCTCTACTTACGCGCCTCAGTCAAAAACCTGGGGTTCAAAGCACCCTCGTCCTAGCTCGCGACACCGGTGCCATTGTCCGTACGTCGGGTCTGATTTCGAAAAGTGCATCCGCAAATCCGAACAGCACGCTGCCAGCATCGAGCGAGACAAGCGCGGACAATTACACCAACACGAGGAAAGAGGGTGGCATACACAATGCGGAGGATGTCGCAAGCATGGTTTGGTCGTTTTTGACAGCAGCTGGTGACTTGGTCGACGGACTGGACACTGAGGATGAAGTCAAGCTACTTAGGTTACGGACGAAGAAAAATGAGCTTGTCATTGTACCAGGTATGTAATGAGACAGAGTGAGCGACAAGCACAGGCTAATCCCATGCTTAGATTCTAAATACATTCTCGTCGTGATACACGACACTCCTCCGGCCTGAGCCCCAGCCTTCCTCTTCAAGTTCATATATACAAGCGCGTCAAATGATACCCCGTTTCGAAAACGTACTTTTCTCCGCAATGACCCTACCAGTGCGACGCACTGAGGGGTACCTCGTTGACATCAACACCATCTTTGAACCATCGATCTAAATATACAATGAGCATAGTGAACATGGACCTGGCTAGTGGGTGATAACTTACCGGCCTCGTTGATAGTAATATCGTTGCCGCTCATATGTCGCTTTTTCATCTTGCCGTCCTCTGCAAAGGTCCAATCCTCGAGCCCATAACAACGCTTCCATTTCATACCGTCATTTTTGTCCTGGAATTCGTACCAGAACTGCACTGCGATCTTGTTGTCGGTAAAGGCGAAGAGCTCCTTACGAAGCGTGTAGCTGGTTTCCTTTGCCCATTTCGCGGTCAAGAATTCCTCAATCGCAGCAGTTCCCGAGAGAAAGGATCCACGGTTACGCCAAACAGAGTCAGGCGTGTATGCCTGTGCAATTCTGGCAGGATCTCTGCTAAAAGTTAGCGGGTGCAAGAGAGTTCAGGTCATGAGGTCTTACTGGGTATTCCACAAATCTTGAGCTTTCTTAACCTTGAGATGAGCGGTTTCTTTCGTGAAAGGCGGAGGAAGAGACATGTTGGATTGATACAAATGATTCAGGATATCAATTACTTGATTGGACGGAAGGTGGACTTCAAAGATAGTAGGTATAGCTGTGAGGAATACTGAATATGTTGATGATGATGATGATGATGATGATGATGATAATGGTCCAATGCTCGGAAAGAGCAGCCTATATATACCTACTGTCGTTGAATGATACTTCACATGCCGTCCTTCATAAGCAAACGGCAATAATGCCGATTGACGTTCAAAAGCCATCTTCACCGTTATCATAGGGCGCCGTCGCAATTAGTCTAGTGCTCATCCCGCTCGTAATCGTACGGCAGCGATCGATACGGCATGCTCGGATGGTGCCGATGCGGAAAAGACGCGGAGATGTCTGAACTCATTCAGGGTTCATAGGCATGGCTCCGTTGCACGAAACTGAAACCGTCCCTATTATTGGGCATGATTTGGAATCTGGAATCTGGAATTAGGGTCCCGAACATGGAATATCTAGACACTGAGGTAACTAACTAGTTACTAACTAGTCAACGACGATGATTAAGCCCTCCGAAGGTGCCACGAGGCCCTTATGGCGTCATTAGTGCCCCACCATGCCGAACAGACGGCTGAAGCTTCACTTGTATCCGCACCGAGACACAACTTCCTCTCAATTGCTTCCGACTCTCACTCTACCAGCACTACTCAATTTCTCAATCCCAAACTTCAATTGCTCAGTATGGCACCTCTACAGGTTGGCGACGGCTTCCCGGAAGGGGTCAAGTTTGAGTGAGTCCCGTTCCTGTCCGGCATCTAACAATACAACCCCACCAAGCACAAAGTACGGAGCTCTTAGCTAACGGAGAGATACATAGCTGGGTCCCTATCATTGACTCCGACCCCAAGACTTGCGGCCGTCCTCAAGAATACGATGCGAGCAAGGAATGGAAGGGCAAGAAGGTGGTTCTTTTCTCCGTCCCCGGTTTGTTGCACCGCCGTCACATACTTTTAGGCCGCAATTAACACCACGGCATAGGCGCGTTCACTCCCAGCTGCCAGGCCAACCACCTTCCTGGATACATTGCGAAGCTCGGCGAGTTCAAGAGCAAGGGTGTCGATGTCGTCGCTGTCATTGCCTCAAATGACGCTTGGGTGATGAATGCTTGGGGCAAGATCAACGGCATTCAGGGTGATGATATTGTAAGTAACGGGATCAAATACAATGATCATCTACGGATGCAGATTATTAATACAACATTAGCTCTTCCTCAGCGACACAAAGTCTGGTCTTTCCAAGAACCACGGCTGGAGTGCTGGCCCTGACCGCAAGTATGTTAAGAAACACCGAACATGGAGAGTTTTTGCTAACACGTGGACAGTGGACGTTGGGCCATCGCCATCGGCACTGACGGCAAGATCGTCTATGCCGACCACGAGGAGTCTCCTGGCCAGGTCACCGTAAGTACACACTGAGCGAATATACGGATGCAATCTGCTTTTTTATATTTTCCACATCACCTCATCCATAGTACAGACACTAACGAATGTCAGGTCTCTGGTGCCGACGCCGTTCTTGCCAAGTTGTAGATGTCACGCTGACTACAGCTTGAGATATGCACTTCATGGACGGACTCAAACTTGGGTATGAGAAGCCATAAGCTGCATCATCAAAGATAGACAGAAGCTTCAAGAATGAAATAAACATCAATTAAAACACTATGTTTTCCCCGTAGGCCGTGATGAATCTGCCTTATGTCATTTCTCTAGTATCCACATGACAACCGCCCTCAGACAATGGGAAGGTCAACCCCAAATCCAACAACATGCAACCTACCCAAAGACAGCAACTTAGCTCGTGAAGGGTAAAATGCTCTATATATAGACCATGGTGCCCGTTGATCGGAGACTCGTCAGATGAAGACCTTTGCTACGGGCAAGGCGCTCACCATTACGGACACACACTAAAGGTAGTAGCCTGGACTAATAGGCATCAATCCTCACAAATAGTACCAAAAATACACTTGCGAAAATTAACCACTGTCCTGCCCTGGTGGAGAATCCGAAAAGTCTGGAGTACAGCCCAGGTGTGAATCACGTGCATTCACCCAGCTCACCACAACTTTCATTTCCACAACAATCACAAACATGGCCAAAAAGGCAAACGAAAAAGATATGACTCTCCGTCTCCTACGCCGGGTAATCCGAGAGGATATTGACATGCGAAAATCATGACCACTAGACCATTGAAGATATGCACCTTTAGGAACGAGTGGTTTTTTTGTGATGGATTTGAAGTTTACGTCGTAACTATAAAGGTAACAATTTGCAGACTTCATCATTACTTTTTTGTGTCGTTCAGGGGCATGAAATGACCGGCCACAATAAGCGTTGATTGGCGGAAATCAAGGGGTTCCACGAGATCCGCAAGACGGCCCATCTAAATGTTCCCAATCATCCGCCAAACTCAACAAGATCATGGAGGAATTCGCAGCACGTAATTTGACTAGATGACCAAGATCAATATGGAACTCTTCCGGTATTCCATCGATCGTTACATTGGACACGAAGGGATTTGCAAAGGTTTGCTCTTTTCCCCCGTTCTAAATAATAGAACATCAACGTATACTTCCTTCATATCACAGAAGTTGTTGTCGTGGGTAGACTTAGCAGATTCTCAGACAAACCAGATCAATGTCAATGAGAGTAGTAGATGTATCGCCACATTCGAGCCGCTTATTCAGTTGAAATCCAAAGCGGTAGATACCGGACGAGGGTCCTTCTCACGCGCACCGTCAAGAGTCAATGAAGCCTCTATGCTTTCCGGCCATTGCTATACAGAAGCCATGTCCTCAGCGTGCGCGTTGGAGGAGAGATTTGAGGCCAGGATGCAGAAAGGTTTTCATGGCTCTGATTAGTCATACTCGCACTAAGAACGCAGCTAAGTTCTTCCGCCCAGCCCAACTTCAACCTTTCAAACTCCCCAACACCATGGACACACTCGACCAAACAGAATGGGACGTGGTGATCGTAGGGACTGGCCTGCAGCAGTCCCTGCTTGCCCTGTACGTCTTTCAGCGCATGTTTGATGACTTTACGCCATCTGACTGACGCAGCACCTGAAGAGCCCTGTCGCGCTCAGAGAAGAAGATCCTACACGTCGATGAAAATGATTACTATGGCGGTGCAGAGGCTGCTTTCAGTCTACAAGAGGCCGAGTTGTGGGCGAGCAAGATGAATGATGGTTTGTTCGCCCGCCCTTTTCTCGTCTTTGTTACCTGCTTACCGTCGTAGATTCACCCGACGCTACCTTTTCCCAAGTGTCTGCCTCGCAAACTGCACCTCCCGACGCCGTTACTATAGCATCCCCTCTGCGTGCATCAAGAGCATACAGTCTTGCGTTAAGCCCCCAGCTTATATACGCTCGATCAACCCTCCTCCAGTTTCTTGTCTCTTCCAAAGTCTATAGACAGCTGGAGTTCCTCGCTGTTGGGAGCTGGTGGGTCTACTCACCCGCTTCACATGCTTCTGGTAGCACAGGGGCAGAGGAATCCCCTCGTCCTGCACAACTTCTTAAGGTCCCAAATGGCAGAGAAGACGTGTTTCAAGACCAAGTACTTGATTTCAAGGCAAAGCGTGCGCTGATGAAATTTTTGCGTTTCATCAGCGAGTATGAAGAGGAGCCTGAGATATGGCAGCCTCATCGAAACAAAGCTTTTCATAGCTTCCTCTCGGAGCAGTTCAAGGTACCTACTACCTTGCATTCGCCACTGCTAGCTCTCACGCTCTCCGTGGCTAGTCCTGAAGACACCACTACAGAGTTTGCACTACCACGCATAGCCAGACACCTTCGGTCCATTGGCGTCTTCGGTGCTGGGTTCGGTGCCGTCATACCAAAATGGGGTGGTATGTCTGAAATCACCCAAGTCGCGTGCCGTGCTTCGGCAGTCGGCGGTGGAGTCTACGTCCTTGGAAAAGGATTAGATACTTCCTTTATGCCTACCGGAGATGCACACAATACAGCTTCTGATGTCAAGCTTCGCCTGAAAGACGGTGAAATTGTCACCGCAAAGTGCGTAGTTACTGAAGGATCGGGGCATCAATCTCGGGACTTGGCTTGCTCCAGGTCCATCACAATTGTCTCCTCAAGCCTCGACACTTTGTTCCCCCCAATAGCGGAAGAGGCACCTGCGCCAGCCGCTGCGGTTGTTGTCTTCCCTGTTGGCTCGGTATCACTGCTCAAAGATTCCAATGACGCACGTAACACTGCGCCCATTCACATCTTCGTTCACTCAAGCGATACAGGGGAATGTCCACCTGGTCAAAGTAAGTCTCAACCTTCTTTTCTTACTGATGTTTCCTTCGCTGTTATGATGATCAAACCATACGAATACTTATCTACATTATCTGAATCATATTGAAGATAATTATCCTCTGACAACCTGATGCACCCCTTATTTACTGCACCTAGTCAACACCAAACCCATCATGCATGTAACTGACTATAGTTGATAGGCATACTTTACGCGTCCACTTCTACAGTCGGTGAGCCTGGCCTAGCTAGCCTCAAAAGCGCTGTCGATGCTTTGCTTGCAATAGTAGACGTCACACCCAGCCCAGTCATCCTTTGGACCTGCCAATACGTACAACAGAGCGGAGGAATGTCACAGCCAAGTTCATCTGATCAAATACTTACCTTCCCCCCGGCCCCAATGGATTTGGCCTTCGATGACTCCATCTTGGATCAAGTCAATGAGATCTGGTCGAAAATTATGGGCGCTGACGCCGGAGAGTTCATGGTCTTCGAAGACAGGGAAGCCAATCTGGACGAGGATTGATAATCAACGGGTCTGAGATTGATAATATGATCCATATATGAACTTACGCGTATAAACGATAATGCAATCCTTTTCGACTACATATGCCATACAGTCTCCCAAAAAAAGTCGTCCTATGAATAAGTAGCACATTAAGCCTTCATGTCGTGTCCCCTTGCATCACATCTATCCGACACAGATAATGGCTCAAAGCATAAGACAGGGTGAACATACCAAGTTGAAGTAAACGATATTCCCGCCAAAACAGAATGAAAAGCATCTTCTACAACAGCCCCGACTAATGCTAAACTTTACCCATCTCTTCCTTTATTCTTTACTTCATTCATTTCCTATGCAATACACCGACAACAATGGAGCCCTTCATGATCGTAAATATAGGAGCAAATAACAGGATAATCAAATACTACCATTACTGAGGCTTCGAACTTCGAACCCTTACGAATCGAATAATTCATAGGAACAGCGCGTGTGGTCTACTGCAGACGTCTTGTCTTTCTTCAAAGCTCACTAATCGACCAACACACGCGCAGAACTTGTCAGACGTGTTGAACGAGGACCCTATCCACACCAAAAAGTTAATTCTATTTCAACATTTTTGAAAAGCATAGTGAGGCATTTTGAATATCGTTATAGGGTTTCTACAACGCAGAAGCATGCGTGGTGGTCTTCAAGGAGTTTCAATCAATCTTCGTTGGTTGTTTTTATAAAGAGTGAAATGATTTTATAAGGTGGGAGGAAAACTACAACACAATAACTAAAGTATTTCATTTTCGATTTATTGGGAACGATGAAGTTTCAAAAGATTAAAGAATAGAGTCCGAGAATTCATTGCTTGGAAGGGACTCGTGTCTATATTGAAATGATGTTCTTCACCATCCTCGTAGTTCATCACTTTATCTGTGTTATAGAGATGGTTAGTAAGCAACCCAGGAGATTCGCTCGTTTGCTCGGGCACCGGGATATCTCTCGACGTCTCCAGAGTGTGAAACAACTTCAGACCATGAGGCCGTCCACTACCGGGTTTGATATAGCTCCTGGCAGAGCCGGTAGGGCATCTGCGACAATGCGTTCTGCTTAGTACATGGCTGTGTATGGATGTGAACCACGGCCGCCGAGTATAAGGCAAAAAGGCTGCACCGATGGACCGGTCAGGCGTGGAATCCTCACACGTATTTTGCCGGGCGCCGATCGCGCTCGGTACATTGGCAAGGAATCGACGACATTTGTGATGGATGAATGTGCTCGAGAGAATTATTCTGTTTCATCATGTATGCGAGCGATCACGGCGGTGTTGATGATGGGGATCGGTCCGATGACTTAGAGGAAGGAAAAGAGTTTTCAAGACATGGATGCGATGAGAGCATGTTTTTCATGAATCGTGATCTGACGATGTTGAAGCCATTGTCAGACCACGAGATAGCCATTTGTCTTTATCGGATGCCGTGGGTTGCTCTACCTGAAAGGTAACGAGAGCCATCCACCTCGCACCGCTCTATCTGATATTTCCATACCGTGTCCTATATATACATAGTATGAAATGACATGGACCAAGTTTACAGTAATTACCCCGAGGTTTGCTATTTGAGCCTCAAGGTGCTATTGTAGGACACCAGGCAGCGCGATCGGATGGTTGAGCTCGATACTGAGATTTGATAGATACCAAGGCGGATGCCTCATATGAATCAATCTGGACGGGCGCCGCTGGTTCCGGGGTCTTTCAATCTATTCTGGACCATTTTTAGTCATGTCGAGTTGCATGTGCACAACATTGCAAGGCCTGCTCATCACTCTTATAGGGCGTGGATCAACAACAAGGTTGTAAAATCTGTAATGGGCATGCGAATTTGGTGTCGTCCATGTCGAAGTTTCTCCAGCCTCATATCGAGATCATATACCGTGTTGAGGCTGACCGGGAAGTAATAAATTGTGCTGGTTCGCTTGTGGGCGATGCAATATGCAACCGGACTTGCCGCCCATGTCAGACTGGGATCCCCCTTTGCACAGAGGGTTCGGCAAGGCAAAATTGATGTTATCCCTAGGACGTCATTCGACCAGACTACAAGTGATCGACTATGCGTCATGCGCTGTAGATTATTGAATTATGAAGACGAATGGCCGTGTTTGCAATATCTTTACAGGATTGGTAGCGAGTAAGATGCGATGCGGTGGGAGAGGAGATCGGTGATCCATCAACATACTGTCTCGTGCCAAAGATGGACCGAAAGTGAAGGGGATAGAGCCCAGATATGCATGCCTTCTCACGGGTCGTATGATTGCTGCAGAGTGGGCAGAAGGTTGAGGTAAATCCATCCTAATGCTCTTCACCCGTGGCTGCCACAGTCGTGCGGTCATTCAAGATCAGCGCCCCACCCCAGATACCTCAGGATCGAAGTGTGGCAAGCATCCAGAGTGTTGAAAGTTGAAGCCCAGCATCCAAGTGTCGTCATTGTCGTACAATGATCCTCCAGCTCCCCACAAAGCGCTTATTGATCCAGCAGGCTTTCTGCTGAGGACTGACGCATCTCAGATCAGCAGAAACCCATGGAGATCCCGCGAGTTGTGTTATTGCCTTCTCCACACACATTGCCAATGATGATATGCAACACACTCGAAGGATCCGAGTAGAGTAACATAACATCCCAGACAAACACTGTTTGCAGGAAAGGCAAATGAGCCACCAGCCCGGCATCCAGGTTGAGTCTTCCCGCCGCGCCGACTCGCCGCTTTAGTGAAGAGAGCGGCTGCCATCCTGCCGATTGTATTCTGTCGAAAATCCTTGCAGAACATTGATAGTCTAGCGTTATCCTGTTTCTACATTAGACCAAACTGCAATCTCCACCGTGCAGTAGCATCGGACATTGACGTGCTTTGTGCTATGCATGCAGACGTTTGGCTCTTGACCGTAAGGATACTTCCGAACAGATACCGACTGGAGTGGGGATGGGGAGTAGTCAACTGAGAATTTCAATGGGTATTCGCTAGACTACCAGTTGGTTGATGCAAAAAGGTACAGAAAACCGCGACACCTGCCAAATACTTCTCCTAGTGTGCTTACTGTCATGGAGCTCTACGTATTATGGCGAAGTTGATTCCTGCATATTGATCAGTGGATCCTTAGATAGCTTATGGTTGCAATCATCCGCGATCTCGGGAGTGGTCCCGCGAGTCAGATGGGACGGTCCCATGGACAGAACGAAGATCAGACCCATGGCTACTGAGGTGCTGGCATCTACGAGTAGGAATGGCCAGACGAGGGGTTCTTAGAAAGCATGAAGGATCGTGAATGTCACATCGCATCGTCGATGGACTTTCCACCTAGTAGCAGTTACTTACACGCGCCTAGGACATATCAGTTTGCTAGTAGAGTGACCCCAATGCCATACATCAGGGAGATGCAGTTGGTAGCCAAGTAGGCATGGGCTGCAACACATTCAAATCAAAAAATTGATGAGTGTGACGACGACTTACAGGGCTTCAGATCAGTCCGCACGTGCTACCGGAGTAGAGAGGTTTTCACGCGGGCGACCGACCAACCCTAGCCTCAGATCCTGTTTCTGGAGGAAAGATATGTCGATCGCCATCCTTCACAAACAAGGGGTTGTCTCGGGGCATCAGTAGGTTCTAAGTGGTGGAAATGTTCCGGCAAAATGTCAGGATCGAAGAAAATCGTACGATTGCCTGGAGCCATGATGCAGAGGACGCCGCGCAGAGCGCCATTATCACATCCGTGTACTGTAACTCATCGTACAATGTGATCGTATCCTGGCGGTGGAGCCGCCGTGCTGGTAAACTGCTGTGTGCTACCGTGAATCAATAGTTCTTGAGCGTGGGTCGAGAAGGCCTCGATGGCTTTTTGCAACTGGATCTCAGGCGGCCCCGCTATATCTTCGGTTATTGCACCATTATCTATGTCATATCCAGGTAGGACCCTGATGTATACTTTGAAAACGGTGCAGCGTTTGGCTACCGGTGCGGAAGGGAACCTAAATCCTCTGGCAGCCCGTGTCTGCGAATCATGCTCGGCGACTTAGGACGTTTTGCATGCCGCTAAGCGTTTGTAGAAGTGACATGGGAGTTGGACGGCAACCCGAAGCGAACGTTACTGGTGGAGGCGATGCTCTGACGCATCACGAGCTGATTGCTCGGTTCGACAAGGATAAGGAGAGCACCCGCGGGGATTCCAACAATTGGAACAAGGGATCGCACATCATGTCGGGAAATCACGATCGGCTGGGAACAATCATCGTGGAGAGGCGCCCCTGGTATGCAGTCCTTGGATGGCCTTGATTGTTCTGCAAAGCTGGAAGGGAGGCTCATGGCTTCATCTGTGAGTGGGTCTGATGCGGATATCTCTTGTACAGACAAAATTCGTGACCTAAAGAGGCTATAGCCACGAGCCGCGTGCGTTTCATCCTTTTCAATGGTGGTGGTGAACTGGACATTATTCAAGAGAGCTCGAATGCCACGCCAGGAGCACAGGGCCATTCCCGATGGCCGTTCCTACACTGTATTGCACCACGGAACATGTACGCTACGACGGCACATCCCCTTCGGCGAGTGAACCTACCTATGAATTGGAAATTCTGCTGTGTGCAATGCAACAATAGCAACCACAATGGCACAACCCTTGACCCAAATGGAAGCGGAAGAAGCAGCTGTGCATTCCGGCTGATCTCAGACTTGGCATCTGAGAGAGTGACCCGGGGACGTGTAGAGCCTAACCGAGAGCAACAATTGTGTTGGTGGTCAGGACTCAAGCTGGATCTTCCTCAGCCGCTCCTGGGACCATGTGGTGGCATTATGGATAACGGAGTATATCCTCAAAACGGTCGACGCATGGACAGGGGCCGAGATGATCAGGGAGTCTACACACATTACGTCCGAATCCGTAGCGCGTCCAGTGTGACAGTTCCCGTTCTGGCCACGCCTTGTACTGCTTTTGGAAAAGCCTGTCCTCTTGATTGATTGCTGGCCTGTTGGTTCACGATAATGATGTCCATAATAACAAGGGTTGGGCCTATAATAACGAACAATTTCGATATTTTATGCAGGTAAGAGGTAATGTTAAGATATTGGGCGCTCTTCAACATCTTGGTAGTCGAGTCTGGAAAGTGAATGTCTTGAGGGCGCGCTCCCATCGTCCCTTTTGCGCCGAGTTCATTTCTACTTGAAATCTGGTCCTTTAAGGCCGGTCGGCGCGCAAGAAAAATTCTCGAAGAGCCCATCTCGCCTAATAGCCACCCTGGGGAAAGCGTTGGAACGTTATCTCTCAGGCCAGGTTTGTACGAGACCGTTAGGATGGGAGATCCCTGAAGGAACAGCTTCTACTCTGAGCTTGGACGGAGATGTAGTTTACCATTTCGGCAGAAACCTGGGATGGATTGGCACGAGATCCAAGGAGAACCTTGCAACCCTAAGTGTTGCCCTATTGTGTTGCCACGGGAATGACAAGTCCACAATAGGATTGGATTGCATAGTGGAAAGAATTCTATTGTGGAAGGCGGAGAACAGGGCAACGGGGTTGGTCCAAGGGGGCGACGCTGGATCGTAGCGACGCACATTGCACCGGGGTAATATGTCTTGTGTTACGAACAATTGCTGCAACGACAATCATGAGCGCAAGGTTGCTTGCTATTCCAACAATTATTTCTTTTGACGCTGTTGTACGGAGTACATTGAAGTAGGCATGCATACATGCGTGTGGGATCCGTCTCTTGTAGCCTTATGGTCCGCGGCTATTGCTCGTTTTCACAGGTTTTCGAATCCTGGCGACGGCCTAGAAGATTTTGCGAAGATTGCGAAGGCTCCAGGACACTCTGTGGTGTTACAGGGGCTTTGCATGTTCACGTGCCGCCGGCACCAATTCGGCATTGAGTGCTGACTGCTTTGACATGCACATAATGGTTGGGGTACCGATGTCTGTTGCATTGGAGACTTTCCATTTGACCGCTACATGGAGAGTTGGTGATATAAATGGAGAGTTTTGAATTGCGACGTAGATTCATAACGCTTCGAAATTGCGCCGATGAACACCACTGTCGGCAGGGCCAAAACATGGCTTCCCGCATAGAGAGGTGCCGAGATGCGGCAGCCGGGATGATCGTCTTGTGGTACTTGAAAGGACTGGGCCAAACGTGCGCGTAAGCGAGGGGATGAGCAGTCGACTTTTGAGGGCCCGAGGCGCAAAGCGCTTGTCTGCTTCCAGCACATCATCATCCGAGATCCCCAGCGAGTCAATGCATCTTCGGACGAGGCTGCAGATCATGAGCATGATTTGGGGGTTGAGGTCCAATCAGATATCTGTACACCATGGCAGCCTTTCCAAGAGGAGACAGAGCGTACGATGTCCTTTGATTATTGTCATTCAAGGGTGCCGACGCTACGCTACTTGGTGACTCGTGTGAGATTTGCAGAGACGCAGAACCACATGGTCGGCATTTTCCAATTAACCCGAAGCTATTGTAGCAAACTGATACCGAATATGGCCGTCCAGGGGTTATCCACAGTGACAAGTGGAAGGCTAACGAAGAGAAAACGCAAGGAGATCCTGTGAGGTGCCGGAGCAGTGACGGATTTAGCACAAAGACTTCGAGAAGGCTTACCACGTGCGAATAGCCTATCCGCCCCGGCTCCATACACAGCCGCTATTAGAGAGGCACCGCTGCTGCCACTCGAGAACAATAGTACCGTTGCTGACAGAGCCGAGTGATCATCGCTGGAGACCGCGCCGAAACATGATGGTGGAGTCCTAAGCTTGTTCTGCCAGGGGGCGGCCACGACGGGGTCATCCTCGGCCCACGCCTCTGTATCCCTGCCCAAGTCTCCCACGCTCGTCTCGCTCAGACCATGACGAGCCTCGTTGGTGCACTCCCGGAAGATCATGCGCCCCTTCCCTGCCACGCAGGTAAATTGTCCGTCGCACCGGGTTATCTACACTTGGCATTGCCTTCTGTGGGCGGTTCTGCGCTGAGCAAGCATTTCGCATCTTCTCAACTGAACGAACCGAGCAAGCCGTGTGCGTACCAAATCTCGCCTGCATCGTATGATGTGTGCACTAGATAGTCTTCTGTGAAGGTCTCGTATGCACATCTCCAATAACTCCCGAGGCCACGGCTGCAGTCCGTCATCTCCACAGCGGATGCAAGATCCAGGGTACTGGGAGTCGGTCAACGAATCGCACGGCAGGCAACTATACCAGAGAGGGAAGCATGTCCTGGATAGGGAACCCTGAATGCCATCCTTCATCTCCTCCAGGGAACCTGTTCTTGACGGAACCCACCCAGAATGTTCTCCGTGCGTTCACCTCTCCTGCTTTACCTACTGTATTATGGTCGCGGTCACCCTGGCAAGTAATACCATCGTTCCATCTTTCTAGACCCCGGGACGCGGAAGGCACGTGGATGACGATATGGGGCAACTTACACCTAGAGTGGCACGGCTGTTTGCCCAAGCTCGCAAAATGGTATCACTTGTATATACTCCGTACACAGTACGGAGCATAGGTTGCACTCATTCTACAAAGTACTCCGTATAGGTGTAAGAGTGTGTGAGTGTGTAGGGGCATGCTTCCTTGCGCACTCGCTTCGTGTGTGGTGTTGTTTGGTTTTTCCATTTCTTTTTTGATGGGCCTCCAGTCAGCAGACTGGCGAAGCTATGGTACGGACATTAGTGCTCCGGGTGGGTGATGCTTTTGCGTGGGAATACCGAATAGAATGCGAAGCTTTGGATGGAGTAGTGACACAGTAGGAGGAGCCAGACTTGCGATAGGAGATGGCTTGGGCTGTTGGGGGCTCCCAGGTGACGATTAGCGGCCACCTCGGTTAAATGTGTGATGCAACAAGTGTGAATAATAATGGGAGGGAGAGGAAGAAGACGAGATGGGAGGGCTCAAAGGATTGCATACGACAGGTTGGGTCGTGTAGCATCAGCGAGGGTGACAGCAGGCCAACGTGGCTTCAGGGTTAGCTGCATACGCTTGTGCTGATCGACCCGCCTCAAGTGAGAGATCCTCCACAGACGAACGGTAGCCAAGACATGGCGACAACGCCGCCATCCGCCCTCGCGGCGTCCACACCAGACCTCGCGTATTGCAAACGGAGACAGCTACTGAAATGGGCGTTAGTCGGAGAGGCCGGCACCGTCGGGCATTCGTCGAGCATCCTCTGTCATTCCCGCGCTTGCCAGCGGATGAAAACGCTCGCCCTCCGTAGGGAGCGACCACGGCCGGTGGGTAATTACCATCGAGGGAGAGTGTCCCTACCGATGGAGAGGATGAATTGCTATGTATGAGATGTGTGGGATGTGCTATGTGCATCAATTGCAGAGGAACCGTCCCATAGGGCCTCAGATTGACTGATGAATGACATTTCAGTGGTGCCGCAAGTTCGGGAATTGTTCTTGGAGTGTGTGGTAGACTATGGGTTTGTCCGTGGGTAGTACTCCGTAGTTGGCATTGGGAGCGGCGAACGAGTCAGGCAGGGGTGTTATTCGAGGCGTGCCGCGTGAGGCGTGAAACGTGAAAGCGGGAGAGCCAGCTCGTTGAGTGAGTGAGTTCCTCCTAGGTAGGTATACGTCTGACGGTCTGACTGGCCTAGTGAGGTCGAACATTCTGGCTACTAAGCGATGAATGGTTTTTTTGGAATAAGCTAACTTGAGGGGAGAAAGCCCACGGAGGCTGAGATCGAGGACACGATACTGTGTGGTTAGGTAAATACAGTAGATCGGTAGTGTAGAGAAGTAGTCGTGAAGTGTAGTAGGGTAATTTGGGTGAGTGATGTGAGGGTAGAGTGGTTGTGTGACATGCGTGATGTGGGTGATGGGTGATGCGCGGTGTGTGGTGTGTGATGCGTGATGCTTGATGCGTGATGTGTGATGTGCGGTGGTGGAGATTGTGCAGGCCTCGTAACCTCTGAGGGAGTGAGTGGTTGGAAGGTGGCATTGGTGGGTGGTGGGCAAAGCTAAGGACAGAGGAAGGAGCGATGAGCGCTGAACGCTGAACGCTGAGCGCTGAGCGATGAACGTTTACAGCGATCCTCTACTGTTCAACCGTCAACAACCATATATGCCAGTGTCGACATATTCACATACATTACACGTCCAGTCCATTGATTACTACCTTATTTAATCGGCTTGTCTATTGGTCGTTCGAGGAGTGAGGTAATGAGTGAAATCGAAAAGTGATGATGTTCTGTATGCGCTTTCCGCCGTGTGCGTCCGTGGGAATTTTCTCGAACTTTTACCAACATCATCTCATCTAGATGGTTATGACACACATGCATCATTGGCTACAGAAGGCGGCCCTGTACAAGTAGGGAGTTGATCAGCCCGAGTACCTAGTGGACTGGACCTGGTTGTTGTCCATGGTCTAGTGCCTGGACAGAGTTGTGAGGTGGTCGTCAGCCATAGCTACCTCTAACCTGAACCTTAGGTTGGTAGGTAGGTAGGCATGCATCATCGTCATCGTCCTCGGCATCAGCATCAGCATCAGCAGGAACTGTCGTAGTTTCCACGGCCGGCCATACTGTGTAGAGAGTTGAACCAAACGCCCCCCCCATACTCGTCATCCCTACAAGTGGGAGGTTGTGCCGCCAGCAGTCTGCAATTGCGGCCCAGTGACTGGCCGATTCCAGGCAGATAGGCGGCCGAATGATGTGCCTATTCTTCAGTAGTGGCGGCATTGGCAATAGGTGGTTTCCGTAGCCACAGGGTTTGGGAAGAAGGGGAAGAGAATGGGGATGGGTGGCTGCATGGGCATAGGCATGGGCATGATCCAGCTGTGAGCTGGCTATGCCTAGGTATAGTTACCGTATACCACATGCCTATGCCAGGCTGGGGAGCGCGCGACACGGGACAAACTCAAATTGGTTTATTGGAATAATTATAATAATAATGGGACTTCTGCAGCCACGATTGGGATCATTGGGATTATCGGTGATGAGGCGACTATTCCACTCCGTACTTGGACACAAAGTTTGGTGAGTACCTAAGTATGTTGAATAGTAACGTGTAGGAAGTACTCCGTAGTTATAGTAGTTACCTACCTACCTACCTACCTATACCTGTACCTAACCATCAATATTTGCATGTACATGGTATTCGTTACTCCGTAACTATGTAGTCAGGCCAGTAGTTAACAAGTAGTCGTAGTGGTCTTTGGATTTACCTACCTACCTACCTACTACCACCACCTAACTACGGAGTACCAGAATATCCTTTGGCCCCACGGGTAACCAACAGATGGTACGGTACTATGTCTGTACTATGTCTGTACTATGTTATGTGCTACTACCCTCGTAGGTAACCAACCAACTAACAAATAGACCGACTACCATCCGTCACCAACTTTGATTCTTCACTCGGACATGCACCGATCTATCCATCTAATTATTTACCTAACTAACTATCCATCTGTCATCGAATCGGCTCACTGACCATCCAGAACAGGCTTCTTCTTCTTCGTCGTTGCTATGGGTAAAATTAGGTACATCCTCCAGTCTACTACGGGCCTATTCGACCACCGCCACTACCATTAATTAGGTACGTACCTAGGAATCTAGCAGTACACAGTAAGTGAACACAGACCCTCCCTCTGTTCGAGTCTCCCACCGCCTCTACCGCCGCCGCCGACCACTAATAACCAGTGACTGATCCCTACCCGTGCCTGCCTGACTATTACTATTACCACCTCCTGCCACTTCCACTGCCACGGCCGTCACTACCACAACCACAACCACATCCCCCACTCACTCACTCTTCCCTCTCAGGAGCCTTCCACTCCTCCCCTTGAGCTTCATCTATCACAACAATAACCACCACCCACCTATTACAACACATCCTTCATTCTCTCTACACACACACACACACACTCACACACTCTCTCTCATACTGTGTGTACGGAGTACTCGATCAACATCCTACCACTTGTAGTAACCTATAATTGTCTGGGCAGTCAGCATCGGGACATCCATCGCAAATCTTCGTCCATTCATTCATCCTTCCTTCCCCCCCCCCCCCCCCCCCCCCCCCCCCCCCTCTTCAACCTTCAACCACCTGCCCTATCCACTTCACTACTTGTACTGTCTCTCGCTTCAAGTCGACACAATCTCTTCTTCCACCCATCAGAGTTCTAGAAACTCTATCTACCTACTGTCAATACTGCTCATCCTAGACCGCGTCATCCTTGGTCAGCGATTCAACATCTTACCTACCCACTACCCACTACCCTCTACCCGACACTACACTAACTACACTACATTACTGCTGCTGTTGTCTTCGAGTCCCTCCTCTCCTACATCCTATCCGTCCATGCTTTCTCGCATGACCTGACTCCTCCCAATCTGGTCGCCTGTCGTTGGTTCGTGTTCTGAGATCGAGGGTTCATCCCAACCCCAGAATATTCACTTCCCACATTGATTACCCGTCATCCAATTTCACGATTCATTCACCATCTTTTGTTATCAAGGAAACCCATCCCCTCTCATCGCCCCACCACAATAACTACGACTCGTGTGAGTCCTCTCTGGTTGATACTCCTACATACCAACCTGGGTACCTACCTACCTACTCCGTACCTGTGCGATACAAGATCCCACTTGTCCACACTGGCGGAAACACTGCACCATTCGCAACAGTACCTCCTTGTGGTCGTCGTCCGCGTTCCATCACGAACCCCGGCGAGCGTCTCAGCACAATTCCAATCTTGCGACTTCGTACGCCCCATTCTGTCTACCATTAGACACATCGTATAACGAACGGATCAACTGTTACTGACATTACAACACAACGAATCATACCTCCTACCAAAGGTACGCATACTTCCACTTGTGCGCATCTCGATAGTTTGATATCATCTATCCGCTGTGGAAAACCCAACGCCTGTCTCTTATCCGTCGTCCTTGAACGACCGCCTTCTCCAACGTGCGTGAGCGTATCTACGGTGTAGCCGCACCACGATACGGCCAGGTCCAAGCGAGCAAGGACCGCTTCTGTCACAAGTTCCTCGTGCTTCTCTGGAGAGGCTGATCTGCGGTGCATCACGGCCTGTCCTTGACTGCTTGCCAGGCCCCCCGGTAGAGCCCCCGTGGGCTTATTCCTGAAAGCGCTCGATAGCCGGCGCTGTATAGATTGGCCCGAACTGGGATTCTCAGCGGATCGCTCGGCCAAGGGATTACATGGTAGCTTGCGCATCTCTCTCCTAAGCCTTTCTCGTCGAGGTTCTGCATTACCGTTGCGGGCCAGCCATCTGCCTTCTAACGCGTTACGGTCGCTGGCTGTTTGAATACAACGGCCTGCCGCCTTGCCCACCGCTCCAAGGCAATTTGCAGCATACGCCGCTTGAGCGCTCTGAGCAGGGCTCGACGGCCGGGGCCCCTCGCCGCTGTCTGACCCACACCGCTGGCAACGGTTTGGTCACCACGGCCCTCTCCCACACCCCAAGACGCTGCTAACGCCTGCGTTTCTGCATCCTGAACCTCGCCAACCGCTCGTTACTCCCACTTTACTGTACTTGAACGCTTGCAGGCCCGACGACTCGTCCCGCTCCTCTGTTGTCACGCCCCGACGTCCTGGCACCCTGTCTTTCCTGTTGGCTCTCTTCCTTTTCTGTCATCACTTCCCCCCTCCCTTCTCCCTTCTCTCCATCCGTCTTGCCATTCACATTTATAACTCGTTCACATCCTTCACTTCGTTGGTCCGACTTGCCGTTACGCAGACGTTACGTTGTGACCCCGTTGACCCATCAACTCCCATGGCAATGCAGCTGGCAAGTATGGTACACGGCAGCGGCCGGGAACGTGAGGCGCACGAACACCACCACCGTCAATACCAACCACAACCACAACAACCACATTCGCCGCACAATCAGACGCAGCAGACCTCGGGCTACTACTCTCACCAACCCGCTCACCGACCCTATCAGCCACCCACCAGCGCCGCACATAGTCCGTACTCGAATCCGCAGGCTCAGACAGTCGAGTATCAGTATCAACGACACCCTCAGTCACCACCATCTCCACCGGTGGAAGAACAGAAGCCTTCACTCCCGTCCATTTCCAGCCTGTTGAGCGTTGCAGATGGCGAGAAGGCAGCATCAGAGAAAGGTATTTCCCTCACTGCCTCTAAAGGCCCCCATTGGCGAGGGAATATCACTGAATGCTAATGATTAAAACAGCCCACCAAAGTCCACAATTACAACACCAGCAGCGGAACTCGTCGTCTCCACAACTTCGACAAGACCCCCAGCAGCGTCCAGTAGCAGGAGCAGTGCAACCAGTTTCCACGATCGTGAGCAACCCCAGAATTACTTTACCTCCTACGCCACCTATGCATCCGGATCCAATGGTTGACGGCAATCAGTCTCCGTCGACCGCCTCGACGCACTCCAACACTCCGTACTTCCTCGGCCAGTCTCTCAACAACCTGGAGCCGCACCAGCAACGTCAAAGCGGGCCGCCCGCACCACCGATCAAGCGTGACTCACTCCCTTCGCAACCGTCAATGTCCCCGTACAGCACTTCCGCCTACGCACCCTCCCCGTACACCTCCTCTCCAGGCGCCGCTTCCTCTGGGTCTTTCTACTCTCCTGAACCGCACTACAACAGCAGCATGTACGGCCAGCGACCTCTTCCATCTAGCTTCCCACCCCCAGGGATTTCACTTCCTGTGCCTGCCAATGCGGCCAACGGCTCGAGCGTGTGGCAGCATCATCATTACATCAGCGCATCAGCCCAATCATCGTTTCCTCAGTCACAAGATCGCTACATCTGCTCCACCTGCAACAAAGCATTCTCAAGACCGAGTAGCCTTCGCATACACAGCCACAGCCACACGGGTGAGAAGCCCTACAAGTGCCCTCAGCCTGGGTGTGGAAAGGCCTTCAGTGTACGCAGCAACATGAAACGACACGAGCGGGGTTGCCACGCATCTACCAGCACCACAATTACCACGACATGATGAAGTTGCAAAGGGTTGATAATAACCTTACGGCCAGGCGTCGCGCAAGCCAAACGGCTTTGATTTGAAATGGCTTGAACGGCTTTAATTACTTTCAGGGACCTTGAAAAGGTTCATCGTCCATTACCAGCATCTATTTTGTCCCGTGCGGTATCTTTCGGATGGCATATCGAAAAGGCGTTTTTTCTTTCCTTCTAGGCGGCGGCCGGGCGTTTTTCTCCATCTATTGCATTTACATGGGCGTTTTCCTCTCATATTCACTCTGGGTCCTCGAGATCCTTACCTATTTTCTGTATCTATCCCCCATTTCTGTTTTGGAACGGTCGCAGTCATTGCATGAGCAAGCGCACGATGCCCTAGGAGGGGTCTGTACCACCCAACAGGGGGCATCCTGGTTGGGTGAAGTTTTACTTCAATTGTACTATAATTCATTCGTCGACACCTGAGCATCTCCAGCTCGAGTCGAGCCGGACACAGGATCAAATATTTCCAATTCAAATACTTCAAAACAATTCACTCATACTTTTCCTAGCTGGTATCGTGTTCGGTGTTCAAGCAGCCCAACATCAAACATTGAATTGTCCACCAATTCCCCTCGCATTAACAATTTACCTTACGCAAGTCTAGGATCTGGCCCAAGCGCCCTCTCGCCATAACAGAAACGCAACAAGTCAAGGGGCCCTCACTTTAGCTATAGATCGAATGCAATAATATTCGAAAATGGATTACCCATGGAACAAGTTTCTCGACGTGTTCTTTACTTGTCGCCATTCGCCCTCCGCGAAAGGGATCTTATTGCCATTGCAATAATGCTGTCTCTCCTATATGACTCCTATCTGACCAAGCTCGACCAACTCCTTTAACTTGGGTACCGACAACCACCACGTTTCGTTCGCCCAGGATACATGTAACTGCCTTCCCAACACGACATGATACTCGTCATCACCCCATCTCCACAGGCCCAATCCTCGACATTCATGAGAAATGATGCGCAAACCTCGGGGATATATCAGGTGGTCCATGCACTTCATGCATTGAGGCATCTGCCGCCTCTACCGACTCGTGTATTTGCTGAACGTCCTGAAGATCACCAGTCTGGGGCGTGGGCGGGCCAACCCCATTTCACGACATTATGCCGTGCGGACTTTGATTTCCGGGGTTCAATGTTGATGGTGAAGTATGAGTGCTGGCAGAGACCGAAGCAACTCGAAACGCGAGGGGGTCGGGTTTCTTAGGGCGTGGATTGTTTCGTTTAGATGATGTGCATGTCGTTCCTGAGACGAAACACTGAAGTAGGCGGTCAAGATACTCATTAAATGTGCCTCATGCGCCTGAGATTTGTTGAGAGGGAGTGTGAAGTGGATGGGATCACCGCTGGAGAACGCATGATCTTCTAGGGTAGGGCTGAGTGCTGAGCTGTAGTTGCATATATTGTAGGTACCTAGAGGTAGGTACGTATCACAGTGTACCTCGAGCGTGAAGCAGAGAGAGAAACTGGATTCTGCTTTCTTGCTTTCAGATAATGTGCATCCATCCCATCAGTAACCTTCATTTTAGTTTCGGCGCAAAATACGATTAAAGAATACAGTGAGTACTCGCACATTCTATCCATGCACTGTCACCACCATCATTCGGAGATGCACTCGCTGCCAACACCACTGCCAACACCACATTATCCTCAACCGACCTCGGCCTTCCTCATCATCGCATCGAAAAGCATATATCCCGCCTTGATATCAATCAATAATTCACAACCCTCCACCACGTCCAAGCCGATTCAAACAAGAAAATAAAATCGATAATGACCATCCACACCCACCAACAAACTGCAACGGCACCACGCACCGCGGATCCGCCACTATCTCTCCACACACGACTGAACTAGCGAACCCCATAGGGCAAACAGCACTCAATCAATAGCTGCCCTTTCGCTATAGTTGGCTATAATGCAACGCCCATTAATTATCGTTATAGGATTTTCCGGAACTAGGCGATCATATAGGACCGGTCGGTGTATTAACAGAAGATGTTATAGCAACACTAAGTTGGTTAATTATAGTTTGATGCTGGCGACAATCCGGATGGCGTTGTCGTCGTCATCGTAGGTTAGGTATTAGTTTGTAAGGCTGCACTGAGAGGACGGGCGTGGTATGGGGGATGTGCTGAGCTACGGTTTGCGAGCGAAGAGCTGGGGGTTTTCTCCAGAGTTTGCTTTCTTTTTGTGTTGGGAAGGCGAGCCTGGGGTGCAGAATGATTGTGATGGATTGTGCCTTGCTTATCTTTTCTACATGAGATGGCACATCCACGATCACAACCACAATGATAATCATAATCAAACTCGTCGCTCGTGTCACCACGAACTAGAGGAAACAGAGGTCAAAGGAAGCAACTATTCTGTGAATCTGTTCTGGTTCCACAGCTTCCAACCCACGTACCCCGAACGAAACACGCCGTGAGGTGGAAGAAAAGCCACATGTATTGCAGCAAATCCCATCCACTCCCTTCAAAAAGAAAGAAAACCATTCTCTCCTTGATCCTTCAAGACTTCCGCCACAAATCTCTCGCCAAGGTTGAACAAAGGGCCAGTTCGGTCGCGGGAGGTGGAGAGCGAAACCAAAAAAGCAATGGGAAGCGCATCGCATCACCCTCGTCACTATCACTAAGGAACCACGACGGCTGCAAGCAAACGCAATGAAAAGAAAAGAAAAAAACAAGACACCATACGCTTTCAAATCTTCCAGACCTTGCCCTCGTTGGCCTGGCTAGCACCACCACGCGCCCGTATCAACCAACTATACTCATTTCATACATCAGCTCCGGGGCCTTTGCTAGGGGCCGCGAGGCGGGTGCGCGCAACGACACCATCCGGATGCGATGCCGGGATTGAATTGGAGAGAGAACAGACATATCGAAGGAAGGGGGGGGTCAATTGCGCCGTAAAGGAAGGTATACTAGTTTCGGAGCGAAACTAAAGGTATACAACCCGACGAATACAGTCGACAATGGTGATTATTGATGCGCCGCCCCCTTCCCCGAGGAATTGGAAGGATTTGCGATGAACGCAGGAAAGGTGAGGTTGATGGGTTTATCTGGCTGGCTTGGTTCTCTAGTCGTACGATTCCTACCGAATGGGAGACCTTCGGAGGGCGAAGTCCGGCCTAACGTGGGAATAGAGGGTGGAGATCGCGGGAGGACAGTAGGTAAGGCAGCAGGTTGGCTTGGGCGCTTGGTGTTGTGTTGTAACTTGTAAATCGTGTAGTAAGGTAGGGTAGGAAACTGACTACTGTGTACGTGCCGCCGACTACGAGCATTTACGATGGGAGATGACGATGGTGGTGGTGGGTGTGGCCGAGCGGCGTGATGGATAGGCCCTGTCAAACCATGGCTTCTTCCGCGTGGCGGGACTGGGCATTTGGAATTCGAATTCGTCCAGCTTGACTCAGGTACATGTACAAGTACACACACGGGAGGGTTTAATTGTGGCCATGATGTACCACTTGTCAGTCGAGAACGTGAGTATCTCCGTTGATATTCCGTTGCCGTGGAACGCGGTAATCGTCAGTAAGGGCTTCTAGGCTCTCCCGAACCTTAACGCATCATTCGTTGCGCGGACACTAGGTGAAGATTCGCAGGCCGACTGTCAACTTCTCCCCGTCCAGAACATTGGATCTACGGAGTGCGTTTCTCATCCAAGTACAAGTACATAGTTGTTGGTACAGGGACAGAGAGGATCATTGTACAAGTAGGTCTAGTTCTAAGCGAGATAGGCCGGACAGTGTGCAATGCCGCATATCGTAGTTGGATGTTGCGATGTCAAGCATGATCCCAGGAGCCGCCCTTCTTCATGACTCCATTGCCGTTGAAGAGACTCCACCACATTCTGCTCGCTAAAAAGAAAGCGCATCCTGCCCGATTATCATGTTCTGGAGGGTACAGGACAGGATGTACATGAACGTCGAGGGAAGGGGATCCTTCACCTTCAATCTTCTATCAATCCAAGGATCACCTTGGTATCTGCCAATACGCTTTTCAACGCTCTGTCCACATCAACTTCAACTATCGAAAGGACATCAATGCGCATACATCAGAAGACCTCGGAGGCAGAGACAGTAGCGGCTCCCAAAACGAGCTCTATTCCCTCATCTTTTGAAACCACACGTCTGCCACCATCTCGCTGCCATCTCGGGCGGTGTGTCACACCTTTGGAAGAGAGGGGGTTGTCAAATGTCTGAGACCAGACAGGACAAGAAAGGCCGCGCTTCCCAGGAGCATTTTAGACTTCTGTCACAGCCTGTAGCGCACCCCTCCCGTGGAGGGCTGATCTCCGGAACCCAATGCACGTGCGTGACGCCCGCCCGCCCTCCCTGCGTGAGCGACTCAAGGCCCCGGAGCACCAGCGTAGATCGGGGTCGTTAATCTCAATTTTGCGACCCAGCAACGTAGAACCTGGAGCGTGCGATGATGACCATACATCCATGGTATCCGAGCTTGGAGAGATCATGACTTGCAACTCGTGTTTTATTTTTTTCCCACTTCTTCTCTCGTTCGCCTTCGTTTCGCTCGCCCACCGCGTTTACCTACTCGCAAAGAATAATGGTGTGTCTGCTGTGCATTTCTCTTGGGATCACTCTAGCTGCCGTTTCCCTGCATGGCCCAAAACAACAATAACTAATGGAGAGGCACGGAGTATTGCCATACTTCTCGGGCGAGTCAGGCCACGTGCTGCGCCGTAGTTAGTGATGCCGAAAGCAACGGCATCAAAGTGCAATCTACACATGGTTCTGCCAGAACGGATATTGTGGTGCAAATGTCAGGGAGAATGCGCCTACAACTAGTTTGCTTAGGACCATGTTTTGGGATTCAAGGAGCTGCATTTGGTGACGCACGCACGTATGCGATTCTCTTCTTCGTGGCGGGAGTAAAAGCAGCAGATGAACACTCAATCGAGGAGGGACGGGGCTGGGATGGGCATGGATGGTGGCACTGTGGCAGTCTCCGCTACACGGGGCATGATCTTCGAAGCTTGCGGTTCTCCACCCTGTGTGTGGTGGGTGATGAATGGGTGTGTTTCTGGCGCACAGAGGGAACTCAAGCCGAGGGAGATCCCTAGCTGGCACTGGCTGGGTAGTGCGTGGGCGTGGGAACCGGGAATGGGTGGTTTTGTGTGGTACATACAATAGGTGGGTGTACTTTCGGCCGGCACGATTATAGTTGGGTGGGGCTAGGCTGAAAGTGGAATTTTGACGAGCTTTAGGGTTCGCGCGTTACCATCTCGTGGAAACGGTAGGTTATGGGGTGATTTCGCGTAGATGTGCTGGAGAGGCTGGGCGTTTGGAAGTTGGAACTGGTTGTGTGGGCGCTCATGGGAATGGTGTGGTGTCTGCTTGGAAACCGGTGCTAGATAAGGTGGTGCGCGAGCGATGGGGATTGGGGGGTTACAACATCGAAGTACGGTGCGGTACGGTGCAGTGCAGTGCAGTGCAGTGCAGGGTCAAGGCCGGTTTGCGTTGATGGAAAACTGGTTGATGGAATGTTCCATGGAAGCCGGTTTGTGCAATCAATGATGAATAGTGGTAGGGTTCAAGGGTGTTGTTCGTCTCGTTGCGCGAGTAGACGAAATTGGTTATGCGACGACGACGACGACGACCATGGCACAGCGTTGATGTTGGTGAGCACCTTCGTCGACACCAGCGCCAGCACCAGCACCAACGCCAGCGCCAGCGCAATAAGTTATTGATGCGTTACGTGCATCCGTGAATGAGTTGGGCTTTCCCCCCAACCCCAGCGCAAGAAAGATGAGGCTGCTGATGACATGTGAGGATATTGCCTGTTACTTAACATTTGCGGTGGATTTGAGTTTAATGCAATCAATAGTATGTATTTACAAGCTGAAGGGACAGCCCTGAATGTGCTCCTCCTATCTACAGCAATAGACTACGTGGCAATTTAGAATGGAGCTAAGAAGTCCAAATCGAAAACGAGGGTTGGATGGAAGTCAAATTGACTCCGGAGAAGAGATCAAGACCACGATGCGGCTGTTCTTGTTCCATACGTCGCGCTTCTCTGAAGACAGACTTTACCGGCAAAAGCGTGGTAATGGTCAAGAATGCACTGCGGCCAGTATGATAATGCCCAGTAAACATCATCGCATGTTGTTGTCTGCCTAAGGTCCAGCTGCACATGGTTTCCTGATTATGCCGTGCAAGGTTGATGTTTACAACTCAAAGGCCTCTTTCTTTTCGGGCCTGTCGATTCCGAGCCACGATTTCCAACCGCCTGATTTCTCCCCAGGAAGACGAATGCTCTCGATCTCCTCCTTCGTTACGCTCTGCCAGTCCTCAATGGGAATCCATCCGATATAGGCGCGGTCTCCAAATCCACCGATCCAGTACACCTCTTGAACGACGAGGCGGACCCATTTGCTGGTGTGAATCTTGTTGCCGGGCAACCACCAAGCAGCATCAGGATGGTGCTTCACGAAGCATCCTGGGACATTCTGCTTGATGACGTCTTCGGTGTCGATTTCCTCAAGATAGCCAACCAGCGAGAAGCGGGGGAGCCCAGCGGCGCTCACTGGACGGTTATCGGGGCGGTGCCACCGAAGGGAGAGCGTGATGTTGGAGCCTGCATCAACATTCTTGAATGAAGTGGCGATGGAAATGGCTAGAATAGTAGGGTTTCCCGTTGCAGGCTCGCAGTCACTGTAATAGTCCATCAAGCCGATAGGAGTGCCCGAAACGTCATGGGGACGACGTTCAGCATTATGCGGGGTGTTAGATTGGGGGAAAATGGTCGACAGTGTACCAATCTTCTCGAGAGATAGGATGCGACGGGCTTGAACAGCGGACTCGTGGACAGTAGGAAAGGTATTAGGGGTCACTTCCTTCTCGCTGTTGTCGAGGAAGTTGGAGAAGAAGAGTTGAGGGTGGGGCACATTGAGTGCGGCTGCGGAGAGGGGTAGGAGCGCAAGAACGTCGGTGAAACGCATCGTGATTGTCTGCAAAGATATTTGGCAGTAATGCAGGAGCTGATGAGCGAGTTTCCTAGATATAGATGGGAGGTGAGCGACAAGAGATGGAGAGTCGAGCGCGAACGCAAGGCAGCGGGTGGGGGAAAAGGGCAGAAGTATCACACGATTGCACGATTCACGGGCAAGTCCCAAATATTGAAAAAAAGGCTTGTCTTCGTATCCAAAGAGAATGCTGTCATACGATGTTATACTGTTGACGAGCCAGCGCAACAGGATAGTGGAAAGATGTCTCTTGGAGATGTTGTGTTTACAAGTGAGGTTGTGAGACTTGATTAGCGGATCATCATTACGCCTTGATCCGCACAATTATCTGATCTTCTTGTCTTCTGTTATCAGATCCTTTTGTTTCAAGTGACTCTGTGTGAGGAGCATTGACCCGTGTCACGTGTGTTTTAATAAGCCAATGAAAGTGAGCATTAAGAGGACTCTGGTCTGTGCGTCTGCAGATGAGTAAGCCCAGCTCGGACATCGTGGCTGGAGCATGAAAATTGCTTGAGTGCGCTATATCACGTGGACTCGCTAACGGATCGATCCCACTGGGAAGTCAGACACCACAGTGAAGACAGCGACAAGAGTCATCCCCCACCAGCGCCCACGACCGCAACCGCATCCTGTGAGTATCCCATCGCGCATCTTGGAATATTTCTCGGGATCCCTCGACCGCTGTCGCTCGAATATTTCGTCTCCGATAGGCGTCCTGTACCTGCACGACTGAAGCTGACGTTCTTCGCCACTTAGAAATTTCGCCCACCGACAACACTCTTCATCACACACATTCACCATGGGAAAGGTTCACGGTTCCCTCGCTCGTGCCGGAAAGGTCAAGTCTCAGACTCCGTATGTAAAACCCATTTTGAGATGAATATTGGATGAAGTCATGCTAACAAAGCGCAGTAAGGTCGAGCCTCGTGCGTAACCCCCTAACGCCTCATTCCATCGATCCGCTTGCTGACAACAGGTTCAGAGGAGAAGAAGAAGACCCCTAGTACGATCACCCAAATAATTCTGCGTGGATATGGAATGGAAATCTAACAGTTAACAGAGGGCCGCGCCAAGAAGAGAATCACATACACCCGCCGTTTCGTCAACGTCACCATGACTGGTGGCAAGAGGAAGGTACGCAAAATTCTCTAATATCCTTTGTACGAATTTCGTGGGATGCTGACGGGAATAGATGAACCCCAACCCTGGCTCGTAAACGGACCGTCGACACCTGGGAGGGAACTAAGGGACGTATGCAGCTATGCTAGACATTTTCAAAGTCATGGATTCAATCTTCTTTCTCGGAAATTATATGGTTATGACTCTGGATCAGAGAGCAGGGGACGGGACAGTCTCGACGTGATTCATGTTGGCATGACCACTTGAACACATCGGTGATCCCCACGTCTTTGGGAGGAAAGGGGCATATTCATGGCGCATCATGTACATTCGGTTTGCACGACTGCTCTATGAAAACACTAGCTTTTTCGTCCTGAAATGTTGCACCTTTGATTTGATATGTGATATCTTGACGCGGGACTGCCGCAAAATACTACTTCAGCTGCACATATATGTACTGTACTGAGCTCTTTCAGGTGTGGAATCCGATATATACATGAATAACTGCAACAGCAATCATCATCGGACCTTGGCCAGACTGCAATTAGATCCGCTCATTACGAGTATGGTATTATGCTTATTGAGTGCGCCCCATCTGGTTGGCCGCAGCCCTAAGACAATTAGGCCAAGCTCCAAGCGAGCAAGATCGACGTCACCGTTCAAACGTCACCTTGTGAAGCTGCCTGGTCAAGCTTCCAGTATTGACTTTGACACTACACTCCATCGACTACACAACCACTCAATAGCCAATATGTTCAAAAAGTTATTCGGAGAGGTATGAATGTAAAAGATTGGGTTCCATTGACGCACCAGCTTACCTAGATATGTAGCACGGCGCGAAGAATGTCGTTACCCTCTTCCACAAGCCATCCAGCACGCCCTCAACCCGCGTCCTCACCCTTCTCAAGCAGGCAAACGCTCAGTCTGTATCACACGCAACAGAAGACCAGGCCAGCGATCACACTACCCATAATCGCGCTCAGCGGACAGAGTTCGACCTAGATGTTACGGAGGCACCGCCAACACCAGATCAACTCAAGAACATCATAGAGTACCTTGGTGGACCTGTCTCGGGAGCAGCAGGAAAGATTATCAAGGGTGCAAAAGATGAATCTGAAGCCATCAGGCGGTTAAAGGAGAATGAGGAAGCTTTCCAGCGCCCTGTGGTAAGCTAATGCTGTGAGCCTAATGCTTGCAACCAACAACTGACAGACGGCTGATAGGTCGTGGACTGGAACCAAGGCAAAGCAGGTACGTACCAGGGGGTCGCTATCCATTAAAAGATACTTCTAGTCTAACGAGATCAAGTTGTGGGGGAAAATGAGTCTGAGATCTTGTCACTTCTCCAATCGATTTCCAAAGAAACGGACAAGGCGTAATTCTGGTAGACCAATTCCATCCGATGATCACTACACAAAAAAGCTATGATGCGCCCTGGAAGTCCATGTAAGATAGGACCGTAGCCTTTAAAAGGGTTTGTAAAGGAACATATTTATTATACTCCCACACATCTCGCAGCTCATTTTAGTAAGCCGGGTAGTTGCAGTGGCAGCTGCGGCAATGCTCCAGTAAAGTAGGCGATTGTAGCCATTGGAAACGATTTTGCTTTTACGTTTGTGTATAGTCAGTCCAGTTCTTCGGGACAGAAGTAGACTGTGTGTCCCCATTGTCACTTTCCCTTTGCTCTCCCACCCGAAAAGCTAGACCCCCAAAATCTATTCGCATCACGAGCCTGCTAAAGTGCAATCATTTCTTATAGTGACTCACTTGAGAGTAGACCCACGGGTCAATCAACTTCACCTCGCTTCACCGCAGTGCTAACGAGTCCCCGTGGCGCTGGTACTGGTGTTTGTGCTGGTACTGGTAATATTGGTGCTGGTGCGCGCCTGCCTGTTGCTCACACGTTTTGTTGACGGTCCCAATTATCACCTCGCACCGAACCGACCTTTAATGCTCCACCACACAACATTGATTTCCCTCCCACTCAACCCACCCGACTTACATTTACCCCATCACTTCTCTCTTTCGGGCATAAAAGTTACATCTTCTAAGTTCGATCATCTCCATCACATCACACTACTGTGCGATAACCTTCCTTTCCCACCTTTCTCTAGCAACATCTTAGCATTTGTTCAAGATATACCTTCGCTCCACCTTCGACGCTCCCCATGCCTGGTCAACCATCTCCTCCAGAAAAGATGACTTTGCCATCACAAACGCCAGGTTTGTCTGGCGTTGCTGCTCAGTTCACAGGATACGATGCGTCAGATGGCCTGAAGTTAGTACCAGGCGGTGATCAAGCACTGTTTTCTACTGATCTTGGCCGCCAACCACCACGCCATCCTCCCATTCCTCTCCCGCCGATGATTGCTCGTGGCGTCAGTCAGATGCAAGGCCTGGCCCAGGAAGCAGGGTACTGGTACAATCGGCACCCACTTGTGTATATGTGCCTCTTTCCTCACTGCGGATACACCATACACGACCTTTGGGATCACGATTACATCTATCGGAATGACCCAAAGTTCGTAGAGCAACTGCTCTCTTTCATAGTGTGGGGCAATGCCAACAATGCACAGCAGTTCTTGATCCAATGGTCACAGCAGCATCGTCACCGTCTCGAAGCCATTAGTAAAGATCTAGGTGCTCTCAATGACCACAGTGATCCTCTCGCAATAGTCGATCGCACTTTTGTGGATGGCGAGTTGAACACCTTTCCGCGCCACTTTCTCTGGCATTGCCTCAACATGATGCGAATCGGGATGTTGAAAGCAGTTGAGATATGCAACCATCCTTTCCCGGCCGCCAAACATGCATCTAACATTACTGGTGGGGGAAGGAACGAATCTGGTGATCTTTCGATGCCTAAATCTACGAACAACATCAATGGATTGACGTCTGAGATGTGTGACGAACCTACTGTGTCATGTGCGCGCCAGGGTTCTGAACACAATTCAACGGGCGACCTTCGTAAGCACAAGCACATTTATGGAGTCTAAATCACTAACATCTCTGCAGGATCTTCACCAATCCCAAACCAGTTCCTCTCTCCTATTATGAGAGACCCGGCCTCGCCATTCATCCCAGCTGTGCACAACTCGCCTCATCCCTCCATGTTCAGTCAAGATATTCACCAGCTGCACAACCATAATCACTTCTACAGTTGTTTACCAGGGGAGTCTGTTACATACGCACCGGTCGGCGTTCCTTTGCCGACTCCAGGGGATCCTTTCGCACCTCGGACGCGGCCACCTCGTACTTATGCGCATCAAGCTCAACAACTGGCGCTACCCGAAAACGTATCCAGACAACCACCTAGTTCGCTATTATATTCTGCATCCACAACTGTATCTTTGGTTGGTTCACCTCCTTTCCAGGCCCGGACACCATCTGCTCAGGCCCAGATGCAAGCGCCACGTCAACGGATGCACCAAAGTCAATCCACAGAGCTTTCATCTCCCATGGCAGCTCATAGTCAACTTTTACGTGGTAATCCAGCTCGTCAGGCTTCGATGTCTCTCGATCCCTCTATCAGGCCGATGTATCATCAAGCAGCGCAGTCTAGCCCGCATCATGGGCAGATTGGTGACATGACGAATCACGCCCAACACGGATATAGCGGAATCCCACAGTACATGGTGCCGCATGACCCATCCATCCGCCGTGTATCGCTTGGAGAGAAGTCACTTTACGACCCTTATGGATCAGGCCGACCAAGTTTCGGCACCGTACCGTCGCAGAATATGCAAAGAACTCGTGCAGCCTCCAACTTCCAAGCGCGTCCACGGAAATCATCTAGTGTCTCGAATGCCCGTCTCGAGTTACAACAAATGCAACATCGGAGCGCCTATAACTCCCCGGTCCAGTATATCAGACATGATCGAGGGTCCCTAACGTTCCCAAATTCCGATCGTTCTGTGGTTCTTGATATGCAAATGGTGAATGACAAGGAACGAGGGTGCGATCATGACTGGATCGGTCCGTCCAACAACACGGTAAGAACACTCATTGTTTTCGGGTTATCAGAAACAACCACGGTCGACGAAATCGCAAAATTGGTCGAAGACCGGACCGATGCAAAGGGCGCCAAACTAAGCTTCAAGGCCGATAAGTTCAATAAAGTTTATTCAACTATCGAGTGAGTGTCCCCTTCATCCTTTACTTTTCGTTTGTTATTAACATGAACAGATTTGAGCGGACTGAAGAAGCAGCCAAAGCGCTCAAACTTAATGGACAAGAAGTTGAAGGGAAAGAGATCACAGTCAGAGTTCATAAAATGCATTATACTGTGCGATCAGCAACAGATCCCACAACGAGCCCTATGCATGGATCTATCGTCGACGTTGGACCGGGTCATCGACGCATGTCGACTCTGTCCCAAGGCCTAGGGCACCTAGCTTCCGGGGATGTACAATATTCACCACAGGACGCTAGAAGCGATCTTCGAATCAAGGATGCAAGATTCATTACGGGTAGCCCAGAGGCACAGAAGTCAAAGAGCCCAAGGATGCCGAGGAGGAAAAAGACTACTTGCGATGCCGCTAGTGAGTCAATTGTCCAAACTTCGCCGTCAAATTCCGAAAGTCGTCGCGTGGCAGAGGAACTTCTCCAAGAATCAGATACTTCAGCACTGGCCAAAAAAGACGACCACAGCGAGGAGACCGAACACACTGCACATGCTGGTGACTACCTAGCCGGAATCGCCTCTTCCGCAATTCAAGGCCTTCAACATCCGGAACAAGCGGACACGACTTCACTCGACAATCATCCGGAAACCAATCCCACTATCCCTGAATCCACTATTGCTGATATATCAGAATGTGTACCTAGTCCATCCAATATCAACCCTCGGTCTAGTAAGCCTGTGAAGGCATCCTCGACTCCAGACTGGGTGCAGAACGCAATAGATACCAAGAAGATACAGGAATGCGAACTACCTAATACGAAAGAGGATCTTGCGAATACATCATCAGCAAAGCCACCTGAAGAGCAAGTTGCAAATACCGTGCCGGTTATGGATGAGCCTTCCGACGACGAACAGAGACACGATGCAAGTTTTCACTCCGCTCAGGAGGAACCGCAGGAGGTTTCTGAGGTCATTGCGCTTCCAACAACAAGAGAATCCCAACAAGCTAGTTCTCATGTGTTGTCAATCCCGATTGCAACACTTACAACTCCCGACAAGAGAGACGTTCAGATGGGTAACTTCGTGCCGAAAGAAGAGGCTGATTGTTCAGTCATATCGTCACCATCTTCAAAAACAGCCGTGGCCTCTTCAGTCGATGAAAAGGAAGAGGCTTTGGTGGACTTGAGAAGTGAATCGACCGATCCAAATACCTTTGTTGATGCTTCATCTACTGTGGCCAGCACAGCGACCGAGAACCGTCCTGTAAATCAGGCGGAGTCTCTTCACCCATTCGCCCGCTCAAAGGCACAGCAAAAGAAAGAGAAGGAAATGAGAAAGAAGCAGAAAAAGAAGGCAAGAGCGGAAAAAGCAAATTCCAAAACGAAAGGAACTACTACTCTCGCGCGATCTCCGCGAGAAGCAGGAACTAAGGATTGCCTTGACTCTTCGCTCGGCCTAACGAAGGGTAGCGACCAGGAAACCTTTCCTGCCAAACTAGATGCCTCGAAACTCGGTCCTTCAACTGCCCAAATTGACATTGGTAGCCATGCGAGTGGTGATGCTAAGGATGAGAGTCGAATACCCATCCTAACAAAAGCTATGGAATTAGATGAAGTACCAGGTGGTTGTTTGAGACCCTTGCCCCGGAATTCTGCAGCACCAGTTACCAGTAGCGCCCATACACCTTGCTCGCCTCCACAAGATTCAGCTTCATACACAGCGATATCAGACGATACTCCACAGGCCCAAGCTCCTGACAGCAGAAATAATATCTTCTCTGAGGGGCCGTCTTTTTATGACCATCAAACAGTGGCCCAGTCGAGTACTGTACAGGTCTCTAAGAAGCATTCTGATCATTCGAATGATCGCCCTAAAGCTTCATGTATGGACCAGATACAGGCTGGTAAGTGTACACGGTCACCATCATATGAATAATAAATGCTAATCTTGAATCTAGAAGACAAGAAGGAAGACGATCATGGAAACAAAAATGCCTCTGCGACTTCCACGATTCATCCGGGTACGACAGCTTCGATCCCCCTTGAGCATTCTGAGACTTATTATCACTCTCCAGGGTTGGAATTCATCAACCATGATGATTCCCAGGGGGCGGTCACTGAGCTACGGGACAAAGCCGCTGATGGCAGTGGTCTGAATGAACATCAAGGCTCCACCGTGCCGAATCCAGCGGCAAAGCCCCTCGGCCCACTCTCAGGAACATCTACAGCCACCGGCATTTCAGTCTCTGATCACCCTAATATCAAGAAAAAGCCAAAGAAGAAAAAGAAGAAGGTGCTGAACTCGGCCGACCCGGAAACGGCAGTTGAAGACGTAGCATTTACAGAGCAGGTGAAGCAAATTGACGATCTCAAAGACGATCCAGAAACTATCTTCTGCTCGTCGCCGCAGAACTATTTTGCATCTCGAGATGCAGCAATGGCTCAAACAGCTAGTAGATCAATTCGTAAATCAACGGTCAATGCTGGGCCCCCGGACTCTCAGGAACCAAAAGAGATAGTGAAAAAGGTGAAGAAGCCCGATCATTCCATTAACACCTAGACTGTATAACTAAATTAAGGGTTATTGTAGAGCTTTCAAGTGAGCTTACTTCAGTCGATTCGCGATTATACGCGGGAGAAGGAGTCCACCTACGCTTTATACACTGAGGAAAGCTTCCGAAGCAACAAGGACCCACTTGACGAGTCACTCACCTTCGAACAAATCGAGAAAATTCTGGAGACAACGAGCAGCAGCTCGCATGAGAGAATCCAGGCCCAATTTGTTCCAGATGCGACAGGCGACACTCGCAACTACTTTGTCAATACTGAGAAGGATGTGTCTGCTCAAGCTCAAGATGAAGCCTCTTCTATACCCTTGCCATTCGACGGGACGGACCAGAGTGGCATCTAACATATTCTTTAGGAGCTTTCGAGGCTGCTAATGTATACAATAGTCATGCCAGGCGAGGCAACAGGGTGGGATTGTTCAGTTTGAAACATCATAAGTAGAACAGCGCCAATTTGGTGTAACAAACACCGACACGTAAACAGTTCAATGCAATACTCTACTTATCTGGAAATGTTATCTTTTGCATGAACACCTGCGGCTACCCTCTGTAATTAAGCATACGAGTTTTTTATTACTAAATATCTCGCTCAGAATTGAATAAATCTCCATCGCCGGCTATTCTCGCTACCCGGTTTGGATTGTGCTAGTCAGTTCATGTTCCTAAATCAAGACCTGATGATAAAGAGATTCACGCTAGTGTCACCCGAATGAACCCGAATGAATCTAGGGAACAGTGCTCATGATATGGTAGTGTCGTCCCAAAGTTGAGCAGGTTTCGATGGAGATCGGGAGCAAGAACAGGTTTGTGTGGCAGTTTGGATGCGGCGGTTGTTGTACCCTTTGACCAACGATGAAATGGTTTCCTAACGCTTTCGCTATTCCGACCGAGTATGATCCACTTTCTCTCCTACACTACCCGAGTTTCATCTTACCACCTCTCTTTGGATATATCACTTGAACGACGATAAAACGACCTGGAAAAGCTGCTGCGGGTGTGAGCAAGAACCTAGTCATCAGGGGTCACCTGAGACAGACATCTCTCAATGCTGCCTGCATTCAACAATTAGGATAGTACTTGGAACTACTTGAGCTTATAGAGATGCCACGCAAGCAACCTAAGACATTCAGCTCGACAATGCACAGTCGACGTCAAATGAAAAGGTGAGGAATTTCAAACATGTTCCAGATCTTATTGGCCCATGATCCTATATTTTGATTTAGTCGAATTGCCTATTTAAGAAGGTGATGGTAAAATGGGGCGTAAACACAGTGAGCATTGGCAATGCATGCTGTGCATCAGCGCACTCCAATAAACACGAGCAATCATATGCCTCACTCGGCCGAGAATCTGTAGCATTAAGACTACAAGCTTAGCAGGAACGACCATTTGGCAGCGCATTTTGCACTTTTCAATTTACCCTACAGCTAGATAATAGAACTATTACGAATCAGGGTTGAAGGAATCCGTACCTGGTGCGCCACCAAGATCCCTACATAAGCATATAAGCAAATAGGCACAGTGCATAGGGTTCTTGTGTATCCATAATCGAGCTACCGCGCCTCAATATGTTCTAGTTCCAATGGTGATATGTGACGGCCAGGCATCAACATCACGAGAAGGTGACCTTGCAAGGTTCGAACGACATTTTCATACGCCCCAACATCACCAGAGTCATTTGGAAAGCCAATCAAGACATGTACTTCACCAAAGGGGCATCTAATGATCGAATTCAGCCCCCAGACCACACGCAGAGTCTCCCGGGAGGCCGGCCGTGAATTAGGACTACGCTCTCTATAAAAGGCTGCTTATCTCACGGACGAGGACTTCGAGCTGATCAAAGACCATTCTAAAGCAGAAGTTTCTCGTTCAGATCATTATCAGTTCACCATGTTGTTCTCATCTGCTTTTGTCCTTAGCATGGCCGTGCTTGTGGCGGCCAGGCCTCCCCATATCGAATCCACAGCAACAGGGTTCAAGCGGGAAGCTGCTGTGCAGACACCGCACCTCGAACACCCAGAGCAAGGATGGAAACGCTTACCACCACACATAGAATCGACGGCAACAGGCTTCAAGCGAGACATAGCCGTGCAGACACCTCATCTCGAACACCCAGAGGAAGGCTGGAAACGCGAGGACGATCTTTTGCCTCCTCATATCGAGTCCACGGCGACAGGCTTCAAAAGGGATATCGCCGTACAGACGCCACACCTCGAGCACCCGGAGGAAGGCTGGAAGCGTCTGCCACCCCACATCGAGTCCACGGCAACGGGTTTCAAACGTGAGATCGCCTTACAGACGCCACACCTTGAGGTCCCTGCAGAGGGCTGGAAACGCATGCCACCGCACATCGAGTCCACCGCCACGGGATTCAAGCGCCACGCAGCTGTGCAGACGCCTGCACCTTAAGTAGACGTCGTAAGGATGATGGAAAGATTCGGAATCATACATCGTGAGTCCATCGTAAGAGATGACGAAAGGACATTGAGTAATGGCAACCACCATTAGGGAGAACAAGTGAATTTAGTGAGAGGAAAGAATTTATCACAAGTCTATATATCATCAAAGTCGGCCTGTTTACATAGATTGAACGAAACAACGAATCAATATACAATCGTACACAGATATCTCCATGATAAAGTGTTTTGCTGAAACATCAGTTGAAAGAACGAAGTCGTACCCTCCGAATCTATATCTTCAATTGTATTTATCAGATCACACTTTCCTTTCCAGTTCCAATAAACGGAGAAGGCGCCCTCAGAACAGTTCCCAACATAAACCATAGCAAAAACTCCGAACGACCTTGACCTCGTTTGCAACACAATGCACCCGACAGCATCTCACCACACCTCCCCCTTACACCTCCCACAAAGATAATCACCCTGATAGTCATCATCATCAGCATCAACAACATTGATCCCTGATTGCACTACTACACGCCAACGGATCCCACCGCAGCTCGGCACTAAGCCCCCCTTTCGTCCCCTCCCCGCCCCCCACATGATCCATCCCAAGCTCCCGTTACTCGGGGTTTCCCGTAAGACGAGCCGAGACGAAGACTGCGACGATGCGAGCCGTTACCACGGTTCCTTCGTTCCACCAAGTCGGGAAAAAGGTGAGGAGGGGAAATAGCAGGTACGCGTTGAGCTGAAGTCAATACCCGTACCGCTCTTACTACAAAGCTTACGTGCGGTACTACGGGACCAGTACGGTATAGTTGGAGTGGGTGGACAGCGTCTAACCCCCATCCTCCCCCTTTGAATGTTTGGTACGGGAATCTCCCTGCTTGCGAGACCAGTGGTACGAGTGGGTCATTCTGGGTCAGTGTTGACGACACCACCACCGTCGTCGTCGTCCTACGCTGGTAATCGGCTAGGGGAAGCGGTAACGCGGGTTAAACTGTGTTTGGGTTCCGCTGACGCTCCAAGATGATGGAGTACAGTACGATCCAGAACCTAGGCGTCGGGACCAGGGACCTTTCTACATGGCGATCCCTGGTGTCAAAGAGAGTAGAAGAGAAAGGAGGGTGCATGTCTGGACTCCAATGGACTCGTCATGACATGGTGGATGGAGGCATTCCGAATAGTTTGTTCATCATTCAGCTAACCTTTCTTTTTCCTTCTCACCACGCAGGAAGGCACCAGTGAACAACTTTGTACGGTGGAAGCCGCGTCAGTTCTTTAAGTGACCAATAACGTGAACTTATCGGCACGCATTCGACAACTAAAACGAATGCATACATCTTTCTCACGCAGTACTGGTGCGTATTCACCCCTGGAAACACTTTCTTACATGTATGATCACAGGCAAGCCTGATGAATGGGCAGACAACAGACGTCACATTGAGGTTAGCAGTCCACCCTAAGATACCCTTCTAAGTTATCACCCATACAAACGACCAATCGATCGATGAAAGTACTCCCAGGCTTCGCCAGTCACCCTTCTAACCACTAAACGCACCCACCTCGGACCCCGGTCCAAGGTCTCAATTCAGAGTCTCGAACATACGCGTACCGTACCGTCCCCATACAGCACCGCACCGCACCGCACCGTCCCGAGACCCCGTCGTCGGAACCAGGGAAAAAAACAGGGAAAAAAGAATACCCATGCCATGCCCAACCTTGCTGGACCCCCTGCGGGTGAGAAGATCGCATGCTTCCTTCTGCCATGTATTTCTCTCTTTATCTCTCACTTCCGCTTTCATTGCTATCTATCTGGCTGACGAACGTGAGGTGGTGTAGTGTGTTCACTCTTCTTGCTTACACCCTCCCCTCCTTCGCCCCTTCAACTCTCTCTACCCCCTTTTCTCTTTTCTTCCAGGTACATCTGGATTAGGACATTGAGGCAAATAGCATGACGGAACATGAAGTAAAGAGGAGAGGGACCATATTGGGTCGATTTTCCGTATGAGCTTACGACATAATATGAAAAGAAGAAAAAAAGCAAAAGATGGTTTAGGGATCTCCCCGACTCTGCCTTGCCCTGTGACTGACTCGCTGTATTATACGTCTACGGACTGTATGTATCACATTAGCAACACATACGGCGTAGATAGGTCTCAAGGACCGAGTGAGTGTACAGGGTATGAATGTCAAGCCTGTAGAGAACGCCAGTGATTGAGCCATCATTGTGTCTAGTGCTATTTTCAATGCAAAAGTCCAGTCCCCGTGCATCCCATTCATCCATCCATCCTTTGGAAACTATAAAATCATAAGATGTCTACAGTTACTGTTATTGATACACGTACCTAGAGAGAAAGAAACCGTAGGAACGTGATCAGAAAGGCGGGGAAGGGAAGGAGGGGGTGGGGGCGGATAATGGGAGAAATGAAAACAGTTAACTGAAGCAGTGCTCCGGCGTTGAGAGTCCCCTTCCTCTTGGCCGAGGACCTTTTTATTTCCTTCTTCTCATAGTACAAGTATGTGTAAGTATGTATGTATCATGGACAAGAGAGCTGCTACCTGTCGGAGTGCAAAATCCAATCGGTTGCAAGGTAGAGCAAGGCCATGGATATTTAGATGGGACAGGCTCTACTTCGAAACGTTACACGGATTGAGGAGTGATCGTCATCAGGGAAATGAGTTTGCCTTTTATCTGAAGGGCTGAAAGGGGTTGACTACATTGGGTAGCATGGTGCGAGTACGATTCACGAGGTCGCAATCAATGGTAGAGCAGGTTTGTAGAGGAGGTTCTCGAGAAGAAATGCCACTCGGAAGCAGCAGAATAAATAATAAATACTAGTCTCTTCAAGAGCGAGTTACGCATATAAAAGTGACAATAGCCGAACCATGGTAAGCAGAACGCAGCGAGTATCAAAATAAAGCAAGGTATCCGCCCAATTTCGTGAACCAGTGACTTTCAACAAAACAAAACAAAAACAGCAGAAACAAAACCGAACAGTTGACAACTTTAACCCAATCCAGAAATGACAGGACGAGACACAATACCGCCCCCTTCGTACATGCATACGTGCATGTGCATCTATTTGTGCGCTCACTGCACACCTAGTAGCAAAAACTGAGAGAGAACAAAGACAAACGCGAATAAAAACAAGCAAGCAGATTACCGCCCAATAAGTTTCGACATGCTTCCCCAGTTCCGAGAGAACAGATGCTGATGGTAGATTTCATTTCGTAATCCCAGAGAAAAGAGGAGAAGGACGTGTTGGAGTTGTAAAATCGAGGTAGCCACCGAGATGCAGATCAGATGAAAGCGTGTCCCCGGGTCTAATGATTTCGCGTAATAGGTTGAAAAGGAAAAGGGAAGGAAAAGAAGAAGCGAAAACGGCCACCATGACAGCGCTTCGTCGATGGGAAAATGCTGGCCAGAAATGCAGCATGTATGCATACCACCACCTGCTCAACAAGTAGCCCCGGCTCGAACGATGGCTCAGCCGACTATTAAAAAAATCGTTGAGACAGCCTCCATGCATGGTCAGCCGTCGCCAAACAAGCCCAGACGTTCCACCGCCTGCTGGTTCCGTCCAGTTCGAGCTGACATCAGCGCCTTTCAAGTTCCACGAATGATGCCAGTTATTGTCGGAAGAAGTCGTTTTTCTTCAAGTGCCAGGCAATCCGAATTCCCAAATGTGGCCATTTGCCCTTTTGTCGCGCGGTGGTCCAGGATTAAAACCGGTCGATCTGTGCCACTGCAGGTGCTGGAGAGTCCAAACGGGAAATCCGGGAATAGGCGAGCTGAACAAAGCAGGGAATATCGCTCCAGATTGCCGGCGGGCCGCGGAACGCAACCAAGGAAACTGGGTTGGCGGTGCGGGATTCACCAAAACGAAAAGGAAACGGTCTGAGGTAGTGTTGTTTAATAGTTGATATTGTAGAAATTGAAAAGAAAAATCATGTCGAATTGCAAACGCTCAAAAAGCCACCCCATTCGAGCCGCGCTTTTAATGCACCTGCACTGTGCGTGCAGATAGTTACGTGCAGCGGCCAAGAGAGAATCGATACCGGAATAACGGGTAAGTAGAAGGGAGTTTAAAAGTAGCCGAATTTCATTGTCTTGTCAGATGATCATGGAAGAGGAATGGATTGTTGCTCTGATCCCATGGTCCAGAGTGTCGGGTTGTGTCGAACCTGGGCCATGTCGTATAGTCCCGCAATGCTCCTGCAGAGGGCCAGCTCTGAGAGCAGATCTCTTCCGAGGGAGGAATCGGGTCGGCCAAATTACATGGGTCGGCGATTGAGCATGTTGAGCATGTCGGAATCGGTAGAACTACGGCCACCGCCGTTGTCGCTCACGAGGTCATTGATGCGCATTCCCGGTCGATTGCTGGGCGTCTGAGAATTGGGAGGAGGTGGAGTTCTTCCCTCGCTACGAGGAGGCATAGGTTGGAGACCATTCGGGGCTTGGGGAGGGTAGTAGGGAGAAGTTGCGGATGCAGGAGGGGCCTGGCCGTGTGGAGAAGAGGCCGAGTAGTTGCTCTGTGGAGATCCTCGGCGGGGTTGTGTGGTATAGTAAGGGTCGTTTGCGGGTGGAGGGGGTGGAGGACCGGATTGATAAGAGGAGCTTGAAGGCGCTGGAGACGCAGCGGATGTTAGAGACGTTGGGTCTGGATAAGTATACTCTGGACCGGCGCTTCGATGAGGTAGCTGTGATGCGGTGGCAGGATTGGGAGGCGGCAGTGTTGGGGTATGAGGCTCCGCGTAGGGCCTCTTCCTGCTCATGGCATCACGGCTTCCCTCATCGTAAGAAGTGCCAGGTGGAGGAGGATAAGTAGAATGAGCTGGGTACGGACCTGACGCCCCTGTTGGGCTGGGCAAGTACTGTTGTCCGCGTGGCGGAGGCGGCTGCTGCTGCTGCTGTTGTGCATACGGATCTCCTCCATGGGGAGCGGGTTGGAGAGGTTGCCCGTATGCACCGTACATTGGTGGAGGAGCACCAACGCCACGCCAGACGGTGTGTGCAGGAACGAATGCCTGAGTCTGTGCCGAGACAGGAGTGAAGATACAGTCCTGGTTGAACCTCATGCAATTGGAGCAGCGGCCATCATCCGTGTTTTCGAAACCTGAGCATCGAATCTGTGGTATCACATATGTCATAAGCGAGCCAACTTTTGTGGGAGACGGACGGGAGGAATGGAGAAGTGAAATTACCTTGCGTCTCCTGCAGTAGCGGCAGGCGATGGCAGTTCTCTGTCGAGGAGCAGGCGGCTGGTGACCGTGGTTCATGTATTGAGGAGGAGGTGGAGGAGGCTGGGACGGGTGGCCTGCATATGGACCTGGTGGAGGAGGCGCTCGAGTCCATTCGTGGGGACCTGGGAGGCGGTAGGGCTGTTGGGGATGCTGATGAGCGGCCATATCGTGTCGAGGCTCTTGGGGAGGAGGTGGTGGGAGAGAGCTATTGATCTACAAGTAGGAAAGAAGAAGGAGGTCAGCTCGAGTGTAACGACGGGGAGACGAGAGCGGGTGTGCGACGTGCGGTGCTTACGGCAGGACGACACATGATCTTATGTGGTAAGGGCTGGAGGTAAGGACTTACATGAGATGGCTGCTGCGGGTGAGCATATGCGCCGTTGGCGGGCTGCTGAGAGGTGGGAGGCTGCCAGTGAGTGGGCATATGTCCTTGGCCGCCCTGGTGAGGAAACATTGCGGCGGGTCCGTGTGTAAGGGGGACAGGGAGGGAGGGAAGGAGGGAAGAGAGGAGGGAGAAAAGAAGAGAAGAGAGTAGGAGAGGGGAGTTGTGATGATGATATTAAAACGAGAGCCTGACGAGGTGAGGTGAGGTAAGGCAAGGCAAAGTAAAATAAGAGTAAGGTAAGGTAAGGTAGTTAAAGGTAGGGTTCGGTTCAGGTAGGCAGGGTAGGGAAGGGCAAGGTAGGGTAGGGGTAGGGGTAAGGGTAAGGGTGTGGTAGTGAAAAGAAGCAGAGACCACTTTCCACTGCTACACCATGGACCGGGACAAGGTCAAGGTCGAGAGACGACTAGTTACTGTGGTACTGTGTACACGAGGACGAGCGAGGCTCGAGAGGTAAAGTGGAGAGAGAGAGAGGGAGAGGGAGAGGGAGGATGATCCGGATAATCCTCTGGGCGTTTCCACGGGCGGTGATGGGGTGTCACAAATAGTTGGCCGGCCCGCTGAAGGTGCGGCTGCACGTCAGATTTGTGAAGGAGGGAGGGCGGCGGCGGTGCAATATTTGGATAGTGGGTGAGATGGGATGGGATTACTGAGCCAAGCCGAGAAGAGTAGCGGCGGACACGAGGTTGGGGGTAGTCGAGGAAGAGGATAGGAGAAAATAGGTAACCTCAGGTAGAGTGTGTTGTGTGTGTGTGTGTGTGTGTGTGTGTGTGTGTGTAAGAAAGAGAGGAGAGAAGCAGAAGAAGAAGAAGAAGATGATGAAGTAGGGGAGAGTGGGGGCCAGACGTTTGGTGTGGAGTTGGCCGAGACGAGCGGTCGTATAAGGAAAGGATGGATATATATAGGAGGGCCGTGTGTGCGTTCACTCTGTGAGTATGAGAGGATTGCAGTAGCGGTTGCAGTAGCAGTTGCTGTAGTAGCAACTGTAGCTGTAGTGAAACGGCGCAGTAATAATGAGGTTTGGTCGTGTTGTATTGAGGTTGTCGGTTTCCTCCGTATCGTAGTCGTAGTCGTTGTCGTTGTTTTTGTGAGAGGAAAGAAAGGAAAGACCAAAGGAAGGAAGGAAGGAAGGAAGGAAGGATGGGTGGGTGGAAGGGTGGGAAGGAAGGAAGGAACAAAAAGGTAAAGAGGACTAGATGTGGTATATAATAATAATGATAATAATAATACCCCTAGTGGTTGTCTGAAGTACCCAGCCAGTACTCACTCCCTTTCACTATTCTCTGACTGTTGCCCTAGAGTAGTGATGATGGTGGTAGAGTAATTGGTTGATGTCGTAGTACTCCGAAGTAGTATTATGTACCTATCCTTTTTCTGCTTTTCAACTCTGCTCCTCGGGTGTGGAACCAGAAGGAAGAGAGGGTCGGAAGTGGGATGTGTGTCTGGTTAAGGTAGAGAATAGAGAAGGAGGGTACCGTCCCGGAGACCAGAGAATAGAGGGACCCGATCCAAAGAATTCACTGACAGACTGTCTAATCAATTCGGAAGGGTGTGGTGGTGGCGGCGGCGGTAGTGGTAATGGTAGTGTAAGTGGTGGTAGTGGTGGGAGCACTGGGCGAAGGGAAGGGGTTTGATTCGAATTGAATCGATACCCTTCCTTGGTGGAGAAAGATGTAAGGTTGAGGCGAGTGCAGAGAGTGGTGGAGAGAGATATGGGGATATTGGAGAACGTGTGTTGTTGAGTGTATGTATGGTATGAATATACGAGTACGTATGAGAGTGTATGAGTGTAGGTACGAATGCGAGTGTGTTAGAGGAAGAGAGAGAAGGGGTAGGTGTGTGGGTTGCTTGAGGTACCGACAGGCAGGAGGCGAAAAGGCAGGTCCCGACAATGAAGAAAAAGAAGAGTTGGGGGACGACGGGGACGGGGACGGGGGGAACGAGATGGGGGGACGGGACGTCCACACACACATTAAACTTACCGATACACTTCCAACTACTCTGGGTGTCTGGGTACACTACATCACTACCGCCTTCACCATACACACTTATACAGTTATTATTACATCCACATCCACATCCACATTCACAAATATATCCACATTATTCTTCTTCTTCTCACATTATCAGACACTATAACAACTAATCGTTCCCATACACCTCTCCCCGAAGAGCCAAGCACAGAGAGTACATACGTTCATTACTTGCACTCATACATACATACATAACAGGAGAAGAACCGCCATCATCATCAAATTCATCGACAGGGAAAGGAACAGGGAGATGGGCATGTTGCAAGGCAAAGTGACAAGGGAAGGGAACAGGGGGAATGGGTAGGGCAGTCTTCTCGCGCGCAACATCCATTCCATGATCCATCCATCCTTGATCCATCCCATCACTTTGTTCAATCAATCAATGTTCAGCCCAGCAGACGAACCCGCCCGCCTAACAAATTCCACAGTACTTGTACTTGTCCGCTGGGCGGGAGTGTCCCTCCTCTTGCTTTCTTCTCCTTCTCAGCCCCGGCAAGCCTCCCTCTAGTAGCCCCTAGTAGCCCCCCCCTCCAGTAGGCCCCAGCAAGTGGCCCCCCTTCCCCCCCCCCAAGAGTTACAGTAGCCCCCATTAGCCCCCAGTAGTGCGCCCGTCTTCCAGCAGTAGTGGCCACCCACCATCCATCATGATCCATCTCCCATCTCTCCCTTCCCTTGCCCTTGTCCTTGTCCTTGCAACCCCCCCCCCCCCCCCCCCCCCCCCCTTCCTCCCCAGGTATGACCCCTGCCCCCAGTCCAGTCCATAGTCAGTAGTCAGAGTTCAGTAGCGTAATCACAAACAGTACTCACTACATACTACATACTACAGTACATACTGGTAACTCTGTACAGTAAGTTTACCTCTCACACAGCGCTCACTCACTCTCACACGCACAAACCCATCCACTCCTCTTCCTCCACCACCACCATCACCACCACCAACCATGTCACACACACACACACACACACACACACACACACACACACACATCCACCCCCTCCCTGCCTGTCCTTCTTCTTCTTCTTCTTCTTCTTATTCTAAGAAAAGATACTCAAGTAATTGTCATTCTTTCTTCTCTATTTTCAAGTCCTCATCTATATTCAGATCCCGCCTCATCAATCACCAACATGTCTCTTTCTATTCTTTTATTCTTTTATTCTTTTATTCTATCTTCATCGACTGCCACCAACACCACCGCCACCTCCCGGATAACCCACTCTCCCTCCTAACTCGTCCGTCGTTCTCGTCCTTGTCGCTCGTCCTTGTCTTCGCCGCCGCCGCCAACTACCACCACCACCACCACCACCACCACCATCATCATCAGGTGCAGCGCTACAGCAACTGCACACATTGCACTGCAATCTGCAATGCAATCTGCAATCCTGCACGCTGCACGCTGCGCACCTGCGGCCGGCGCACAGACAGCATGGAACCTAGCTAACCAACTACTGTACTCCGTACTGTACATGTACAAGTTTGAACTCACCACTTGACTAGATGCTAAACAGCTAAACAGAACAGAGAAGAACAGGACAGAACGGAACAAACGAGACGAGACGAGACGAGACGAGACGAGGTTTTCGACCCATTATGCACCAACCCAGCCTCAAGCCATCCCATCCCCTCCCTACCTGGATAGATACTAGCGTTCACACCTGCGACAAACATGCACCATAGTGACCATACACACAAATGTAAACTAACTACAAGTACTTAGACCATTGACCATACCATACCTCCCATACCATAGAGTACCATACAATCATCAAATGAACATCCTTGCCGTCCATGCACACCTGCACCAAGCAACATGCGACATGCAACCTGCACAGACTTGCGCGCGCGCGGGCGGCTTTTCTGGCAGAGCGCTGCGGGCCTGTTCCCTGCCGCTGGTCCGCCCGCCTTCCCTAAGTTCCCTCCCATCCCATCCTTCCCCCCCCTCCCCTCCCTTCCCTTCCCTTCCCACGCTCACCGTCATCCACCCAACGTTCCCATCCTTTCATTATGTATTACTCATTTCACCCCTTCTCATCTCATCTCATCTCGTTCACCCAATCCATAATTACCTTCAATGGATACAAGTGCAAACAACATCCTTGTAGACGTTTTGTTCCTCAAACATCAATATCCCTGTTGCGTGTTCTCTCAAATTCTACGAGACCACACTCTCAAGTCTGTCTCTGCCACCACCCGCTAGTCCCCTTCTAGAACCTCTCTCCTCGCTTACCGCCTAGCCCTACCCTTTGCTTACTGTACGGAGTACATACACATACAGTTGGGAGGTACACATGCAATGCACTTTGTACTCTGTACTCTGTACTCTCACTATCAATTAATCAATGAGATACCACTCCTGTACTCCGTACTCGAGCTACACGGGACGGGACTGTCAACTCTCCGTGCAACGCGGGAAGATAACATGGAATCAATACTTTGTGCCATTCGTATATCTCCCCAAGTAGAACAAGATACCTAGAGTATTTCCTATTATAGACATTGGCTACAATATCCACATACGTACATTTCCCCATCATCAACGATCAATCCTCTATTTGTATAGATGCCTGGGGACCCACAACCCATCATTCCTTGCTCGTCAAATACACTACGTCGACGGAGTGCTCCGTACCGTTCTCGCCGTCGGAATTGCAGAGTCACATCACCATGTACGTCGGAAAATAGCATGTTACGTAGATGTAGATCTCCGAACCAGCGGGGAAAGGGCAATTTGAGCAAGGCGAGGCGAGTGCCTGTCCCCATTTCATTCCATTCCCATCCCATTCCATTCCACTGCATCCTATCGTATCACACCGTTCCCGTCTCGTTTCATTTCATTTCGTACTCCGTTGTGCTGTGTTGTGTTGCGTTGCGTTGATGTGTAACTAACTAGTGCGATATGTGTTGTGTGCAACTTTTTCCCAGTCAGGTCGTTGGTCGTAAGTTGTTGGTAGTTGGTCGCACGCACATGGCAGACAGTAGCTTGGATACGGTCCGTACGGAGTCGTTATCAAGTCTCGACCAGTAAAGTATGTAGTGCAAAGCAGCAAAGTGGTACGAAGCAAGTCCACCGGTGAGGTCTTCTTGGTTGGTGTTTCGTCTTGCTCTTGGACATCTTACACGCAACGTGCATCCCCCACAAACGAGACGGAAACAACATCGCACAGCACAACAGAGTGACACACATGAACACAATACTCCGCAAAAGAGCCGACGAGGTACGTCCGACCAGTGACCCAAGAACAAGCGCCCCTAGTTACCCTCCCGCCTCCCTGCCCCCCGGCCAGAAGAATTTATATACATATGTATCACGGTCGCACAACGTCTGTGGAGTAAAGTAGATGCCTATGCCTAACATGAAGAGGAGAAGCAGAACATAACTACGCCCCCTCGGCCCTTCACAAGGGAAAGAAACTGTCGTGTAATATGTATGTACATGCCCTCACCCCAGAGCGTCCGTGTAATCATGCATATTCTTCTCTCTCTTGCGCCGTACTCGGGAGAATGAAATTGAAGACGTAGTCTAGATTCTCGTGGGTGAAGCAGCCAACGTACAGAACGGCTTTGAGGTCGATGCGAATATCAACGTCAGTCGCACGGCAGGTAGGAAACCGCCGTACTTGATACCGTCGTATCGACGGAGCGTTCTCCGTGCTGCCGACCCTCTTCCTCTTTTGGTTCTCTTGTAAATTCTGCATTTCAACGATAATCTCGAGCCCTGGATGATTCGACTTCATGCGTCGGTCGGTAAACTTGCATTTCTACAAGCACAAGAAAATTCGCTGCTACTGCGGTGCAGAAAATCTCCATCACCTTCTAACCAGGATCAGGATCATGGTCAGGGATAGCATCACGATCACAATCGTGCAAGCATAGAGCATACCACGCGTAGGACCTTGTCCTATCCACACCTCTCTCTCTCTCTCTCTCTCTCTTTTCCTTATCGTGATCGTCGTCGTTATCGTCGTCATCAATCACCGATGTCAAGTCAAGTCAAGTCACAGCCCTTTTTCCGTTTTGTCTGTCGCAGACCGAACGAGACGTGAACTCCTTTGGGCGACCACCACCGCACGCCTGTGCGTGTGAGCGCAACGAGACTAGAGAGAAGAGAGTAAGAAAGATTTCGGGGGGAGAGTCATTGATAGGTCCGAGTAGCAAGTAGACCTAGCCACCCTGTCCACCCCCAAAATACAAGGTTTGCGATCTGGCAGGGGGTGATGGGCAAAGGGCAAGGGCAAGAAAATATGTGTGTCCGGCGCGCGCCTTGGACCGACCACGACCACTACTGTTACCTGTACTACACCGAAAAGAAAAAAAGCGACTGGGGGGGGAGGGACGAGGGAATACGAGAACCAGGAAAGTAGCAGACGTCGAGCCAGCTACTACCTAAGTAGGAAGTACTTGCACAGAGTACAGTACATATTGTACCTTGTTGGATGCCGGGTGCGGGCAAGTGAATAATTAGAAGCTGTCTTAATAGGCTCTACCTAAGGTAAGGTAAGGTATTGCAAGCCAGCCAGCCATCCAGCGAACGGTCGAACAGGACGGGCGAGTTTGGGTCCCGGGCCGGGGGCTTTTCCCAGGCCAGCGTGGGCGAGCAATCAAGTTGGCACGCCAAGCCACGGGTATGGCCGTCTGCAAGGCGTCGGAGCTTGCCAACTAACTGGGGAGAGGGTGGGCGTGCGGCTTTGCGGCCACATGGGATGGGAAGGGAAGGGAAGGGAGACGGCGCGGGTGCGTGCGTGTGTACGTGCGTATGTCTGTGTCTGCGTCTGTGTCTGCGCAAGCCCCCATGTGTCTTCCCGAGAGTCAGTTGAAACGGATATACCTACGGTAGGTAATAAAATATCAAGACTGAAGAGTGAGGTAGGGCGGTGGGTGGGTGAATGTGCGTGCAGGAAGGGGAATGTGACAAGAGGAGGCTCTCAATCTCAGCAAAAGTACGGAGTGGTGTGCGTCCAATGCTGCCGTCTTCTAAGCCTCCAACGTTCATCCTTCCAGCTCCATGAGATGTATTGTTCCATGCATCTCGATTGTCTACTCTGTACTCTGTAATTCTGCCCAACACCCTCAACTCTCTCTGTGGCCGCCATGAACGACGGGTCACCTCATCAACGCCCACGCCTTACCCAAACCCCAACAACCGCCAATACGTACCAACATCCTCACTTCACGTATATGCATGCACCCACTACTCGTTCGTACCTTTTCCGTCCGTTGCATACAGTAGTTTTCATCTCTTCTACTCCATCCACTGCAACTCCGCAGAAACTCCGCAACCACCCCAATATAAAAATCCTGCTCGGCCGTTCCAGGTCTCGCACCATGGCCGGAATTCCCCAATTCAACCGTCGGGCGAAGAGTATGTCACTCGCTGGCGCCCGTGCCGCGAGCAAGCGAGCTACAATAGTGCCTATAGAACTTATTGCTGCTGCAGTATAGAGGCGTAGATTGGACCGCAGATGACGATGCTGCCCTGTGCCTCTTGAGTACATTGCAAAGTAGGGTTGCGTTACAGCGTCGGGCGTCACGCGCTCGCACGGCGGCTCATGTTGACAATTCCAATTACCCTCCCGCCCTATGACTTGACCAGAGTGGAAATAGACAGGGACCAGACAGGAAAGAAAGTCAGTCAGGCAGTCAGACGTACGATTACGAACAGACTCTACTCTGCGCAGGGCGGCGAGAGGCGGCAGTATCTCGGGCAGGCTACTACGAATCTATCGGCGGCAGCGGCACTATAGTTGCCTACGCACCGTACCGTAGAATCCCATTGTGTCGTGGGCGGGCGTGCGTGCGTGCGGCCCATCGCATAATGGAACCAACGGCACTCAAAGAACGGGCCGTGTCCTGTAGGTAACCTTATGTCCTTGTCCTTGTCCTCATCCCATTTTTTGCTGCCGAGCCATGACTCTTTGACTGTTCAGACTTTCCTTGACAGTCGCTAATTAGTAGCTACACGAGTAGTCTCGGTCTAATGAATTCGCCCCGTACTCTCTACCAGAATGAAGGGAAAAAAGGACGAAAGGCATACGAGGAAGATCCTGCCACGAGATCGTGTTGGAACCAATTCCTTCTGTTCCTACCCACCCACTTAACTTACCTACTGTGTACTTTTCCCAACCATGGATACAACATGTGCGCGCGGCCCGGCTTTCACGGCTGACTTGCTTTTTTGAGCCCCATGTCATGTCACTAATTACTTGTAAACTGAAGCTAATTAGTTCTGCTCGCCGACGACAGCTGGCCTCCTTCTTCCTGTTCCCGCGCTACTCAGGCGTGACGATGCGACAATGTGCCCAACCGCCGCCGTCGAGTTCCCACATCCTGGGCCACGGGTTACAGGGTTGGCCTCGTGTGGGCTCCTTTTGTGGCATGCAACCCAGATAGGGCTGGTCCGCCTCTGCATTCTCTGGGCATAGGGCATCGCATCGCATGGCTTGCTATGGGAATGGCTCGCCGGCCTCATACTTCGGGCTCTGCCAACTCTTGCCTGCTACTCCGTACGAAGTACTGCATGCTTGCACCACGAAGGATTGATCATACACCCGGCAAGTATGAATATGTGCGGGTGGAGAGAGAGAAATGCATCCATGCCGTGGCGCCGTGTTGGTGCACCACGCTTCCACCAGTGACCGCGAGCGCACGATCAAGCTAACAAGAAGAGCGATGTTGAGCATTTTGATTGTACGGCCTACGTGACTCGAAGCATCAGGCAGTATCGTGGTCAGCGGGTCATGGCCCCGTCACAGTACGCGCCAGAGATCTTTGCCAATGCCAGACAAAGCGGTCAAGCCGTTCGCGGTCGCAGATGCGAAGGGAAAGAAAAACTTTTCTCTCGACCTCTCCATTTGGATACATGTTTCTTGTATGAAGTTCCGCCTAATGAAGCCGACGCGGTCCCGCTCAGGTTCAACCGTACCGTTCCCTCGCTGTTCTGCTCAGCCATTCGTCCCAGAAGTCCTCCGACCCCGGCGCTGGCGTATGTTCGACCAGCAACTCAACCATGGAACGCGGTAAGGCTAATCTTGGTCTGTATGATTCGCCGAGCCCTACTTCTTGGAGCCCGGGACGAAAGCGCCAGCATATTTACCAAAAAAAGAGGTCCCCAGCAGATTTGGGAAACGCTTCGAGGCTAGTGCCGGTTTCCCGCTGGCTGCCATGACGGCACCCACCAGCAGCGCGAGGCGGACAGAACGGGCAAGACGGGGTGCATCCAACGAACACGCATACAAACACGCTGTTCTATCGCCTAGAGATACGCCGTTTGCACTTAGATAACCATCAGATCCTGGTGGAAGGTTTAGCTAGTGGGATCGGTGGGGAACGCAAGGGAGGCGTAATACAATAATTTCACATCACATTGACTCTTCTCAACCGCTGTTCGCCTGCCACGAGTCCCCGACTCGCTCTCAACGCTTTTCTTCCAGCTCAATAGCGCGAACGAAGGAGCGCTGCCCGAAAAGGGCTCAACTAGCCGACTAGTCGACTGACATGCCTTGAAAATTAGACGGTTAGATGGATGGCATCATGCGGTAGATGCAAGCTGGCGGGCCGCTGATTCACGCCCGCCGGCTCGCCAATACCAGGATTAAACAGGATGGCCTGCAGCCAATGACCATGTCCTCTAAGGGATATTCGAATAAATATCAATGGAATCAATTGTCTGGCTGGCCACGACGACGCGTGCCTTGCATGATCGATGCGGGTAAATCCATCAAACCATCCCCGTGAGCACTTTAGGGCAGACAGGAAGGAGGACAGTACGCAGCTGCGTAGGGTCACAAGACACTCGCTGGTGCCCGTCAGCCTTCGTTTTCAAATCACTTTACGCTTTATTGTAAAGCTATAAACGGCGGGCTGACAATACCGCAGCCAATCGTTCGGGTAGGGCAACGGTTGTAGTTTGATTGATTGCCACACCGCATCTTGCCGTCCGACGACACTTACCTCGTAAGTAAATTCACACATGTTGCAGGCATCGTGAACGGTATGCTACCTTCAAGCATCTTGCTTGTATGGAGCATGCATGACGAAAGCTGCCGGGTCTAAAAGTCGTCTTCTGCCCTCCTCAGCACTTGCACCGCAACTTGCAGTGGCGATCTCGATACACCGTTGTGGCCTGGTCCCTACCAATCTCATGTAGGACGGAGTAGAACACCACCACCTGGTTCACTGTGACACTTAACCTGGGGTTTGCGATATGGCAAGCGATGATCTGCATCACGCTCCCCTATCCAACACACCATCAGCATCCTCGCTCCGACGAATGGGGACGGCATGGGATTCCGTCCTTGATAGAGTGATGTTGTAGAGTAGATGGGCGTTCCGGGAACTAAACGGGTGAAACTGCAGGACATGGCACGAGATCACGGGTCGGGACGAGGATGGATAATTGTGGATTGCGAAGCGTTACAATTGCCGCTCTCAAGGGCAGGATTAGATTGACGAAGGTTCGTGCGACCTTGTCCGCCAGACGGCTGGGGCAAAGGATGTAGAAAGTTTGAACTTGTGCGATAAGGAGTGATAAAAGGGTCGGCACGCTGTGTGGCTTTGGGAAGGATCCCAATCGAGAGAGAACCGCCGCCTTCTCCGCAAGTTATCCATGCTGCACGCACTATCAAATCTAGAAATGTCAGACGCGAATGAGGTGTGCACCGATGTTCAATTGCCTGTGCCACCTCAACACACCAGGATTAGAGTTCGCTGAGCGCTGACACCAACAAGACAGGCAGCAACAAATTAAAAGGTATTCACCGATCTTGCAAGCGTAGCGTTTCAAATACTGTTGGCGTGAAGAAAACTGTCGTTGGCCCTGTGACACTGCCGCATCGTGTTGTGCCTTGATATAAGCGTAACGACGCCTCGAGACCGCAGGCGAGGTTTATTGTACTCTATGTACGTATGCATCGAATTGCATGCGTGCAGTAGTGCGCTCCATCTAATGCTGTGCTGAGGCACAGGTTTCCTGGCCGGGTGAAAGGTCCTTTTTCACGATAGAATCAGGATTCCCCCGCTCCGCCTCGGGTCAGCAGCGAAGACACCCAATGTGAGGCTTGGCCCCCAATCGCAACGAGCGGCTGCATCCAGGCGAACGTCCAAGGATACGAACGTTGCATGACGGGAAGATCTGACGCAATTGAATAGTTGTAGCGAGGATTGCGATACTGACGAGTAAGTGAGGTGAATTAGTTAGATGTTACGAGGTGCGACAAAGCGTAAGCATAATTCCTGTGAGTGCTCCGTACTCTGATGTTGTAGGTCTCTCGCATACCATGTACACGCTGGAATCCGACGTGAGTACAGTCCTTGGCCAACAACCACTGCGGTTCCTATCTAAGGTTGTCAATGCGAAATAAACGGAGCAAAAGGCAGAATCTCGACTCATCTATTACTACAACGGGTTAATTGCAAGCAGTGATCGGTGTGACAGATAGCATGGAGAAGGATGAGAGACGCGCCTGGCGCAAATTTAGCAGCAAACACACCGCCGTTTTCGAACATGCCCGAAGGAAGCGCGCTGGCGTGGGGTCAGTAGGCGCTCCACAGAGTGTACGAAGCTGGAATTGTTGGACATTGCACATTGCCCAGCGTGGGCCTGATGTGGTTGCAAAACTGATGCAAGGCCGAGAGCCGAGCCGATGATGATGAGATACACGCAGCACAATCGATAGATACATATTAGGCGAATGACCTACTGTCACCTGTGTAGGTAAGTATGAACGTGGATCGGATGGGCTGGCAATTATTGCCGTTCAGTGTGAAGTAGTGTGCATGGGTGTTGCAAGACGTGCGGCCGGTCAAGCAAGTAGCAGAACTAATAGGAAAGTAGCGGATATGGAGCAGCCATGCACTGGACAGAGCACAGCACGGCACAGCACAGCACAGTACAGTGCATCCAGGCTGGGAGCGAGAGAGTGGGCCATGCTAGGCGGACAGTCCATCGCACCCATGCGCTCGAACGAGTGAGCGCCCCGGCCCGTCGCGGCCTGCTGTGACTTACAGGCCTGGGAAGACCAGGGTACAGGCTGTGGGGAGCAGCTGATCGGAACAATCAATCTCAGTCTCGGCAGAGGACCCCGGCGTGTGCGGAGGGAGGATGATGCGCTGTCCTTGCCCCAGGGAAGAGTAAGCATGGCATGTTTCAGCTTGTACTGCTGCTGGAGTCACGGCAACTGGAGGGTAGATGCGGATCATTGCGAAGACGGAGGCAAAGGCGGAGGCACCGTGAAATGATGGTGACGAAGGCGATGACGAGAGCGAAGAAGGGTGTGTGGCACGAAAAGGGGGCAGAACAAACGTTGGGATACAGCTAGCGATCGACAAATGAGATGCATGGGCGGGAAGGAAAGAAAGAAAAAAGGCGTCGTCGCCCTCGCTTCGCTTCGATGGGTTCGTTTGGACGGGCGGAGGGTTGGGATTGGAGTGGACTCAAGGTGGAGGCGCACCGATTATTGTTCGTTTCGTTGTGTGCGTATCGTGTGTGTGTGTGTGTGTGTGTGCCACTGTGTGGGTGTGGGGTGTTGGAAGGCCAGACAAGGACAATGCCAGTAGGGAAGAAAAGCTAGCATATCGAGCGAGCCAACAAGACAACAGAATCAGAATGGTAAGGGCAGCTGGGCAGCCTAATGAATCAGCCGACAAGAGTGGGAGCATGATTACTTGTACACAAGACATCGTCTGCTGGCGATGGGAAGAGGCTGTGGCTGTTTACTGAAAACAGACGTTCTACACAGCACAGAAGTCCGAATTAGCGGCATCATTAGCATGAGGAGCAGCAGCATGGGGACGGGCAGTAAAGGCGGGCCGTCTGAAATGTACCTGTAACCTGTGTCGGTACAATGGGATACATACGGTCCACGGAGAAGGCACATTTCTAGTGTATGTGGACCGTACATGCACTATACGGCATCGTGGACCGTACAGTAGTCATCAATTAGACACGTCGTAGTAGCATTGCTATGAGCATAGCGCGAGACGGGTTGGATCAAGGACGGATCATTCACTGGGAAGGAAAGGGAGGGAAAAAATGAAGGGAGAGAGAGAGAGTCGAGAGGGGAGATGATGGTTTGTGGCATTTGTGGGTTGTCTCTCGGAGGCCGCCCCTGTCCGGGCCTTACCCGTTTTAGCTCACATTCGAGCCGTGCACCACGTTTTAGCTCGTCACATGACTGAATCCGTATGCATGGCGTGTGTCGTGCTATCTAAGCGTGCGCTGTGAGTGGAGCGACTAACGTTTTGCGCCGTTCAGACTTTCTTAGGTAGCATGGCATGGCATGGGTAGGTTAGGTTAACAACACATACCATACCATACCATACCACTCCACACCACCACCATCACCATCATCATCACCATCATCACCACCATCATCACCACCACCACCATCAAGCTAATTGCTCAACTTTTTTTTTACTTACTTACTTACGGCTCGACTCGACTCGACTGTCAGCTACAATCATACACTCGACTACGGTAGCACAGGTGCCACGATTCCTTGCTCTTACCGTTCACCATCGTTGTACCCTTCCCTCAAAGCTGACATTCTTGTTACTGTCCAAATGACCAGTCTAGTCTATCTTTCTTCCAGCCATACTACGACTATTAGTTCAGATGTCTTTTTAGCCATCTTCTCATGGCTGCCTGATGTACTCGAACTTACATCTTTCTCGTCTGTATTGACAGTCCACTAACAACTCCAACTATCCGTGCCTCATCCGTGCCTCCTACCTATGCCCGTCTTCACATATTTCCATACACACCATACATGAAACACTACAGAACACACGCAATACAAACCCCAAAAGTCTACACATTTCAAGCCCTTGTCGTGCACTGTCTGGCATCGTCCTTTCTTCCGCTATATGCGCCAGTCAGCGCCACTACCGACACACCCCTCCCTCCCCTCATCATCTTACAACCGCATTCAGCGAGCATCCCAACACGGACACAGCAATACCCTACACACCTTGCTCCTCAGATCCCAATCCCGTTCCCAAAATCTCACATCCTGCCGCTTGCCGCCGCTGTCTCTTCCCATTGGATCTTCGTCCAGCACCCGGCGCGCGCTTGAAGCGGTCGAGAGTGTTCTCCCCTTGCTAGCAAGCTCATTCACTAACGACCGAGGCAGCTCCAGCCAATTTCCTATCCCTTGCTGTGTTAACCGCAAAATCTCTCAGGCCCGTGGGGCCGGGGCTTCGCAAGAGCGAGAATCCCCTTTTGCGTTTTCTGCTATGCGCCCAAGACCTCAATCGCCTCTCGCCAGGTACTTGCATATAAGACATCACCTTTTACGCCCCGTACCGGCATAAACTTGGTACGGATCGGGAATTTATACTTTCATCTTTCCCTCCAATAATTCCCACCAATGGATATTCTATCATTCCTCACCGATGAGGAAAACCAACTCTTATGCCGAACAAGACAGATAGAATTCTGGCTAATCTATTGTGTATTGAGGTAACATGTTCTGGACGCCTGTTTCGTGTCAGGAAATGCATACTGACAAGGCTTTCTCTACCTCGCATGGTCCTTGATAAATGGGTGGATGAACAAAAAAAGAAATTAGACCAAATCAAATCAAATCAAATCCAAGCATACTGTAAATACTCCCGCCTAATCTGATGTACTGTTCTCTCCCCTGTTCTCTCCAATGGCTCAATATTCTTTTCAGTTCTGGCTGTCCCTTCCCTTACCAAAGCCCCGCTAGTCCTAATCATCTGCTTCCACATCCTCATCCTCTTCATCCTCCTCGCCATTGGAGTCGTCTGAATCGTCAGTCTCCTCGTCAGGCATGACGACGCTGTTGAGATAGGTGATCTGCCTCGCAAAGTTAGCGCCGGGCGGTCTCGTCCTTCGAATATCCTAAAGCACGATGGACGGGAGGTACGGCGGCACTATCCCACAAGTGTGTCCCGAATGATGCAAAATGCAAATATGACCCTCTCGCGCCGCAGCTCATTGCACGTAAATTGCCCGAGCAGAACCAACACAACACCCCGTTGGTCTTTTCGTCAAGGATGCAGACACAACGATGTACGTAGGTTTGCGTCGTATCGCCTCTCGTTGCACCAGGGGTCATTGTGCATGCCAGCTTTCGAGAGCCAGAGCGATTTGCGCTCCCTGAGATTCCACTTCCCGCGTCCTTTCCGTCCGCCATGGGCGTCGGGCCTCGCGCCGCTCCTCAGTGCAGATGGATGGTACCCGTCCCTGGATACTCGGGCTAACGACTGCCTAGGACAAAGAAGAAAGAATGGAAGGATCCCCGAGGCCCAAGGGAGAAGGGTGAGAAGAAAAAACTTACAAAGGGTACCATATCGCCGACCAGCTGAACAATGCGGTCCAGGCCCTTCGCGCCTACGATCTCATGGTCAGGCAATCGGGTGCCAAGTGTGAAACTTCGGAGACGAAGGAGTTCGATGTCCTTGTGGTCTTTTTCGTATCCCTAGGGCCCATTCATCAGCTACTTTGTTCCAACCACTGACATTGTCCAAGAATTGTCTGCCTGCAATATCGGAACATTTCTTCCTGCATCAATGATGATACATGCAATTCATGAGACATCCACCGTATGACTATGACGCCTATGTCTTGGTTGTCCTTGTGGTGGGGTCAATCCATATCAGATACAGTTGCCGCCCTGAAGGGACAGGTGGTAGAGGTGACCCAGCATGAAAACGGTGAGCCAGACCCTGGCATCGCTGCTATTCAGCCGGCCCTTCACCGGTTGCTGTCCGTCTGTGGTGTTACTTTGCTACTGTAAACTAGTCGAAAAGAACCAGTTCAACCCTATCTAATGAGTGCCACAGTATTCGACCAACAGATCTGCCTGACTAGCAAGGACTGGATCTGGTTATCCAATAGTGCTTTACGTATCTGAACGAGTGACGGAAGAAGGACGCTCTCCACGGTTCTTTCACCGAGTACATAGTGTTCGTTGAATAGGCTGGCGCGGGGTCCATATATTCCTGCTGGAATGCAAGAACATTCCCCGTCCCCGCTTAAGATGATCCGTTCCGTATCCAGCGGATGTGACCGCACTCTCCGCTATGAGAAGATACCTTCGACTTATTACATTTTGTGAAGTTCTCCGTCATGATGCATGCTACAATCGGCCACACTGCAAATCTCGTTGTGTGTGAAATTGCTTAGGACAGATTGACCCACATTCATCAGGGAGCCTCAATGTGGGGACTTGTCTAGAATGACTGGAAGTCATCCATGTGGACGGACAAGCTTCACTGTTGCATGCTTGTGTGGCAGGTACGATTCAAAACAGGTCAAACGAGATAGACCACTTACTTTAGGGTGGTTCTTGAGCGCAGTTTCCTTATTCGAGCTTTGGTTGACAAATGCCTCCACAGCTTTCTTCTCGCCATCCCCGATACCGCCGAAGAATGCCTTTCGAACCCCCGGGTTATTCAAAACACGTTTGATCTTGTGAGGCTTTCGATCGATGTCACGCCGAATGAGACTCAGCGCATTGGCTTCGGGTTGCCATAGCCCCCCTCCTACCAAAACTGTTAGCTTTGATCTGCATAAATGTGTACGACGATGTGCAGCGTCTTGACGAAAAGCGCTTGGCAAGGTTCTCTAGCATGACTGAATACCATGAAGTGGCGACGTGAAGCCATGCGGCCTAGACGGCGAAAGATTGGGTTGGATATGCCGTATAACCAAATATTTGTTCGCCACGAAACAGCGGCTTCAGGTACATGTTTCCTTCGGTCTGGGTATCGAGATAACGGAGGTGCTGTTTGCTACCCCCATGCTGCCAAAGTTTCACAGACTTCGTGATTCCCTACGAATGAGGTTCTTACTGGATCGGCGGTGTAGACCGACATGTACACTTAATTGCCACCATACTCCACCGCGGTTGAGCTCCAGTAATTTGGATTGCGAGGCTCGTCCGTGGTAAAATGCGTGTCATAGAGGACGAAAAGATAAAGTCACTCACCAACAAAACTCCCACCACCAGGTTTCACCTGTACATAGTAGGCAGCATAAGGCCCCTTACGGCCTGTTCGTGACCAAGCAGCAGAGAAATGCGTCTACGTCCACCAATCAATTCTTTAAAACATCCAGAAACACTCGACTAAATATCGAAGCCGCACAGTTGGGTCTTGCGAACTTACCTTGTATGGAGTCTGATCTTTTGAAAATCGAACATCTATATTCCTTAGTCTAATCATTCATCTGGACAATCCAGAAGTACCCACCCCGATAGATACGGAAGATCTGCTCTGTGTTAGCTCTTCCTATATTCTTCACAGAGATTCAATATGCACACAATGTCTTTGACTGGTAACTCTGGAATAGTCTCGTCTATAGAAGTGATTTGATCGGTGAGCTTCTCAAGAAAGCTGTTGAAATCTTGGAGGGCCATTCGATAATCGGGATCATGCACTGAAGCCGCTCGTTAGCTATAGATGCATGTGAAAAGGGATGATCAAACGCAATAGTATCATCGAAGGCCTACCCTCATGCACAAGACTCACTCGGGAAGGCTAAGAACTATGACAAAACAGAAATTTCCTTACATTTGAGCCACTGTCGATCGTTGTTGGCGGCAATATCCCGCAGGAAGAGCATCGTGTTTGGATGAATCGAATGATCTGTGTATGGTGTATCTCCTGCTTCCCTTGCTTTTGGCTTCTTGATGATGACTTGTGTTCCGACTTCGAGTCTAGACCCTGGCTCCCACAGCTCTTTCTCTTTAGATTTCTTCTTGTGTACGGGAAGAGAAATCTGCTTTGCATGCTTTGCACGTTGTCCCCGGCCAGATGTTTGCGGTGTTGTAACATTATCGTCGCTATCTGTGACCTCAGATGGTGACTCAGGCGTGGGGTCCTCGGCATCGCCATCCGAGAAGTCAGAACCACTATCGTCTTCATTTCCCTCATCGGAAGAAGTAGACTTGTCATTTTCGTCTTCATTGGAATCTGGCTCAGCATACGTGTGCTTCGCAGGAGTGGTCCTACTTCTCTTCGATTGGCGAGTAGGGGTGGCCTTTTCAGGTGCCGGACGCTTGGATGTACTCCTTGCGCCCGAAGCTGCAGTAGTTCTAGCCGATGGTCTCGCCATTTTGTCGTGTTGCAACTCGATAGACGCGTTGATCCATTTGTTTATGGTTGGACGTTGCCATTGCTTCCCCAGTCATACATGTGCACGGACCGTTAGCTTTCATGACGTTAGTCCAGGTCTCCGCGCTAGCTCGCGTTAACACAGATACACCAAAATTCAGGCTCATTTCATCTGCAGGTTAAGGGTATGTATCACCGCCAATAGTACAACCATGGCTGCGCAAACTCGTTTCGAGACGAAGAAACGTCAGATTCTGGGACAGCTTGGTGTACCCGAAGGCGAGTATCATGATCTCTCCCCCAAAGGGTCGGTGGATGAGCCAATACGACCTTTGATATCTGATATCAATCGCTTGGATGGCCTGGTAACTACTAGCAGCTGCTCAGGACGAGTCAGTGTTTTTCTTGAAGGAAAGAAAAAGGGCACCACGTCAACAGAATCAACAGAAGACCTCAAGGATCTCAGTGCACCAAGTGCTAACGCTGGACCCGGAGGCAAAGGCGGAGGTTCATGGCTTTTCATATCCCATGAACCCGTCGACATGTCAAAATTTGACCAAGATTCCAATCTCATGTCTTTGCTCAATCTATCTGTACCTAGTTCTCCCATGCAGAAGCCCAGCTCCAACTGCAGTTACATTCATGTTAAGTTCGAGCCCATGGTATGTATTACTATCACAGGACCATCTAGAACATCGTTGAAAAGTAGCTTAGATCTTGCACATCTTGACAGCATCAATTGACCACGCTCAACGAGTCACATCGGCATCGCTAAGTGCAGGCTTTCGGGAAAGCGGTGCAGTGAGCTTGAACCCCACGAAGCTGGGAGAGTCGAACCCTATGGTTGCCGTTCGCTCGGCTGGATATTCATTCGATACAATTGTTGGGTATCAGAATGAACATGACGAGAACGTTGCCATGGTGGACGAGGCATATCTCCGCGCCATGTTCAACATCGCAAATGAGCGATTCAAGACGAACATGGACAGGATAGCACGGTTTCGCAAGGCTCTCCTGGAGCAATACGAACCAGAAGCAGATTCGTGTGGTTTGCGTTCTAAAACCAAATCATCTAAGCTGAGTTGGGAGGATCCGGAACTTCGGAGACAAAGAAAACGGGAAGAAGGACTTGCTAGGCAACGTGCTCTGATAGCAGAGACCGAATCTTCTCAAATCATCGAAACGCCATAGTCAACACGGTATATTCCTCTGTTTAGCTGATGTGTACATCGTCCGGCGCGGACAAATGCGCAACATATTGATCAATAAGCCAAACCCAGAACAAGTATGGACGAGGTTGGCCCTGGCCATACGCGGAGCCATTTCAGCCAATCAGCAAAACTCTCCGAGACGACCGGCGACTTGAGAGAATCAATGTAGTAGGCAACATTGAATCACGACTTCACATACTTCTATTGATCAAGGCTATAAAGGGCGCATGCAGAGTCAAATTCAGGTCATTAGATCAACAGTTCCTCATCACACCGACCAAAATCACATTTCAGCCATATAGCTCCAAAGAAGCCTTTTTCATATCCAAATTCTTCCGTCGTTGCTGCTTGCTTTTGCCTTTCATCATGTCGCTCGCGGAGGCAAATAAAAAATATTTCGAGTATGTTGGACTACCCAGTTCTCATTCAATCCTGTACTGACGCCCTTTAAGCCTCATTGCCGATGCCTACGATAGCAAACCTTGGTTTGCCAAGGTCAACAACCAGACGACAGCTTTTATTCACGAACACCTTGATTGGGTCGGCCTTCCGTTTACCGAAGTCTCTGGATCGTCTTCCAATGGAATCAGTCTCCTGGACTATGCTTGCGGACCTGGGTTGATGTCTCGCATATTTGCTCCCTATGTCACTGTCACCCGTGGAATCGACATCGCGCCAAACATGGTCGCTACATACAATGCGAGGGCCCAGGCGGCAGAGCTACCCGAATCCAAGATCAAAGCTGTCCTTGGAAACATTTTTTCTGATGAGCAATCAAGCGAGCTGCAAAAGCCAGAGTACCACAACTTTGATCTTGCAACGGTCGGGTTCGGCTTTCATCACTTTGAGGATGTCACAGAGTCTGCGCGACGTCTGAAGGAGCGTCTCAGGCCTGGGGGCGTTCTTATCATTACTGACTTCTTAGAGGGAGGTGATTTGAAGGCAGACGAAGAGGGAAATCCAATCCCAGCTTCAGAAGGCGATCATACCGGTCACATTCATTACCACGACCACTCTGGCCACAGCAAAGGCCACGATTCTAAGCATTCTCACGGTCATCAACATCATGATCACCACCATCACCATGATAAAATCGACCACAAGGAAGACAAGGAAAGAATGGAGCATGGCGTTGCGGGGGCATCGACAAAGGTCATGAGTAACTCGATTGTTGTACCGTCTTTCACAATCGAGGGTGTGAAGAAATTCTTCACCGATGCTGGACTTGTTGATGTGGATGTTATCACTATGAAGGAGAGGGTTTATATGCAGTTTGCAGGGAAGAAGCTCTGGAGGACTATTCTGTTTGCAAGGGGTAGGAGGCCTCTTGATGAGACTATTGATAAATCCGAGCTGTGACGACATATCTGGGGTATTAAGCTCTCTAATTGTATAGGGAAGAGGTTTTAAGCGTTTTTCTCATTCACCGGAATGGAATTTCGGGATGGCGTGTTGAAGATTCATATAATCTTTATAGGTAGATGAAAATTGATAATCTCATCAATGGCTTTCTTACACCTCCTTGTGGATATATTAAGATGTTTCAGGAATAGTATTGTATAGTACAAATCCAGCATTCTTTCGTCAACAGCTCGACTGAATAGATCTTCCAAGCGGAAGTACCAGCACAGCGCCTAGGAGGGGGTCAGATGCCCTTCAGATGAATCATGGAAAGTGAACTCAAAGTTGCACCACATGACATTGCTCTGACACAGTAAGAATGAACGTAGATGGTATTGCTTATACATATCATGTACCTGCTTTTTTTTAATATTAAATTATTATCGTGTTATTTCTCTTGTGGTCTTCTATCTTGTATGCTGTCAAATTTATGTACGGTACAGTGCCCACGCTTCAGCACCTTTCCTGAGGGTATCATGCCTATAACTAGTATATGAAAGTTGGTAGCACGACGATATGAGCGTAAAAGGCTAAATTGGGCACTAGTATTCATTATACGCCCCATTGCTCTAACAATGGCAAGCGTAATATTTGACGTTACGTGAATGCCCACCTGTCATCATTTCATGTTTTCGTCGGCGCTTTTCCGTGCTGGATGGGTAGCAACTGGCATAATTGACCCGAACAGCTGTTTTGAAGGAGGTACTTTGCCCCCTTGTGTCTGGGGTCCTCTTTTGGTTGCTTGCTGAGGCGATCGAGGAAGGGTGGAATTCCTAATTTTCAAAAGTGCATCCACAAGACTTCCCGTCTCCTTTCTCACCTCTGCATATTTGGCTGTCACAAGTGTGTTCTGAGCTTGCATCCTGATCGAGCCCGTGAGGGTAACTACTTGGCCCGCTTCTAATGCCTTCTGCAGCCCCGAGAGACCCTTGAGATGATCGCTCATACGCAATATTGTACCATCCTCAGTGATATCCCGTTCTTTCAATTCCTCTAGAAACGCATTGTGTAATCGCCGGCGCAACCATGATCGAACGACCTTCGTTTTCGACGACTCGAAATTCGTGGTGACGTGCCACCAAAGACCTTTTCCCTCCCGTTGCTCTTCGGTTCGTTTAAGGAGAGGGTGTAAGGGGTGTTTGAAATCGCTCAGTATAGGGCTCTGTATGAACGGTGAATAGGACGCGGAGTACTGCAGCTTGAAGAAGCGATAGTTCTGCTGAGATAGGAGTTTGCGTGTATGATCGCGCGGCGCCATAGAGGATTGAACAAACCCGTTATCATTGGCAGTCGAAAACGGTTAGGAACTTGTCCATTTGATGGACATATATCGTGCAAGTTGTAGTACGATGGGGACTGATATCACTTTGCCTCTAAAAAAAGATGCAGTGATGGTTCTTGAACCAAATCATGGACAAGGCGGCGCTAGCTAGATTTGGTTGGGCTCGTTTTGTTTTCGCCCACCAAAGTTTAATCTTGCCTCACCAACATTCAAAGTCGTTAAATACTCAGCGCAACCCGCCCACCTGTCGAGTCACTCCACGCTTAAATCAACCCCACACAAATCACACATATCAACAACTTCACAAAGTAACCAGTCATGCCTAAGAATAAGGGAAAGGGTAGGTTCTACGCGCCCCGTCCTACACCCCACTACCCCGCCACCTTCGAAATGACGGGGTTCTTTGACACGAGTGGATTCCATACTAATCTCAAGTCCAGGTGGCAAGAACCGAAGAAGGGGCAAGAACGAGAACGATAATGAGAAGCGCGAGTTGACCTTCAAGGAAGAGTATGTGGCCCCCCTCCTTTGCTCGTGTGTTCTGGTCGACGATGTCGATGTCTGCTGCCTACGATTCATGCTGACGCCTTGCTGTTTGTAGGGGCCAGGAGTACGCACAAGTCATCAAGATGCTTGGTAACGGACGTCTCGAGGCACAGTGCTTTGACGGCGCGCGACGATTGGCACATATCCGAGGCAAGCTGAGGAAGAAGGTCTGGATCAACCAAGGAGATATCATTCTTCTTTCCCTCCGCGACTACCAAGACGAGAAAGGCGACGTTATCCTCAAGTACTCTGCCGATGAGGCACGTAGTCTGAAAGCCTATGGCGAACTTCCCGAGAACGCAAAGATCAACGAGACCGACACTTACGGCGACCAAGGCGATGAAGGTATTGGTTTCGAATTCGACAACGACGACCGCGACTCCAGCGACGAGGGTGACGGCAAGGAGGTGGACATTGACGATATTTGAGGGGCTACGGGTCCGCCATGCTGTGCCAGTCTTCTGCCCTGCCGGCAGACATCGCTTCGCGCGTGGAGGGCTGGCACGGCTCAAATGCGCACCATTGCAAGCGGGCGGACGGGTATTGGTGGATTTCTTTTCCTCTTCACTTCTTTCACACTTCAAAAGCACTCTTGGGCAAGCATGTAATATCTCGGCGCGAAGGCACTGCTACCATGCCAAAGCGGCAATATGACGACAACAGATAGAGATACCCCATGCACGGTTGTTAGTTTCTTAAGGACTAATTCTCAAACGGTTTGCAGCCATATCTTGACGCTTTCGTTGATGAATCCAACGTAAATAGAGTGTCATTCTAAGTTCCGAGTCCTGGAACAGCGACATCCTCATAAACGCTACGATTAAAGAACCTATAGATCCGCCTGCCGGCCTGTGTTCCTACGAGATTACATATCTCTTTTTCCTCCATGTTAACGAATTCCAGCAGGTTTTGACATTCTAGAACGATCTTGATCACTATGCTTTCCGTGACGCCAGGGATCGTCCTCAACATATCTTGCGTAACCTGGTTGAAACTCCGCATCTCCTCTCCCGCCATATTCGGATCAAGGCCAGTCTGCACTGCTTTCAGTGGATCTGGCTCGTCTTGTTGTTTCTTGAGTTCCGAGAATATCTCTGCCGTCTGGTATGGGGATGAGGACCAGATGATCTTTAGGCGAGGAAAAGCAAGTGTTAACATCACAAGTTTGGCCTGCAAGTCCGGCGCCACCGACAAACCCGAGGTTGTTGTTGGCATCGACATGTCGGAGAAGGGTTCAAGAGTAAATGACTTGTTCTGATCGAACTCGATAAGGAGCATAGGAGATTTATAGTGCTCCATCATCGATTCAACTTGATTGTAAAGGCGTCCGTTGGAAAAGGAGCCGATAAGATCGCGGACGGACTTTCTCTCGATGCAAATGTGAGGCGTGAGGACGTAGTCACCAACTGTGAGCATACAGGGAACGACAACGATGCTTCGACCGTGTAGTAAGGACGGAAGTGAAGAGCGGAATTCTCGCACGTCCACGACGACGCGAGGTGGTTGCTCAGTTGCGATTAGTCGACCACCTCCTGCGATCCTCGTATTGATCGTCCGAAGAAAGGACTCTTGGGGATCGAGGTTGGAGGTGGATATGGTTAATGCCATGTTTCCACGCTCTCTGATAAGGCGAGTGAATGCGTCCTTTTCGCGCCGCACGGCGGACAGATAGCGCTGTTCCTCTACACTACCACCGTAATACATGAAGAAAACCTTGACCGTTCTATCAGTGTGAGAGGAACGATACACCTCTACTCGTCGGATGAAGGCTGCATCAGGCTCATACATAATGATGTATCGCGGTTTCGTCTCTTCGAGGACGTGTTCGTCCATATCACCTTCATATGGGTGTATAACTATGAGCTCATTCAAATCGAACAAGTCGTAGTAGTCCTCCATATTGTCGAGTGGGTCAAGTCCAATTTCTCCTTTTTGCATTGTCTCAGCTTCTGTGGGTTGTAGTTCCGCCATGAGACTCGCGATGTGGGCATCGCGGTCACCAGCCGTTCGCATGGCGCCATTTTCAGACCTTGTAGAACCCCCGGGTGCACCACCACCGCGAACTCTGCGTCTCTTGTTTGGTGGTGCTCTATTTGATTTGCCGCTTTGAACACGCTGTTCCGTGCTTCCGTTTATCGCCTTTTGATTCTCGGAGAAGAGCGCCGCACTAACATTACTGAAATCACGTTTCCAACCAAGATAATGGCGCAGCTTGCGACGCATCATGAAAGATGCTGACGGGCCATCTTCGTCCTGTTCACCGCGTTTTGTGCCCTCTGGCTGCGCGTACATGACTTGGAGGTATTCCCGTAATTGGCGACATGTTCCTTGGTCTCCGCACATGATCAAAATCGAGCCGTTCGACCCATCTTGGGGTGTTGGATTGAAATATGCGTCTTGCTCGATTTCCTCTAGGATTTCGGCTAGCTGTGCCCATTTTGGAAGTTCTTCTAGCACTGGCTGCATCGACTCTGGCCCGTTGCCGGAATCTGCATTTGACACCTTGCCAGAGTAGACGCGCCGTTTTGCTGTGGTAAAAATGGTTTCTGCAGCATCAAGAAACAGCCATGGTGACTGATTATGCTTGGTAGACCCTGGGGGTGGTTGTGAAGCTGCTAGAACTGTGTCAAGGTACTTGTTGAAGTCAACAGCATCATAAGTAAGAAGGGCGTGCAGTATGGTCCTTAGCAGAGTCAGGTCTCGAACGACTTGACGTGTCTTGAAGGTAGTTCGGTGCCAGACTGGATCCAATTGTCTCCTGACCATCGTGTCGAAATTCTTGTGTAGAGCACTGTCCAAAGTCCAGTCTTCCATCTCGATGCCAGCATTACTCTTTCTCAGCTCACTAATGCTAGCCTCAACGCATTCGAGAACCGCATTTTGTATATCTCTCATTGCCTCCGTCATTGGGACTTCCAACTCGATAACCTCGGCTTTCTTCCGTCCCTCTAGTGAGCTGGCCACTGTAACATGGAATCGTGGGTACAAAGCAGGTTTTTGAAGGAATAGATTCTTCATCATGTTGGCCAAAGGTGAGTAGCCGGTTGTGAAGGGCTCAGGGCTATCGGAGAAGGCCTTCAAAAACCCCACCTTGTTCTTCTGCCGATATATTCGTAGGATAAATGCCTCTAGCGAGGTTGCGATGACCTTCTCGGCGTGCAACACTACCACGCCAGTGACCGTCTCCGGATTCAGCAGGCTTGAAAGGAAATCGACAATCAAAATGCGAGAAGTGATGCTGAAAATTCCTCCTTGTGCATACATCTTCTCGCGAGTTCCAACACTCATCAAGTCTGTATTGACCAGACTTAAGCCTCTCGCTTTGGGCGACATGCTGACCGCAGCATGCTCAGCGAGAGCTTCGCCTATCCAAACATTTTCACGTTCGTCGGCTCCCACCAAAAGAATCAAGTTATTACCAGCGGCATCGTACGAGTGGAGAAGGTTGGTGACGATGCGCAGCAAGCCGAGGCCGCGGGCAAGAAGGACGAGCTCGTCTTCATCGCGCAATTCCTTGAAGATATCCTGCTGGAATTCCTGTCATCATCAGAGGAGGTCTTGAAGCAGCGGCGTCGCGTACTTACTAGCGGCAGAGATAATTTTACGGGAGCATTCTCATCGCTGGGCATTGGGGAGGATGTTGACCGAGAGTTTGAACCTCTGGTGTGGGGTTGGGGTGGTGACGTGCGGGAAAATGTGACGGACATCCCGACCTGCCGTCGCGTCTCGGTCCCACGTAGTCACCTGCTTCGAGGCGACCCGTTTGGGTAGGTCCCCACAGAAGACATCTACACGATCCCGTTAGGTACTTACCACTCAGCCCAATGAACTTCTCCTACATCTTTCACGAAGACAATTACCCTTACATGAATATCAGGCCCTTCTCACACCCATTTCCCCACTTCTTGGTTCCTCTTGCAGGAGCAATTCACCTAGCTACCGAGTCTAACCAAATCCATGCTACGGAGCAACCTTCTCCGACTCGCCATCTATTGCAATATATTTTATAGAAACTCTCCGTGGCCTGTAGAACTAATTAATCCTTTTCCGGCCACTGATAGGTCAAGCCTTGGCTGCTTTTCTTCTTTGTTCAGCATGGCGTGGCAGCGTTTCAATATAAACCTCCACATCGTTCATATGCGGGATTCGGCATGCACGGAAGATCAAGAGACGCTGCCAAAGCTCACATACAAGCTCTTTTCCTGAGGTGCTTCTCCGATTGATGTTTCGGTGCTTCTAACTAACAAGACACAACAAGCCTTCACTTTTCGATACAAGCTAGCCAATATGGATGCCGCCAGTCTTCAGCCGACGGGCACACAGTTCCGCTGAACGTGCTACCAACTTGACATTATCTGGGTCTGGAATCTTTGGAATCCAGGCCTGATGGCGGTAATAGGAGAAGCTACCGGGCCATATATCAAGTCTCAATCCACGATAGCTGTAGATGTTGGCTACTTTTCACTATCCTTCCTGATTGTTATCACTGTGTTCATCAGCGTCCACTATGCGTTTCTTTTCTGCCTTGCTCGTAGCAGTCACAGCAGGGCTTGCTGTTGCAGCTCCTGTAAAGAGCAAGCGTGTTACCAAGTTTAAGTGTTCGTATCACAACTCCTATTCCATCTGATATGATCTCACAATCATCAGTCTTTGGTGTCAACGAAAGTGGCCCTGAGTTCGGAGAGAAGAACTTTCCTGGATTGAAGGGCAAAGACTACATATGGCCCACCACTAGCACCATCGATGTAACTTTCCCTTTCCATAGACTAGCAGATATCCTGCTCATTGTGGCTAGCAATTCATCAGCAAAGGTTTCAACACCTTCCGCATCAACATTCTGGCGGAACGTGTAGTCCCGAACCAACAGACTGGTGGACTCGATTCAGCATATTTCAAAGATCTGGACGATGTAAGTGTGACTCGCTCAATCCCTACATATGATGGTTCTTAATAAATTCCTAGACTGTCAAATACATTACGAATAAGAAGGCATACGCTATGATCGTGCCCCATAACTATGGGCGTTACTATGGAAATATCATCACAGATGTCTCTGGCTTTGAAAAGTTCTGGAAGACACTTGCTACGCCCTTTAAGGACAACTCATATGTCATCTTCGACACCAACAATGAATGTAAGGTTACCTGATCAATGTGAATGATGGTTGCAAAGATACTAATAACCCATAGTTCATGATATGGACCAAGACCTTGTGGTCAAATTGAACCAAGCCGGTATCAACGGAATTCGCTCTGCAGGCGCCACTAAGCAGTACATCCACGTTGAGGGAAACAACTGGAACGGCGCCTGGACCTGGACCTCCAGCCAGAACGGCGCTACGATGGGTGCCCTCACCGACCCCAACAACCTCCTTGTCTATCAGATGCATCAATATCTCGATAGTGACGGTAGCGGCACTCATGCCGAATGCGTGTCTTCCACCATCGGAAAGGAACGTATCCAAGCTGCCACGGAGTGGCTTCGGACGAACAAGAAGGTCGGATTCATTGGCGAATTCGCGGGTGGTGCCAACAGCCAGTGCCAGACTGCAATCAAGGGGATGCTAGACTATATGGCACAGAACGCCGATGTCTGGCAAGGTGCCTTGTGGTGGGCTGCTGGCCCATGGTGGGGAACGTACATGTACTCGATTGAGCCGAGTTCAGGTACCAGCTGGAATAGTTACATGAGCATTCTTCAACAAGCTCAATAGGACTGGATATCTAGAGGATCGCGGGTTAATCGCGTGAGCTTCCGTGGCCGAATTGTACAATTTCTTGATTATAGTCGTCTACAATATTGAAATTGTTGTTATTGCGCGAAGCCAATCCTACGCCATACCCCAGGGTGCTTTGAATGTTTAAACAATACAGTGAGTGATGAAAAATCTGTTATACAAAATGATATATCATTGCCGTCACTTGGTGCTATCCCTTATCTCAGCACGCCTTCGTTCCGCCTCCGCAGCGAGGCTTTCTCGCTCATCCCTCAAGCGCTGTGCTCGGTCTTCCGAAAGCTTCTTCTCCATCTCCTTTTGCGCTATCCAAACTGTCATGATCGTTAGTCCCGAGGAGCATTCCAATAGGAACGACGCCCAAGATAAATGTGGAGCTCACTTGGTTTCTCCGACCTGCTCGCCTCCTTGAGATGATTCACAAATGAATCGAACTCCTGCTGCCGTACTTCTCGGTTGGCAAGTGCACGCTTCTGCAATTCCGGATTGTACTTCTGTACATTTGTGTTAGTATCTACATGCATATATGTGGGTCGGTATATTCAGGGCATGACAGCCATGGGGCGGTGGTAGCTTATGCTCATGCACGTGCTCTGAAACAAAGCTTCGTCTCTTCATGCTCTGTGGAAAAGGTTGCAGGCCATACCTTGAAGATTTCTTCTTCGGTGGGGGATATGTAGTATACGAATGCTGGGCCTCCTATGCATATTGCGGCGCCACTGAGAAATGATTTAGTGGGACTTGAGTGGAATTTGTTTTTTGATGGAGACGTACGCAGAGATGGCTTTCACATATGTCCCGACGCTGGGCATGATGACCTGCTGTGACGAAGAATCAAGAGGTAGGGATTGAATTGATAGCCCCCAGAGTGTAGAAATAAGGTAGTCAGTGAGGCTGGATCGGTTTTGGATGGGCGCCGTCGTCGAATGGCGATGGCTTTGATGATGATGAGGTCGATTCCATTTAGCGTATACCTCATCGAGACTAGCGCGAATGGTATCCCGTTAGTCAGCCACAGAGAGCAGATTCAACATCACATAGTATCACAGTACGAGTAATAATGCTGCGGCTTCCATGTATCTACTAGAGATCGACATCGTGATTTCTTCGATTGATCGATTATAGGTTACTGTGAGCGTGTGTGGAATTTTGAGACCCCATGATTCGAATGCGACCTCTAGCATCACTAGATTGAAATAGCACACACTTACAACCGAATTCAAAGTTTCGCCTCCGGGACAAAGTTGATAACGAAAGCGTCACTTCCAAGAGTAAGGCGTACTTTGCTCTATTTCCGGGGGTTGTGTGGCGACCACTGTTAATTGCCATCTTCCGTAGTTGTTCGTCTATCCGTTCGCGGCGTAAGCAATTTATCAAACAATCCATTCACATGGTCAACGTGTTGTGCAATACCAAGATGCGTATGCCCATTTCTGTTTGTGTTCCTACCGTTCGTTCCTATCTGACCACTATCATTACATCAGTGAATGAGTCTATCTTTGATGTTGTGGTATTGTCCGTCGGGCTCTAGATGTAGCAAGTTACTAGGAAGGTATCTAAGGTACGAGGAACCACAGTATAGACTCTATGCGCCACGAGGCCACTGCCACAAGGTCTCGAAGATATTTCTCTGTGGCGGCAAACCCCGGGCAGTGTCTTGCCCGGCGCCATGACTCCCGAGCCTAAGGCTCAAGTGCAGTAGAAACAAAGACAAGGCATGGCAAGGCAAGGCAAGGTTTGCTCTATTTTGGGGGCTGCGTAGGCTCCCGTAGTGGGAATGGTATGCGGCTCCCCTGCATGAAAGGGATCGTCAGCGGCTCTTCCGTTCTCCTCACGCAGTCTCTGCCTGATGCGCGTACCAGTTGGTCCAAAGAGGTACATGGCTGAAACGGAACCCCACGGTGCACAGTTACCGAGGGAGAGTCGTTCTGAGGAGTTGGGGGGCGAGGACTCGAGGAGTCTTGTGGACATCGTTCTTCTGACGACAGCGGTAACCACATTGACTGTTACATGCTACAGCAGTACTCCGTACAACACATACAACACTTTCTGATATGATCTCTGACTGGCCCCTTTCATAAGATTGTCGTTGTCCCAGATAGACGAGTGATCAATTAGCGCAGGCTTCCAGCCTGATAAACTGGGTGCTACCTGGTATTAGGTATCTTGGAGCGAAAGGGAACCACAAGCAATTGCCACCTCAGTGCCCCGTACACAGTACTCCGTACACTGCTAGTACTGAATACCAATCACATAGTTAATTGTGACTTGTTGCACTCGAGTGTGTACGGGGGCGATGACTGGCCGAAACGCCGTCGCAGGTCGGTCTTGTGAACTTTTTGTTTCAGAAATTCCATCGCCCACGACAAGGTCCCGGACTCTCACACAGACTCGTCACTTGGACTGCCCAGAATTCTCCGAATCCGTCTGCACTTTGGGGGAAGCTCTGATGATAACTAACACCTACTGTGTAACTATAGTGTAGGTAGTCTGGCAAGTCTGCAAGTCACCAGTGGCCATAAATTACGTACACCCGTATACCCGTTCCTGTCCCGCCTCTCCGCTTGGCAGGGGAAAGGAAGGCGACGGGCAGCTGACAGGTCGTGTCAGTGGACGACAGCTCCCTCGACTCGACTAACAAATTGCTTTTGGAGAATGCTCCATCATCAACTTCACAAAGTAATCAAACGAGGAGGTCTTCTTATTTCATTAAGCTTCCAGGGCCATAACACGGTTTCGGAACCTTTCTCCATAACCCGATTCTGCACGCCCGTCGTACGTCTACTCCCTTTGCGACTCGTGTGCTCGTGCTCGTCCCTGTGAGCCCGAGCGTTTTACCTTTTCACCTTCATCTTGTCCCCCGCGCCCATTTCCCTTGCTGAAGGGAATGCTCGTCTGTGCTTCTTGTAATTTCTTTCTCCCCAAAGGCGACCGTTAATGGGGCCGACCCGCCCTCAACAAACCTTTAAGTCATCGCTACGTCGCTAGGCTTCTCCTCCACACATCTGTGGCTTTGGCGATCCCATTGCGCGCCCCTCCATCGCCATGGCTTATCAGCAGTACGATAACCGCAACTACCAGCAACCACCGCAACCACAACGCCAGCAATACCAGCAGTCATACGACCAAGGACACGCGCGCCAACCTGGAGGCTACCAACAGGCCCCGTATAATGGCCAGTATAACGATCAGCAATATGACTACGATTATGGCTACGACCAAGGACAGTACGAGCAGTGGGACGACGGCTATTACGATCACCACCAGCACCAGCAGCAACAGCAACAGCAACAGCAGGGTGGTGGATATGGCAATGGGTATCCGCCACAGCAACGGCAAGATGGCTATGACGATATGAATGCACATCGAGGCCAGCCTCCGCAGGGCCAGAGGCCGCCTCATCCTCATGATCAGTATTCACAAGAGCAGAGATTCGATGACCGTGGTTACCAACAACCTCAAGGCCGCGGCGACCCGCGAAACAGACAGATCGGATCGAATGGGGCACCAGGACCAGGACCAGCAGAAAGAGGAATGCAACGGGATAACTCGCGCGGTCAAGGGGATAGACGTCCCCAAAATCTGCAGCAGGGCCATTCGGATCATAGACCGCCGAGTATGGCCACCACTATTATCTGCTTCTAAGCTCAACTTGCTGATTATGAATAGGAACCGAGCGTGCACTCATGTCGCCAGTCTCACCACAATCATTCTCTCAAGATAACCCTTTCCCTACCTTCCCTTCGCAAAAACCTGTCCCTCGAGCGAAAACGGGATCAATGGATGAAGCAATGTCTCTAATGAACCTAGGACAAGATGACGCACAAAGGAGGCCACAAGGACCTCCACAGGGAAGAGGACGAGGGATGATGGGCCCGCCACCGCATAATCGAGGGCCACCTCCCCAGCATCGAGGGCCACCCCCAGGAAGAGGCGGAAGTTATCCCAACCCAGACATGCAGAGGCAGGATTCTGGACACTTTGAAGGAAACGGGCGGGGCCGTCAACCTCCCGCTGGTCGAGGATATCCACAGCAGAGACCGCCTACGGGGCCGCTAGACACATCGCGAGTCCCCCAGCAGCGACCTTTCAACCCAGAATCGCCCTCACAGCAAAGACCTGGACCCAACATACAACGAGCTCAAACATTGCCGCAAGAACGATCGCAAGGTGTAAACACGGGTGCTTACAACGATCCACAAGGATGGGCAGATCCAGGACCTGCAGCTGGATACCATGGGCCCGAATCTCCAACTTACATTCCTCCACGACCCTCGACCGCATCAGGCACCAAGAATGACGGCTATCAATATGCGTCAAGGCCTAATATTCCACCATTGCCACCATTGCCACAACAGCAGCCGCAGCCGCAACCGCAATCTCAACAATATCTGCAACCTCAAGACGATAATCGCGGAGACATAGACAATTTGTACGATGATTACTATGGAGTGGATGCGCCATCGGACAGGAAAAGCCATGCGTCATCGATCGACATGCCTAATTTTGACGCGATTCCAGATACGAGCAACCGACATCGTAGAGGTTTCTCTATTGATAATCATCTTTCGCCCGTTGGAGCACAGCCAGATATGCAACCAGTGCCTTCAGCAAATGCTACGCCAGACAGTGTGGCTACCCAGCAACCAGACTTCTATCAACAAGCTGCAAAGAGTCGGTCTCAGCCCGACTTGCATAGTCAATATTCCCAGGGTAATGGCGTTTATGAGATGGCAGGTGATGCTCCTGCGGTTCCTCCACTGCCAGCAGCCAATACAGAGCGCCCTATTCTGAATGGCCTACCGTCTGGACCAAGGGGCAAAGCTCCACCTATGCGAGGTTTGCCGCAAGATCCTGCTCCCAGGAGAGGACCTACGCCTCAAGGCTATGCTCCTGGGCAAGGGCAAAATTTCGACCCGAAATTTGCACAGCAGCAGCCACCGTTCCATAGAGGAGATTCAGGGGCGACAGCATATTCTGAACCAGGCGTCAACCCTATGAGAAATGGATCTCCCATGGTTTCCGGAAATGCCATACCCCGTCCTGGAACAGCAGCGCCTGCTCCTACTCGGATGCCTGTGGATCCTGTTCCAAGAAGAGCGGGTACAACGCAACCTTCGTCTAATCCAGATGCTCTACCGGCTCACCCCCTCCCAGTCCGCGCTGGCTTAAATCAGCAACCTCAACAGCAGCAAAATCCTGTTCCAGCACAAGCTGCGAGACCACCACCAGTCAGGCAATATCACACTGACCCCACACCGACCGGCCGTCCAGGTTCTGGGCCATCCAAAGGTCGCCCTTCCGCACCGCATCCTGTCACTCACGACGAACTAAATCGACTCCGAAACACATGGAAGGCCAATCCCTCGGACAGCGCGACTGGCATACAACTTGCCAAAAAGCTGGTAGAAGCTGCAACTGTCCTCGCTGATGAGGGTGGCACGGCAGACAACAGGACAAAGAACAAGAATCGTGAAAAGTTCATATTTGAGGCTCATAAGACGGTGAAAAAGATGGTGGCTGGTGGCTCGCCCGATGCAATGTTCTATCTCGCCGACTGCTACGGTTCAGGTCAGCTTGGGCTTCAGGTCGACACAAAGGAGGCATTTGTGCTCTATCAAAGTGCAGCCAAGGCGGGCCATGCTGCAAGTGCCTACAGGACCGCTGTTTGTTGCGAGATGGGTCATGAAGAAGGAGGTGGAACCAAGAGAGATCCTCTGAAAGCTGTGCAATGGTACCGCCGTGCTGCTGCTCTGGGCGATACTCCCGCTTTATACAAAATGGGAATGATTCTGCTAAAGGGTCTTCTCGGCCAGCAGAAGAACCTTGGTGAGGCCATCAATATGCTCAAGAGAGCCGCCGACCGTGCCGACGAACAAAACCCCCATGCTTTACATGAGCTGGCTCTATTATACGAGGCCCAGACAGGGAACGAACGGATCATTCGTGACGAATCCTATTCGGCACAACTCTTCATGCAAGCTGCCGAACTGGGTTACAAGTTCTCCCAATTCCGCTTGGGACAAGCATTCGAGTATGGACTCCTTGGCTACCCCGTAGACGCAAGATCTAGTATTGGCTGGTACACCCGGGCTGCAGCACAAGAGGAACATCAAAGCGAACTTGCACTCTCGGGTTGGTATTTGACAGGAAGTCAAGGAATCTTGGAGCAGAGCGATACAGAAGCGTACCTTTGGGCACGCCGAGCCGCATGCGCAGAGCCACCCCTCTCCAAAGCCCTTTTCGCAATGGGTTACTTCACAGAAGTAGGCATAGGATGCCCGAGAAGCTTAGAGGAAGCAAAGAGATGGTACGGTCGAGCAGCCTGTAAGTTATGCAAACTCTGTTCATGAATGTAGTGACGAATGCTAAACCCTACACCAGCATATAAATTCCCTAAGGCCCAGGAGCGTCTAGAGGAGCTCAAACGAGGTGGTGCCAAAGCACAGAAGGGTCGCGAGAGGCTGAGCAGGACGAACCAAAAGCAACACGACGAGAACTGCACAGTAATGTAGAACCGAGCACCGGCTGTGTCGCGTGATCTTTGCATTCTGATTCCACCGTCCATAAAGGGACCGCTTTCTTCACTTTGGCTTACGTCTTCTGACGGATTCATCGAATGATTTCTGGGCACACGATATGATTATTCTGGAGTATCATGACATTTTCTCGTTGCATGGAAAGGGACTATATCGCATTTTAGCAACGGCGTTCGAGTGGCGACATTGTGTCTCTCTTGTGTTTTTTCATGTGTGTTTTTTCATGTGTGTTTTTTCATATGTACGAAAGGTGGTGCTGGGTCACCAATTGCCCCTACCATCTTTGCAGATACGGCTTTGAGGGGGCTAGTCGAAACCAGACTATTGAATTTCCGTAGCATGGACTACTACGCGTAGTACAAATCTCAATGTGCGAAATTGAGCATCGTGTTTATGGATTATATGAGGATTTCAATGTCTGGGTATCTTTGCGTTTAACACACAGACTTGAGGCTATGATTGCTACCTACGAGTACCACGATGCAGTTCACAGTTTCGGACGTTTTCCTTCATCAGAATTATTAGTTGTGAACCGGTGAGCATACTATTGCAATTTCCATGTGTCATTCAGGTTAAGAGAAAGCTAACGGCCACCTTCCCAATGCCACAGGTGTCTCATGCCCCAACTACCTTGGGCTCAATCAGCACCTCCCCCCTCTCACCTTCCCTAACTACACGGCCACTACCATCGCTAAGCTTCACCAATCCAGGGGAAACAATGATTCCCCTGCTGCCAACGCCCTCCCACATGAAGTCATATAGGAATGGCTGGCCATACAGCCAAATCATGGTATCAAGCGAGCTCTGGATGATTTGCACGAGGTCCTCGTCCCTTTCCTGGTCACTGCAGCCAGGGTTCGCCCATGGGAAGAACGTGAGTGCGAAGTGTTCCGCCGCTTCACGGATCGAAGAGCTGGTTGCGGCCTGGGAACCGTGCTGCGAGGTTGAGTTGTGCAGATAGCTGGAAAGACGACGGTGAAGTAGATATGGAACTGTGAGATCTGTTCATATAATTTGTCAGTCTATGATGTTTCGACCAAACGAAACGTAGGGGGGCAAATTAGGATTCGCTTACCAGGCGTTTCGAGTAATCTGTCTTTTCCGGCACCGGTAGGCACACTTGCGATTTCCTTGGGGAACAGTGTTTCCTCATCGTCCGTCTCGGGACTCGTGATGGCCAGAACGTATCCCGTGAGTGCATGTTTGATGGCCACAGTTGGACTAGATGTGCCTTGCAGGAGGTCTACCATAGGTGTGCTCGAGTTTCCGAAACGGGAAATATCGTCTTCCATACTCGGCGTAATACTTGCGTGGACATCACGATAAAAGTTGTCCACGTGGCGAGATATATGTTCAAATAGACTAGATACACTCGACCGAACTGCAGAGGCATCCGCAGGAGGAGGGAGTATGCCAGCGAGGGGGTCAGAAGAATTTGACATATTGGCCATCTGAACACTCTCTCTTTGTCCGACTGCTGGGGCAGCTACCAGGGGTGGAGCAGGCGATATCTGTGAGTAGTCGCCTTGTCCTTTGGCCAGAGAGAGCGATACAAGCTCTGGATTCGAGTCGTATTTGGCCATTGCCATGCCGTTTCCTGATTCCCTTGCTCTTCGCTTCTTGAATAGTAAAAAGGCGACGAGGAAGGCGATCGCGGCTCCGATCACTGCAGTCCCAATAGCGATGCCTGCGACGGCCCCGGGACTGACGCCCCCATTTCCTCCACGTCTAGTATCACCAGACTGGGCTGATGAAGGTGCGTTCCCCGAGGGGGTTGCTGCATCTATTGTTGTTACCGGTGCTACAGATCCTGTCTCCACTGGTGTTGATATCGCAGTCGCCAATGCTAGGTCTGTGGGAAGCGGAGCAGTAGTCGATGTCGGTTCCTCTCCAAGCAGAGTCTCTGAACTTTCTGTTGGTCTTGGAGCTGGTGAGCACCTTCCTGTGGCTGGATTACATTTGAGTGTTGGCTCAACAGGCATGTCCGGCGGCAATCCTGAAGTCGCCATATTTCATTCACTTCGTCGAGCACCGAAAGCGCGACGGAGAAATGAAGTGTAGTAAGAGGAAAGAGGAAAAGGAAGCAAGAACGCTCACATGGTGAGATTTCGAAAAGAGAGCTGAGACGAAAAGTCCGTGTGGTGACCTGTATGTGCAGTAAGATGCGGCTGAGCATTTCCTCCATCCTTCGCTTTGACTATCTCGGATGGGGGGGTTTCCTTTTGGCACTGATCGCGAATAGATTTATTTCATTTCAGCCCCCAATGAAAGCATTAGCTGGAGCTAAAACGTTTAGGCCCAAGGCGACCACAACATCGCTTCATTCTAAATTGGGTTGTGCGACCAGTACGCTCAGCCTCGTAAGGCAACCTGCTACTACCGTACCCGACGATAATGTTTGTTTGTTCGCTTTGGCGATGGCTCGTATCTGCGAGCGTTACCGTCTCTGGTAGGCCCCTGCACACAGAGTCTTGCAGTTAGTCTGTTCACAAGAACAAACACGAAAAACATATATGATCGTCGCGCGCCTCAAACTACCCTAATCGGACTGTAATGATAATCACTCACGGTTGTTTCATGTCTGCTACGAAGAGCAATGCACAACTGCAGTAAGAAATCATCATCATCATCATCATCATCATCTGACTTCGGCTCTACATATCTGAATAGAGTAGGAACTTTACATCAGAATTTCTTTCTAACGACTAGAGAATTCACAGGCTGTATGATACATAGTAAAACATACTGTATTGATCCAGTGACACCCAAACACCACCAATGCATCCCTTGGATGTTTTTACACAATGTACATTTTCATATTCACTCACCAAAATCTATACACGGTTGCATAGCCACTGTCGAGGGGGGCGATCACTTTCGGACCCGCGCAGCATTGTCATCTTTCTCCATTGGAACACCAAACCCATATGCCTTCTTTTTCCTTTGCCCTTTTCGATCGCCGTATTGTTCGTCAAACTTCTTGATTGCGGTCAATGAGCTCATATCCTCTGAAATGCTGGCGCTGACTTCTTGCAAGGCCTTGTCAAAGTGGCGTAGATGAAGCGTGCGACGTTCTGGGAAGCTGTAATTTTGTCCTTGGACGAGCACGGGAGTAGGCTGAACGGAGGTCTCTGCGCTGACGGTAGGCTGAGAGTCTGATTGCTCAGGAAGGGACTGCGCGATTTCCGCAGCGGCCTTTGCTGCAGCAATCGCAGCCTGTTCGTTCTCTTCTCGAACACAAGCCAGTGCCGCAAAGACGGCTACATTCTTGAGATCACTTCCACTGTACAGCGGAGTGCGCTTCGCAAGTTCTCCCAAGTCGACAGAGCCGTCTAGTTGTTCGCCTCTCAGATGGATCTCCATGATCTTCTTCCTGTCTTCTTGGGTGGGTAGGTCAACCAAGAGGCGTCGTGGCAGACGACGGATTACAGCATCGTCCATGTCAAATGGTCTATTCGTAGCAACCATGACGAATACGGATAAATCATTGAGCCCATCCCATTCCTTCAGAAATTGGTTGAGAATGTCCCTGTGCGAAGTGCGTTCTCTTGATGAATCGCGAGATCCAAAGATGGCATCTGCTTCATCAAGGAAGACAATGCACGGCGATAGTTTCCGGGCGAGAGAGAATACGGCGGCAACATTCTTCTCTCCTTCTCCGACGTATTTATCCATGATCTGGCTCCCTGAGACTTCGAGAACAGTAGATCCACTCTCTTTCGCGACGGCTTTGGCAAGGAGTGTCTTACCAGTCCCGGGAGGACCATATAAAAGCGCTCCGGAGATCTTTTCGGTCGCAAGCACGCCATAGTTGAATGCATCTGGGCGTAGAAGAGAGAGAGACGTGAGAGTACGAATTGCTTCGACCGTTTCCCGTGGTACATGCACCTGGTCGAAAGTTGTTTTAATCTGATCTGGGTTGACGATTCCATGCATGAGCTTTTTCTCATGCTTGTTCGCGGTTGCCCCAATACGACTTATCTCCCTTTGGCGCTTGAGACTCTCCGCGTTTTTCTGTAATTGCTCACGTTTTTCACGAACTCTGCGGATCGGATCGTGTCCATCCGCCTCTCTGATCTTATCCATCTGCTCTCGGAATTGCTCTCGTGCAGATGGTGATGGATACGAGGAGTAAAGCGTCATCCAGGCATACTTTTGCTCATCACTGGCTTTAAGCAGTCCAAGAGACAGCGCAACATGAGCCCAGCTCAGTTGCCCATTACTGGGTTCTAGCACATGAAGCCCCAGTGCGGTGATGGCGACCCGGTGAACCTCGTTGTAGCTGAGAATCTTCCAGAAAGAGGAGCTGGGATAGATCTGCTCGAATGCCCTAGCTTGTCGCAAGGCTTGTTCCGGGTCAGAGAGAGATTTCGCAGCTTCGGGGTCAAGACATCGCAACATGTCTTGGACATGTGCTACATTGATCTCTTGATACTTCCTCTTCTGTGCTTGAGAGGAGCCTTTCTCCATCACCAAAGCTTTTGCGGCGGATGTCGCATCGAAGGGACTATCATGGCTCCAGAAATTCTCGTGCTGAAGGTCTAGGATTGGCACGACAATCGTCCTAAAGAATCCGGCGTCGCCCTCAGTCTGTAAGCTTTGCACTCCACTTGACGAAAATTCAGGTATGAATTCTTCAGAGCATGTGGTACCCAGAAGCATAACGCTCTGGCCTGAACTTCTCTGTTTGCGGATGATATCTTCCAATTTTTGAATAATCCTGCTACCATTTTGTGTAGCACTCAATTCTTTGATATCCTTGATATGGATGATCTTGGGCCTCGATACGGCATTGAACTGCCGTAAAGATGGGTGGAAATCAACTGTAACAGTATTTCCTGGTCTGACTTTCACAGGTAGCATTTCTGTGAAATCTTGCGTGGCGCCTTCCTGGCTTGTAGAGAAGTCAAAGAACCTAGGGGGTGATGGAGAATCTGGAGAGGGAGAGGGCGGGAAAGGCTCTGCTGTCTTTTCGCGCTGTGCGGTCAATGCGGGCGCTCTATCACGCTTCAGATCATTGGCATCGACCAATGTCTCTAAGAGTGTTGCCAACTTTAAGTCTTCTAGTTGGGACTCGCTATGCGACTGATTCCGTGTGGGTGCTACCGTGGCAGTTGCGATGACGCCGTCCGCCGGGCCAGTACTTGCCAGAGGTGTATTTTGAAGATTTTGTGTGTAGTCCTTGAGCGCCTTGAGACCCTTAATAATTGAAGAGCTCTGGATACGTAAGACTGGAATACTGCCGCGCATGAAGTCAGGAGCAGGTGCACCCTCAGGCGCTTCGCCTTGTTCTTCTTCTGCAGCATCTTCCCTCGTCAGTTCTTCAACTTCAGTGACAAATTCTGAGCCAAATCTATAAGTCTCGTACCCTAACGAGCGTATTGAGTGAGGCGTTGGTTCTGGTCCTTCTCCAAGGTAATCACCGGCAATCTGGGCGAGATCTTGAGCTGTCAGCGTTATCAGATCTGCATCGAGATCAGATGCCAGAGATGAAATAATGCTGTTTAACGCTTGTTCATTCCGGTATGATGGGGAATGGAGTGTTAAGTTGGTTTTCGCGGATGGAAAAGAATCGCTGATAGCGGGTTGTATTGCTGAAAGGGATCCCGCCAGGGCAGCACGAATCTCTGCGTATAACAACGGAGACATGGCCTTGCGCTCTGAAAGTATTTTGGTGTGTTCAAGGAACCGATTTTGGGTGAACTCTTCCCTCTTCGCGAAAGTATCTGCCGGTGTGACTCCGTTTTGTTCGGTATGCAGCGATTCCTCTGGTGTGGCAGCAACATGGTCCTCTACAACGGCCTCTTTCTTCCCGAATGATTTTTCCGAAACTCCAATAGCCTCTTGTCCCGAACTCTGGGCGAAGTTGCGACCGAACCTTTCGATCTGTTTAGCACTCAATCCCTTTCCCCACATTGCCCTGAACATCTCGGATACGCCTTTCACACCGGTCGACTCGGCGAGCAGAGGAATCTCGCAAGTAGCATGCTCTCCTGACTCCTTATGCTGTATTGTGAGCGCAAGGCTACCGCATCGTCTTTGGGATTCTTTCCGTAACCGCACTCTTCGGTTCAAGAACCAATCTGGAATGTGTATTGGAGGAAGACCCTGGGCGCGATTTCGTCTTTGAGACCGTCGCAACGCAGATGAATACCGCCGAGCCATTTCTTTCGACCGTTGTAGCTTCTGTGCGAGTAAGTCTGGGTCATCTGGGTGTGCCGCAGCCGATGACTGCTCTCCCGCCGCTGCTGTCGCCGCCGCAACATTGTCTGGGTCCGTCTTTGCTGCATCGCTCTGGTTCAAGGCATGGTTTTCCGGAGTGGAGGGAGGATTCGGTGTCTGGGCTAGGGAGCGTGAAGTATGAAACGGGCGATGTCGAGACTGGGTTGGAAATCGTCGTCCACGGATGAAGCGTGCTTTGGGTCGTGCTATTGACACTGACCGCACTGTTGGCCGGATTGCGGCATACATACGGCCACTGTGCCCACGCAAGATATGCGAGCGGCGGTATGAGCGAGGAAAATATGGTTTTCTGTTCACAGAATTGTCGAATTTGCTAGGTATCGATAATTGCCATTGAGGTTTGCGAAACTTCTCCAAGGGTCCGCGTGCCAAGATCGTACATCCCTGTTCAAAAGTACCTAAGTACCTAAATGTTGACGACTGACGATCTCTAGACTAACATCAGCACAACACTTTGATAGACAGGTTGCGAGAAATGTCTCGTTTCTTGATACGATCTATTTTGTTGAACTGTATTTCTTTGTTTGGTCATTTGAGTACAATATACTGCTTGGTATTTTTATTGCATGAACATGAAAATATGTACACTGACCATAGATCGCGCAATATCTCATCCTTGAACGAAAAATAGACTGGACCAAGACGTAGTACAGTGGAATGGAAGTCTACAAGACCTACGACAGACATGCTAAGAAACAGAATGTATGAAGTATCAGATGATCGTGCTTGTTTGTTCCATGCCTTCGACCCGTCTGGTTCGTGTCGTGCCTGTGAAACGATGACTTCCACAAGCAGCTTTCCAAACTAGATGGCATGACTGTGCCGGGGATATGCATGGTTGAAGTAAAATAGTTGTTCTGTTATAAGTTAAACATATTGTATGGCTAATGATTGGACCTGGGTGTTGGGAGAAAAAAAAGAAGCGAGGTGGAGAGATTCGTGAAGTGGGCGAGGTATTCAGTCTTAATAGATCCAACAACATGGCAGCGCGTTTCCAAACTATGAGAATTGGCGTTGGGAAAAACAGTATTTGTTGGGATTTTGACTAATTTGTCTCGCGATGATTGGGTTGAGGTCGTAAAGTTGTTGGTTTACCCAAGGGACATGTCCCAGCAAAGCCCGAGTATGCGGCACTCCATTCGGTACACTGAATCCCAATTCCAGAAATCATTGAACAAATATTGCTGCCCACTGTCCGCCACCTACCTAACTCCTTATATTCTGCCTCCTCCACTTTCTTTTCTTCTGCATCTTCATCATCTTCACCAACTTTCTGCATCTATATCGCAGTGACGATACTTCACTGCTGCTATTCAGCGATATACCCTGCCTTTACGCATAGCGTTGCATAGCACTTATACTCATCGTCTCACAACCTTTCTAAGGATTCTCAACCCTCAAAATGACTACCTCAAGACCTCTCTCTTGGGGTTCTGACTCTACCGGTTCGTTCAAGCAGCCCCTGCCTGCCAGACATAATTGCTGATACTGAGCAGACATCGGAAGCCAGTCGCTGTTCTTCGATGACACGACCAAATCCTCAGATACCAGTTACTCGAACACAAGTACACCGAAGAACAGCATTACACTAATCAAATCCGACCTGGAAAGCAATATCAGCGTCGAGGAGTTTGAGGACAAGGTCACAAAATCACAGCAGGCAAAAATGTTGATTGCAACCATGATTGCGAGCTTCCTTACTCTCGGTAAGTTCATATACTTGCATTCAACAAAATGTTCTGCTGACAATGTGCAGGTCCTGTCCAGGCCTTCGGTGTATTTCAGGCGCACTTGAGCAGCGAAGACGCAGTCCGAGACGGCCTTCTACGGCCTCAACAAATCCAGGAGAAGTCTCTAATCGCACTGATAGGCTCACTGGCGAACGGCGGAATTGTGGCTCTGTTTGGGATATGGTTCGTTCCTAAGCTACCGTGGATCGGAAGCAATATCAAATATGTTTGTCTCGCGGGATCACTCCTGATGTCATTTTCGATGGCAATTGGGATGGCCAGTACTGAGGTAAGCTTGCCCAATTGATATCTCATAGAAGCGTCTGCTAATAAAGTTCTAGCTGTGGCATCTCCTTCTTAGCGAAGGATTGGCCTTCGGAGTGGGTTCCGGTATAGTGGCAAATACCTTACCGTCGATACTTCCAGAATATTTCAGCACAAAAAGTGGGTTAGCCCAAGGATTTGTCGCTGCAGGTAAGGTCTTACACTTCCGTCCGAATGCTTTCTACTGACATAGAATAGCTGGTGGTATGGGCGGTGTTTTTTACTCGAAATTGGGAGACGTGCTCCTTACCCAACGGACCCAGACCGCGTTTCTCATGTTCTCACTTGTTGGCCTCTATCTCAGTATTTTCTCCACCCTGCTCGCGCAGCCTGCGCGCAATGTCAGCCGGCGCAAAACAACCATGGTCGACTGGAGTACGCTCAAAAATCCCAGCTTCTGCCTGTTCATGGTGGTCAATCTCCTTGTGCCCCTGACTCTTCGGACACCTACATCATTTGGTCCAATATTTGGCAAATCAATGGGACTTTCTCCGAGCAAGGCCGCAAGCATACACGCCTGGATGAGTCTTGTGGGCATACCAACGCGCTTGGTGGTTGGAACCATGGCAGACAAGGCCGGGCACCAGAACACTTGCTTGTTGATGACAGCACTATGTGCAGCCACTGTATTGGTGATATGGCTCCCCGCAGCCCTTACGGGCAACCAGACCATGTGGACGGTATTCATGATGGGTTGGGGCCTCATCAACGGCACTTTCCTCCAGCTAATCAATTCGGTCGGCCAAAGGCTCTTCGGTCCCGAGCTGTACTATTCATACAACGGGACATTCACTTCACTCAGGGGGCTTGGATTCGTGATGGGCGGACCCCTCGCAGGTGCTCTCTTAAGACATAAGACAGAGAGAATGGAGCCACGTCAATTCTTACCGGTGATTGTGTGTACGGGACTAGCGATGCTGGCAAGCACGGTATCATTAGTGTATGTACGGATATTGGATGCAAAGAAGCAGGGGTGGAAATGGGCCAGGTAATGGCCTGGATGCAGTCGATACATGTTTTGTAGGGTACCTTTGGAGGCAAGTGGCCGCATAGCATGAGCAAGGTGTTGGATCGCGAGCATGTGTGTTAATGATATGTCCAATTCTGATGTTTTCATGATAGATATACGAAGTACGGGGTAGAGGGTAATGAATCACGATAGTGGATATCTACTAGTAGGTACTGAGTACACAGTAGAAACCTATAAATCAGAATACCATTCAGGTATGGCATGGACCATGCATGGTTCCGTTGACGGGCTTGTGCAACACTACTGCAACTCGACATGCGATTTGAAACCCTGGTCTCTGGGACAAAGGATTACAATAGGCTTGCGAATTCCTAATATTTGATGATCTGCCCGTCATAGCATGGAGTTACAAGGAGGACATTGCCGCTTTTGACAGTGACAACCTTGTCACATAAGATAAGTAAACGTACTGGGTACCTACTTGTAGGTAGGCACGGTGGAGTTGATGTGCCTTGTCGCACATCATATTGTCCGAATCGAGACTGATGATAGGGGGCATTGGGAGAGAGCTATGTGTATGCCATTGTAGTTACCAATACGGATAGGCACTGTTCGGCGTTGGGTATGGAAGAGTTCGCGAGAAGAGGTGAGTACTTACTTATGCAGCTATGCAGCAGGTAAGTGCGCTGTCAGGTATCTTCATAAATCGAATTTGTGTTCATAAGGCCGAATGTGATAGTGTGTTGATAGTTATTCAAGTCCGAGCAGGTTGCATATGCAATGTCGGTTCCTGATTAGGGGGGTGATGGATTGGTGATGGATGGTGACGGATGTGAAGCGAACGAATGGTGGGGAAGGGAACGACGCCTAAAGGACTCGGATAGAGCTTGGCGCGGGAGACTAGCGGGCGCTGATCTTTCGAGGTTCGAGGGTCTGTGTTGACCTTGTTGACCTTAACCTTCCCTGCCACCTGCCACCTGCCACCGCCTGCCACCGCCTGCCACCCACCCACCTATTTGTTGTCGTACACACGCAAGTACCTGGGACACACAAATAACAAAAGCCCAGGGCCGGCTCGTTCGCACCCGCCTCTGGCATCAAACCCTATTCATTCATTACCGGGGGGAGAAAAATGCTACGACTATTATCTGCATCAGTTCGCTTTGTTTCTCATGCACCCCTCTTCTCGTGAAGTACCCTTTGTGCCAACCACCAATTGCAGTTTCTATCGCAGCTGTTTGTTCTCATCCCTCACCTGCATAACATACCTCACCATACGTACATGATAGATGGTACAACGGACTATCGCATTCCTCATTGTCTCCACCTCAACCTGTAGCAACCCGGCAAAGACGCTTGTCATGACGTCTAGTTGAGATGTCCATTTCTGCCACCAGACACAGGATCCGCCGACTTCACTGGTATCAGAGATGTCGCTCACTCCATCGAACGCCAGGATGATGAGCCCTGCGTGGGCCGGCAGTATCAAACTCACTCCAGCCAATTCACCACTTGCTAAAAACACTCCCCTTCGCTCGCCCATAAAAACTTCACGCGGTCCGGAAGCAACTCTTACCCTAAAACAGGTGCGTAGAGTCTCTGTCTCTCCGAAGGGCAATCAGCTAGCCTGACCGCTACTTCGAATCTACCCAGCAATTCAAGTAAAACCTGTCAGAATAACACGAGAAGAGGGCTAATCGTCTCCTGTTAGGTCATTGGAACCACCGCATGCTCTGCCAATGCCTTTGATAGCCTCCCCGCCGCAAACTCGTTTGCCTTCACAGCCGGGGCCGCAGCTGTCGTTGCAACGGTCGACAGCGAGCGCAATGTCACTCAGAGATTCTATCGTGCAAGACCTACCACAAACCCACTCAATCCGTCTGCCTCGGTCTATGGCGGTCCATCGACACCCACGCAGAACGAAAGTCGCAACAGAACCGCTGCTTCTCTACGAGACGCCGGCATAGGTGCATCTCCACTTGCCTCCCCTGCAACCGAATGGGCCGATTCTCCTTCGAATAGAACATGGACTGCAAAGGAACGCATAAAGGCTGCTACTTGTGTATCTTTCAGCCCGGACGGGAAATATTTGGCTGTAGGAGAGGTACGTATCAGGTTGAGCTCAAAATAACCCGCATAGCACTAACGTGACTTGTCTAGACGGGATACAAACCACGAGTTCTCATCTTTTCGACAGCCGCCGACGCACCCTCTGATACGCCTCTCACGACCATATCTGACCACACGTTCGGTGTTCGATGTGTTGCCTTCAGTCCGGATTCTCAATATCTTGCAAGCCTGGGCTCAGCTAACGACGGCTTTCTCTACGTATGGAGTATAAATCCTCGAAATGGAGCGGCCACACTTCACTCGAGCAATAAATGCACCAGTGCTATCAATCGAATCGCATGGATGGATAACACCCTGATCACAGTTGGCACACGGCATGTTAAAGTGTGGAGAATCGAGGAACCTAACGTGATGACCCGAACGATCAAACGGCAGAGCGATTTCTCATTTCTTTCTCCGAGCCTCCATAGGACACTCCCAGGCCGTAACTGCATACTGGAGTCTTTATTGGAAGCAAACTTCACCAGCGTTGTTGCAGTGGCGCCAGGCAAGGCCATTGTTGCTTCTGAAAAGGGCGATATCTGCCTGATTGACGACTCCGATAGGACCCAGCGCTTTTCCAAAGTAGCTGACGCTGGATTTGCGGTCACTTCGATGACTGTAGATCTGAAGGGTCGGCTCCATCTCGCAAGCAGTCAAGGCGGGCTAAAAACAATCAATATCAAGGACACGATTGGGGCCTCCACACCTCCACCTTCCCCGCCTCCCCGTGTCGAGTCCCCAACAGTGAATTTGACTTCAGGCGTCATCCAAATCGAAGCAATCGCCGCTTCTTACGACTACCTTATTACAGTCGATTCACAGCGCTCAATCCTCGTGTCTCACCTGTGCGCGACCGACGATGAAACCATAGTAGGCGATGTCGTACAGAAATTGCCCGCGCACGGCGACCCCGTGTTGGGCGTAGCGACCATCGCTGCTCCCACCGCAAACGAGGCGTCTTTCTATACATGGTCCGCTGGTGGATCAGTGCTTTTCTGGAATCAAGATGGCGTCTCCAAAGACGCCCTTCAAGTTCCGCTCGAGCAAATTGACACCTCCGACGCTGATACTAATGAATTGAAAACGGTCAGGGCATCTCTGAGCGCAGACTTTCTCGTCTCTGGAGACAAGTATGGTGTGCTTAGGTGAGTGCTTGGTCTGGCCCCACTCCGCGAATAGTATTAACAATTGCAGGATCCTGGACGTTGCATCAAAAGAGAGTCGATTCCAATTCAAGGCACACGCAAACGAGATCACGGATATTGCTATTTTCGAAGCAAATGAATTGGCTTACATTGCGTCTGCTTCTCGAGACAGATGTGTTCAGATCTTCATCAAGAGCAAGGACACATGGGATCTCATGCAGACTCTCGACGAACATGTTGGCGCAGTGACCGGGCTGGTTTTTTCGCGAAACGGGACCCGCTTAGTTTCCTGTTCCTCCGACCGTACTCTTGTAGTTCGTGAGTTGGTTTCTCGCGAAGACGAAGCTGGCAGGATCAGCGCCTTCGTCATTCTTAAAACTATAATATTGAAAACGACGCCTGTATCGATGGCTTGGGACGTCGAACAGGATGATGCCCTCCTTGTATCAACGATTGACCGACAGGTACACAAATATGACCTCAGGAACAGTCAGACAATCACAAGCTTCAGAGCTTCAGACACGGAAGGCGGCGATGCGGTGATTCTGGGTTCGCTTGCTCACATTCCTAGGGCGTACAGCTCGCCCCTGATTGCGGGCGTCTCGAGTACCGACAAATCGATCAGGCTTTACGAGGAGAACGGGACGCTCGCCGCTCGAGATTGGGGCCACACGGAGGGCGTCACGGACATTGCTCTTATCAAGACACGAGATACTGAAGGAGATGAATTGACTCCCAAGTCTCTCGTTACTGTAGCTGTGGACGGCACGATTTTCGTCTGGTCTCTGAGTTTCAAAGTGCCCCAACGCCAGGACCTGTCGAAGTCAATGGATTTGCTGACTCCTCGTACGCCTACGAATTCCGATCTACTGGCGAACAGGCCACCGTTGCGCCGGGTCTTTTCGCAGTCTGAACTGGCCCGCTTCCAGCGTTCACCTACGGAGGAGGATGCTCCCACGCCAACGGGTAATAGGTCACCCAAGTTGCGCAAAAGGCTTTCGAAGTACTCTCTAGCAAACACACCCAAATTGGATCCTTCACCAATGCCAAGTCTATCCAGAGACTTGCGTGGGTCGGTCTCAAGCTCAACACAAGCTACGATTAGGAGATCTCACAGGAACCGTTCGCCGTCCCCCCCAAGTCCGCGCCACGCTCCACAGATCACCAAAAGACGTTCTTCAGTAGACGTCCGCTTGCGTGCGGCCAAAGCACCTGTGAGTGAATTCGGGAGTCTTGGAGCCTCTAGTGAAAGCCTCTGTCGCACCCTGCGGGCATATCGAAAGCGGCTGGCAAACAGTTCGGACAGTCTAAGCTCTGAGCACGTCCGAGATATTGAGAGAGAGTTAGCGCAGACAGCTCGTGCTGTAGGCGAGAAGGCGAAATCCAAGGGCATCGACGAGACAGTTATTGTGAAACTACTGGATCAGTACTCTGAACGACTAGTAAACATCCTTGACGAGAAGATCGCGGCATCTGTGGCATTGAGGGTCCGCGAAAACAGCGAGAGCGGTGCTTCGGGTGGCATTGCGTCACCAGCCCTCGGCAAGGACGTCGAGGGGACAGAGCAGGACATCAGTCGTGGCATAGAAGGGTTGGCGATCGACGATGCGATCGCAACGCCTATTACGACAGTTATACCCCAGTTTCCTGGAGAGGAAATCACGGAGGGGCCAAGGCAGGATGGATAATACGGCACCGGGCAAGGGCGGGAGCGACATTTGGCGAGCATGGCGTTTTTTCTACCATTTTGCAATTTCCAAGCTACACCTACAAAGCGAAGGAGGTCCAACACACGAGTGATTGAACTCGTCTTGCATGGGAGGTGTTTTGGCGTTTGATGTTCCTTCTTGGAAAGACCGGCGAGATCTCATGATCACTTTTGATTTTCTGTTTCATCCATACACATCCATGAGCTGGATAATATTCTTTTGTGAGGTGTCGGAGTCTTCGAGACGATTTTTTTTGTGGCTTTGATTCATGGGTGGACGCTCGTAGTTACCTAGGTAGTTATGGGTGACTACAGGCACTTTCCGTATAAACCAAGAGTGATACAAAGAGACTGAACACATCTCACGAGTTTCGCATCAGTGATAGTAGCGGTAGTACCGTAGTGACGAGCATGGTTTGATAGAAGCCTTAGCTACATCTGTCCACCCATTTTGTGATTGGCCAATTCAGCATACTACCATCCATCTCTGCAGCAACGCGGCAATAGCATAATACTAGCAGCAGCCAGCATCAGCCAAGCAGAATCCAGAGTCCATACGCCCACGTTACAAGACAACACGTTCGCCACGAGGGCGTCTGGGACGACACGGCAGCCTTGGCGAACGCGAGGGGGGCATGGGATAGGTTCCGTTGGCATTCGTCATTATGAGCGTCACTTTTTTATTTCTGGTTCGACCTCATCGAGAGTCATTCACATCATTACTGCCCGCCCACCTACCTTGTACCCGCAAGCAAGCAAGCAAACGAATGGGGGAGGGGTGCTGATTCCCATGGGGATGATAGTCACGTTCATGTTGCTTAAGAGCGAGGGAGGAGGGGGATCGCCAGTTCGCATAGCGAATGAGTGCGAAGTGTGGAGTGCGGAGAGCATTGGCTGACGTTTTTGTTACTCGGGAGTTTTTTTAACCTCCGCGTTTGGGTGTTTTTTTTTTCCTCTTGGAGGGAGTAACCGAGCGTAGTCACTTGGGAATACGGAGATATGGATGGTTTAATGGGTACCTTGCTAGCTACTTGTAATTTATGGGGTGAGGAATAAGGAGTTCGATAACTATATTGATAATGTGTAGATCGCAGGTGTGCACTGTGCAGTAGGCAGGCACACAGGGAAGGTCTCGGAGAAGTGTTCCGGTGGGTGTGTGTACGATCGAAGATTCGACACGACAGCAAGCAAGCGCATGAGTTACGTTGCACACCTCTTGAGACGTCTGTCCCCCTTGACGATTGATTGAAGAAGTACATACCCAGTAACTACTCCGTACACTTGGACAAACGGAGCGGCGGGCGGGTGGTGGTTCGGCTATTATCCTCGGTCCAAAACAAATGCCGTTGTGTGTTAGCTTCCAGAGGTCCGAACCGGCGAGGTCCATAGGGCCTACTAATGGATGGAGTAAGAATGATGAGAGCGTTATCGTGTGTTGTAATTTAGTCAACGAACGAGAAAAGCATTTTCGCGTAACAATTGTCCGACCGTAAAGTAGCAGGAAGGGCGATAATCGGAAGGGACTTGTATGTGGGTTTGAAACATTTTGACCTCGGAGGTATCCTTCGTAATGGCGTGTCGTCTCATTGGTTAGGAAGTTTGAAGCATTGCGTCCCGGTACGAGTCACTGAACGAGGAAGAGGACATGGCCAAACGATTCCTGGTTGTCTTCAAAGATCCATTCCACTTTTTTTCATCGACAGGAAGATAAGATAAGATTGGAATGCCAGTGGGTCAAACATAAGAATAACAACAGACCTCATCAGCGAGCCATTTCGATGCGCACATTGTGGATAATGATGGCGTGCTCTGCTATATCGGACATGCAGGTACCTGTTTACTTTTTTGTAGTTCCCTCATGGTCTCTCCGATATCGAAACCCAAAGGCTATGGTGCATCAGAAAGGGTTCTAGCAGACTCGTATCAGTATTTTAGAAAATTTCATGGGACGCATGCCACCGCAGTGGTTCCCATTTTCTTAGGTCGCGGAAACTCTATATGCGGCCAGCGAGTGCAGTGCAGTGCAGTGTGGTCGGGTCGGTCGTGGTGATCGTCTCGGCTCCAGCCCTACAGGGTAAACAAACAAAAAGTGTAGTGGCGTCATGGGTTGTAGGCCTTAGAAAACACTGTCTGATAGAACCTGGAATTATGGCAGTCACTTTCTATTTGGAGACAGAATCACAAAAGCTTATTAAAGGGCTACTATGTCCATGACCCTGTGGTGGATTGTGGATGGTGGAGAGTCATCGCACCGCACCGCACTACATACATAGCATGGCATGACATCGGCGGGGCAGAGTAGGTCAGCGGATGGGATATTGGCGGGAACATGTATATGTTAATTAGGGATTTTGTGCCGGCCGGGAAAGGAATTCAGCGAAATGGAAGACGAAACAGAAACAGAAACCCTTTAATTATCGTTTTCCCTCACCCTCTGTCTTCGCCAGGGCCCGCGGCTAACTGGGAGTGGTAGTTTGGGTTGTTGATGAGCTTGGGCGGCCGGACTAATGGAGTTTCTAGTCGCTCAATGTTGAAGACGACCGAAGACGACAGGGCTCGACTCGCCAAGGACATGGGCTATAGGGTCCGTTGGATGGTTGAGAATGGTTAGGAATGGTCAGGAACGATAGAAATCGTACGAAAATGCGTGCAGATGATACCAGAAGGGGTGTCTAGTGAACGGGCCAGACAAAGACGGTGGCAGCATATCCGTTCGTCATCTTCCCTTCTCCCCCGCAGCAGCGAGCACGGTAATGGTCGCAGTATAGCCATAGCCGCGCCTAATCCCAGTCAATCCCCAATCCCAGTCGGCGAGAGGGAAGAAGAAATAACGTAGGCGTGTGTGGAAATGAGGAGACGATGCCTCGTAGGAGGGATAATGGAGTGGGAGAGACGATGGCTATTGGAGTCTTCCATCGTAGCACTAATTCCCTATATTGCTTTCTCTTCTCTCCGTATGATCGCTCTCTCTAGTACTTCGCAGTAGGGGAGGCATAATAAAAGCGTCTGCCCCGCCCGTCCGTCCATTGAATAAGATTCAATCCCTTTCCCCCCTCTCCCTCTCTTCCTCTTCCTCTTCCTCTATTCTCACGATTCATATATACAGAATTCAATAACTGTTGCTGTTGCTGCTGTTGCTGCTGTTCCCTCCTGGATCACAGCTTCTGCTCTCTTCTTCTCGCCTCACCAAAGCTACTACACTCGTAGCTATCCACCAACTGCCCCCCGCGCTGCTCCCCCGCCGCTCACGCAAGGCAGCTGTTCTCCGAGGATCCATACCAGCTTCAATTTCAGGCGCCGACCGCAATCAATTCCCCTCACATTCACCTTCGCGGAGCCCTTTACCCGGCATTGAAGCGTAGAGCTATATCTAGGGCGCATTCTCCCCCCTGCCTCACTGTTCTGCTCGAAGCGCGGTCTTGACAGGCACAACCAGAGCCTCTCCATTTCTCCGTCCGTCCGTCCGTCCAGCCAGTTAGCCACTACACAGCTGTTAGGCGAGGCGCATCGCTTCTCGAAGCTCTCCAATTTCTACACAGACGCACACACTAGCCGACAGTCATGTCTGAAGGCAACGTCAAACCCTCATCCGCCCCAGTGGTCCATGAGGCACACGAGGTTGACACCTACCATGTGCCGAAGGCATTCCACGAGTACGTTACTTTCCAGTCAATTTCTTGATTTCCATCATTGCGCACCGTAATTTCCTCTCCCTTTTTTTCTTTTTCTTCATGGTTTAGGCCATATCACGAGCATTTCTCTGCAGATGGCGATTCAGGATACATTGGTATTTCGTTGGTCTTGGGGAGCAAATAATTGACCAGGGCATGGTGGAATCCGTTAAACGATGACGGAGCGGCTGCACGGGTGCAAGCTGCAAGCTGCAGCCCATAGGCCAGAGGCCACAGGGCTACTCTCCTTCTGGCCAACGCGGCACTGCGGGGAGGGTCAACCCCGCCATTCGCCCGAATCCACCGCATGGCATGCATTATTTTGTCTTGCCTGTCATTGCTTGCCCAGACGACATTCGCCATCAACATCCAGAAATACTCTTTTCTCACCATTCTCGATTTTCCCTATGACCACCCCCCGTCACAATTATGCTATGTTTTTCACTTTTTTCAATCTGTCACTCTTACGTCCATTCCATACCCGTTTTATCCGGATGTACATACATTTACATGCGCTTAATTAACGTCACGCACGGCTCGGTCCAATTGCACCGAACATGTTCCTGAGACATACGCTGACTGAAGATTTCCAATAGTAAACACCCGAAGCAGAAGCCCCATCTAGACGGTCTCGATCACTACAAGAAGTTGTACAAGGAGTCCATCGAGGAGCCCCACAAGTTCTGGGGCAACCTTGCCAGGGAACTACTCACTTGGGATCGCGACTTCCAAACAGTGCACGCCGGTAGCTTCGCCCATGGCGACAATGCTTGGTTCGTCGAGGGAAAGCTGAATGCTTCCTACAACTGTGTCGATCGACATGCCTTCAAGAACCCAGACCGACCCGCCATCATCTACGAGGCTGATGAGGCCGGTGATGGTCGCACCATAACCTACGGAGAGCTCCTCCGACAGGTATCAAAGCTTGCCTACACTCTTAAGGAGATGGGTGTGAAGAAAGGCGACACCGTCGCAGTGTACCTCCCCATGATTCCCGAAGCGCTCGTCGCTCTGCTCGCGTGTTCGCGTATTGGCGCAATTCACTCAGTCGTCTTCGCCGGTTTCTCGTCAGACTCCCTGCGTGACCGTATCATTGATGCCGAATCCAAGGTTGTCATCACTGCCGATGAGGGCAAGCGTGGTGGAAAGCTCATCAGCACCAAGAAGATCGTAGATGAGGCTCTTAAGCAGTGCCCCGATGTCTCCCACTGTCTCGTTTTCAAGCGTACCGGTGCCGACGTACCGTGGACCAAGGGCCGAGATCTCTGGTGGCACGAGGAGGTTGAGAAGTGGCCCAACTACATTTCCCCAGAGCCCGTGAGCTCTGAAGATCCTCTCTTCTTGCTCTACACTTCTGGTTCAACCGGAAAGCCCAAGGGTGTTATGCACACGACCGGAGGTTACCTCATTGGAGCCGCTGCGACAGGAAAGTACGTCTTTGATATCCACGACGACGACACCTTCTTCTGCGGTGGAGACGTCGGATGGATCACTGGCCACACCTACGTGGTGTACGCACCACTGTTGCTCGGTGTTGCTACCGTCGTTTTCGAGGGTACCCCAGCATACCCCAACTTCTCGCGTTACTGGGACATCGTGGACAAGTACAACGTCAGTCAGTTCTACGTTGCACCCACTGCTCTGCGGTTACTCAAGCGTGCCGGCGACGAGCACGTCAAGCACAAGATGGCGAACCTCCGTATCTTGGGATCCGTCGGTGAGCCCATCGCCGCTGAGGTCTGGAAGTGGTACTTCGAGATTGTAGGAAAGGAGGAGGCACACGTTGTCGATGTAAGTGGATTGACTGATCAATGGAAAAGTGGGTTTGAAACAGGAAAGCTGACTCGAATAGACCTACTGGCAAACAGAGACTGGTTCTCATGTCATTGCACCTCTCGGTGGAATCACCCCTACGAAGCCCGGATCTGCGTCTCTTCCCTTCTTCGGTATTGAGCCAGCCATCATCGACCCCGTCTCTGGTGAAGAGATCCACGGAAACGATGTTGAGGGTGTTCTTGCTTTCAAGCAGCCATGGCCAAGCATGGCCCGCACAGTCTGGGGTGCACACAAGCGATACATGGACACCTACCTGAACGTCTACAAGGGCTACTACGTAAGTCGTGTTGAACCAAGCAGTCGGTCTTCGGACTTAAGGTGCATTGCTGACATTCCCCAGTTCACGGGAGACGGTGCGGGACGAGACCACGAGGGATATTACTGGATTCGTGGCCGTGTTGATGACGTTGTCAACGTATCTGGACATAGATTGTCGACTGCAGAAATCGAAGCAGCTCTCATTGAGCATCGTAAGTCATCCCGATTGCCCAGTCTCTTAACTCCGAGAGTGATGATGGCATCATTCATGATAAGATAAACGATGAATTTTTTGATACTGACAACGTACTAGACTCTGTGGCTGAGGCCGCCGTTGTGGGTACGAACGATGAGCTTACCGGCCAAGCTGTCAACGCGTTCGTCTCTCTCAAGGATGGCAGTGATGCAAGCGATCAAACGAAGAAGGACTTGATCCTGCAAGTGCGCAAGTCAATTGGTCCATTCGCAGCACCGAAGGCGATATTCGTGGTTCCAGACCTGCCCAAGACGCGATCTGGGAAGATCATGCGCCGCATTCTTCGAAAGATCTTGGCGGGTGAGGAGGACCAACTGGGAGACATCACAACGGTAAGTGCATTTTGTGCCTCTAAGACTCGAACCCCCAAGTACTTTTTTCTTCTCTTGGGGGGGAGGAGTAGGTGACGCGTACTGGGGCGCAACAAGGCTAACGAATTATGGTAGCTCTCGGATCCATCGGTCGTTGACAAGATTATCGACGTGGTGCACGCTGCCAAGAAGAAGTAAATGGTTAAGTTAAGCGCAACGTTATTCGTGAATGGAAGGGAAGGGGAGTGCCAGTGGTAGTTAGAGAGTGCAAGGAGGCGGCGAGCACACTGGAACGGGAATGGCATGCGGCGGCACTGGGGAGAAACATGCGGGTGCATGCCAGCCTCTAGGCGGCTGATGTGCTTTGTAACCCATGAGGGTGATCCAAATCCTTCCTTTGGTGCCGCCGTTTTGGCAGATGGATGTGCCGAGCTCCGGCTGCGGCTTCGCAGGGCGAGGGCGCCGTGCGATACGAGTGTAAACAGTTGCACAGCGCACCGTACAGTATCGGAGGGAAGATAGGATGGTGGGAGGAAACATCTTTCCTGTGTTGTTGTTCTATTTATTCATTCTTCCTATTATTTTTGTTGTTACCCTGCCCCCCGTAGCTGTAGCTATTATCGTCGTCGCCGATGTCCTATATCCTGAATGCACGATTGTCTTACTCGTACGTTCTTTGTTGTGATTATTATTAACCATCAACAACTACTGTGAGGTACTAGGTACTAGGTACAAGTAGGATGTGGCACGAATAGTTACTCCGTCTCCTTGTCTCTGCGTCCTGCTATATCACACAAGACATATAAGCGAATCGCAGTAGTAATAGCGATGATCAAGGAATATCAGTCAGATCAGATGTGGTTTCTACGGTTTCTACTCGTATGTGGGTAAGCCGACACACATAAGAAGTTTGACGCTTTTACGCCGAGTGGAAAATGGGTGGGAGGAGCATGGGGATGTCTTGCAGTCAAGGACAGGAATCGTCTCAGAGGCGTTTGAGAAGCGCTTGTGTTGCCCGGTGCACGGATTCATAGAGAGTCTAACAGGGGGACATGGGGGGGGGGTCACTGGGGGTTCACTGGGGGGAAGATCAAGTCGAGAGACAAGAAAAGAGGCAAAGGACGAGAGGGAAAGGAAAACGCGGCGGGCCAAGATACCGCTAGACACGCGCTATACCCCATCTGGGTGGTACCCAAAGGACTAAAGGACTTGGGGGGCTGAGTGCATGCGCTCTTGTTACGGTTGCTGACGACTACTCTCTCTCTCACTAACTACCTTTCACTCACTACTCACTACACTCTACACACTACACCACACTTCACACTCGTACTCCGGCTCTTCGTCGTTCTTTCTCTTCTTTTCTTCCCTCACTCCACAAAGTACATTCCCTCTAGCCCAGCGTATGCTTGATTATCGTCCGATTCGACTTTTACTCTTGCGTTTTTAGCCCGTCTCCACACACACACTCTCCCGTAACAACATACCTACATAACTACAGTCAACTCACATAGCCCTCGCCACTATTCGCCTTATGTCGCTCGCTGCGTGGCTGTCATAATCCCTCCGCATCCCTCCCATCCCTCTCGTCCGAACGACTCCTAGACGGAGACCTTCGTCACTCAATCCACCACCATGTTGATTTCGCGGGCTGTTGCAGCCATTGCAGCCGCAACACTTGCAACCTTAGCCACCGCGACGTCCACTGCCCGAAACCCTCTCACCTCGATCGGACTCGCAAAGAACCCCTCCATACTCACTAAAAACCATCGTGTCACCGCCGTATCGACGTTCGATGTTGCTTTCGATTACGCCGGCAAGCGCGTCCGACTAAGCCTCGAACCAAACCACGACATCTTCGTCCAAGGCGCAAAGATAAAATACCTCGGAGCCGATGGCACAATCACCAAGGAGGAACCCATCGACAGGTCCGAACACAAGGTGTACAAAGGGTCAGCTTTTGTGAAGAGAGGGAATCGCTGGGACAACGTGGGCTGGGCGCGTATATACATCAAAAGAGATGGTCTTCAGCCGCTGTTTGAGGGCGCCTTCACCGTCGACCACGATCATCACCATGTACAATTATCATCGTCATACAAAAAGACCAGGTATTCGCTGGATCCGGATATTGATCTCAGAGATGACGAGTACATGGTCGTTTTCCGCGACTCGGACATCTCCGCCTCCCCCGAACACACCGAACTTCGCAAACGAGATGGCTCTGCAGGATGCGGCAGCGATAATCTCAACTTCAACATGGACTCACAACACCCCATTTACCAAAGCATGAAACCACGCGACGATGGCTGGTTCGCCATGTCCAAGCGTCAATTGGATGGTACTCCTGGCGGCGGCAACGGAGCTGGTGTCAATTTGGTATCAACAATCGGCAGCACCGCTGGCTGCCCAAGCACTCGCAAGGTCGCCCTCGTTGGCGTTGCTACCGACTGCACCTACACCAACGAGTTCAACTCGACCAATGCTACGCGCGACAACGTGATCCAACAGATGAACACTGCTTCGAACCTTTTCGAAAGCACCTTCAACATTTCCCTTGGATTGGCCGACCTCGTCGTTACGGATGGTAACTGCCCTACTTCAGTACAGCAAGCAACCCCCTGGAACCAAGCATGCAGCAACAGCGTCAACATCCAGGATCGTTTGAATCTTTTCTCGCAGTGGAGAGGTCAGCAGAGCGACTCCAACTCTCATTGGACGCTCTTGACCACTTGCAACACTGCTTCCGCCGTTGGCCTGGCATGGCTGGGACAGGCATGTACGAAGGGCGCCAGCGCTAACGGCGCTGGCTCTTCCGGAGAAACAGTAGCGGGTGCCAATGTTGTAGTACGAACTCCAACAGAATGGCAGGTCATAGCCCACGAAACGGGTCACACCTTTGGTGCCGTCCACGATTGCACTGCGGACGCCTGTCGAGACTCGAACACGGTCAACTCCCAACAGTGTTGCCCGCTCAGCTCTAGCACCTGCGATGCAGGTCAGCGATTCATCATGAATCCATCCACAGCCGAGGGTATCGAGAAGTTCTCTCCCTGCTCTATTGGAAATATCTGCTCTGCCCTCGGCCGAAACAGTGTTAAGTCAGAGTGCCTCAGCAACAACAGAGGCGTCACCACCATCTCTGGCCAAAGGTGTGGTAATGGTATCGTTGAAGGCGACGAGGAATGTGATTGCGGTGGCACCGAAGGTTGTGGCAACAACCAATGCTGCGATCCCCAAACATGCAAATTCAAGAGCAACGCCGTCTGTGACGACTCGAACGAGGATTGCTGCCGCAACTGCCAGCTTGCATCCTCCAACACCGTCTGCCGAGCCAGTACAGGATCCTGCGACCCCGAGGAGAAGTGTTCAGGCAGCTCGCCTTACTGCCCAGATGACAAGACTGAAAAGGATGGTACGGACTGTGGCAATAACCTCCAATGCGCCAGTGGACAGTGCACATCACGAGACCAACAGTGCAAGACTGTCATGGGTAGCTACACTCAGAACAACGACACTTATGCCTGCGACAACCGCAACTGCATGCTTAGTTGTGCTAGTCCAGAGTTCGGCAGGGGCAATTGCTATGGCCTCAATCAGAACTTCCTCGATGGTACTCCTTGCAGCGGTGGAGGAAGATGCCAGAACGTAAGTTGATCTTAATCTAACGACTCTGAACAATAGAACTAATTATATCCCCAGGGTCAATGCTCGAACAGCAATGTTGGATCCGAGATTAGCGAATGGTTCAAGAAGGGCAATAACCAAACCATTGTCATCGCTGTCGCTTCCGGTGTTGGTGGTCTTCTCGCTCTATGCATTCTTGGATGCTGCTGGCGAAGCTACAAGCGACGCAACAGGCAGAAGAAATATGCTGCGGCTGCTGCTGCTTCGGCAGCGCCATATGGCTATGGTGGTGGTAACAACCGCTCCCGAAGTCACCGAGGGAATGGACCACCAGGACCAGTCCCTCCACAACCGCAGATGGGCCAGCATTGGCAGCCTAGCAATGTTCCGCAACCGCCGCCGCCGATGTTCCAACGAAGCTCCAGCGTCCGATACGCATAAGCCGCCTTTATTTCTTGTTTAATCCTTTTTTTTTAGCAGCATAGCCTAGTGTTCTTTTCTTTTCTCCTTTACTTCACACAACCCGGATATCCCCTCTCTGCATTGAACCGGACCGCGAGCCGACACAGAAATCTCTCCCTCGGGAAGTTTTTCACATTATCTACGATGCATCTTCACGATCATTTTGCACCACTCACAAAAGGACAGGACGGGGGCGAACAGCTTCTTCCCCAGAAGAATTATTGTACATTCACCTCCCCCGCCTAACCACCCGCCCGATCATCTTGGCTGGAAAATCTTCCCCTCCCTTTATTTCGCATTTACATTGGGCGTTCTTTTGTTTTTGATTTTTAGTTTACGTCTCGTTCTTCCGTTGGCTGAAGGAAGAAAGGAGGAGAAAGATGACGACAAAGAAGAAGTAGAAGGAATCATGTTGGCATCTCATCCCACTACGGCAATAGCAACGACCATTGGATCTGCTTGCACGCCATGTGTGGACTTGGATATGGACAGCAAGCTGTAACGCTTGATCGGAGAGGGAGCCTACCCCTCCCTTTCACGAGAGTATATATATACATAAATATTATAAATTACCTGTTCCGTACCTCACCGATCTGTCCCGTGTCATTCTGCCCGATGCTTCGTCCTTGAAAAGATGGGTTAACCAAACAACTATTAGTTGTATGTGATTGAAGCTTTGGGGAATCTCGCTCTCTTCATCTCATTCTCTATGGAAGGGACAGTGTTGACATGTTTGTCCGACCATGGACATATACACCTAACTATCTATTCGTCTATTCATGTGTCCGTCTTGGTATCTCATATATCTACAAAGGAGAGAATTTTGTGGAATTGGATCCTATATATCTTATGCTATCGTATGCTAATCTACCCTGTCCCGCTGTTAGGGGAGGGAGGGCAAAGAGGAAGGAAAGACACTGCCCGTTTGGTCGTGCTCTCTCTCCGACGCAACTTCTTGCGTTGTATCTTCCCTTTCCAAAATTTCGTCATATAAGAGCACACGGGCAACATGATGTAATTAGGAGAGAGGTGTCGACCAGCCATCCACCCATACCAAGCAGCGTAGTCAGATGTGGTGTAATACAATACAATGAATTGCAGCAAACTACACGGTTCGAATTTCATGTTCAGGGGTCATGTTCATTAATACATATGTCGTAAACGTACGGAAAGGGAGAGAAAAAAAAGGAGAAGAAACAGAATAAGCTCCCAATCGGAACATGCATGCCCCAAACCTTGATTAGGTGGGGTTGAGAAGCAACAATATAAACGCCACCACCACGATCATGTAGAAAATGAGCCCTCATCGATGAAGGATGACCAATTGTGGGGGATCTTTCCATCCCTGTGCCTATTGATCAGACTTGGTAATGGACTTATACTTAATCTCCATGGCTTTCTATCGATCGATCAATCACTCCGTAGCATGCTCTCAACGAGGTCGCCCAGAGGACCCCAGAAATCCTTGCTACCACTAGCCAGGCCGTGCTCGTCAATGAACAAAACGTAGTGCTTGAAGCTGGTGTTCAAGTGGGGTTCGAGGCCGAGCTCGATGATGACGGGGTAGTGGTGGCAGTAAATGTGCGCGTACACACGGTAGAGGCGTTTGAAGATGTTGCGAAGCAGGGCTGGGAAGGTCTTGGGGAAGGGAACGCCGATCCTGCTAGGGAACATTTGCTCGTTGTCGATATTGCTCTGGACCCATGCCATGAGGTGCTCGATGTACTCTGGAGCGGGCATCTTGGTGGGCTTCTTGAAGTTCTCACTGTCTTGCCATAGATATTCAAACCTGCACAGTGTAAGCTAATTCGTTCTACGATTGAGGGACGCCACACATACTCGTCGGTCGCTTTCATTTCAGGGCATGTTTGCGGTGAGCAAAACTCTGTTATTGAACCATACAGCAGGTTGATCTGGTTGTAGAAGTCCACAACTATCCAAGCAGTCAGCATAGCCCCTGGCAGTGTGTCGAAACCTTACTGTTCACTGCTAGCCATTCGTCCTTGTCTTCCCCTTCAGGAAGCTTCACAGCCTTGCGCAAACTTCCGCTCCCTAACGTGGCTTCGGCATACTGTTTAAGTTGCCAGCTGCTCGTTCCTCGACCCGATTTCTGTGGTTTAAACGGCGCTCGTGTGCGAGGGTTACTAGAAAGAGAAGAATGTAAGCTTAATCTTTGAGACAAAACCCCATCATTGCCCAGATTCTGTGTTATCCCTCGACCCTGTGATGGCGAGGCAATATATCCACTGGCTGGAATTCCATATCCTTGCCTGGGGTGGCCAAGATGATCCGTTGAGAGTTTTGCGGAGCTTGGGGAGCGACCTCCTGGCACTAGCTGGTAGGAGTACTGTTCGCTAGCATGACTATCGCCGCTGGGAGGTAAAAGCGGACTTGAATATGGAGTAGGAGGTGGGAAGCCTGGCTCCCGACCGTATACACCATGGTTCAATCCTGCTTCCAAATCCAGCGAAGGTGTCAGACCAACTCGAGGAGTCCGAAGTGCTTCTCCGATTCTCTGAAGTGGACTCTTGTATGCCGATTGAGGCCTGGCAGGTGCCAGAGCTTCAAATGATCCGTCAGAGGTCTCGGTCCAGATGTCTTTGCCATGGCCCAACTGTAACTGTTGCGCGGAGATCATCGCAACGTCCAGGTTGTTGTGGTTCTGGGCAAGGATAGGCGGGAGCGGTTTGGGCTTGCTGGACAATGTAGGGGTACAATCAGATGCAGCAGATACGAACATTGTGGTGATAAATCCTGACATTCTTCCAGGCTTCGTTCTTTGGTCTTATGAAGTGAACGTTGTCGAGGGCGACCTGCATTACATTCCGATTGTTAGCGAGGCAATTGCTGCGGGGTTAAGGAATGCACAGACCTGCGCGGTACAAAGAATTGGGGACCTGGAGAGTGGCAATGAGGAACACTCACAGATTGGGGTTTAAAAGAAGGTGGAAAGAAAGACTTTGACTGGATGTGCATGAACTTTCGAAGTAATGTTGGGGTTGAGGGCTCAAGTCCTTGTTTGTGAGCATAAACAGTCCCCGCCGCGCTAAGCTGCATCCGGCAAGCTCACGTTCGCACGTGAGAGGCGTTCACGCGTCATGTTGGAGGTGCGAATCACAATTCGTACTTAACTAATTTGTCGAGTTGTTATTTGATATCTAAGGGTATGGACAAAGAACAATCGTGATAGCTATTTATGTACGCCACGTTATAAGGAAAATGCATTACAGTGCGCCGCTGAATGCAGGAAACTTTTGCAGTCTACAGGAAAATTGATATGTCGCTGCTACGGTGATCCGTTCCTTTTTCAACCTCTTTCCGGCTGGAGGACATGGTTCATCGTGAGAAATACTCGTCGTCTTCGTCATTGCGATGGCCATTTGTTCTCTTCTTCATGGCTCCGTCGATAGAAGCTTCGAACTCCGCTGCATCAAGTTCCTCTGATCCGTTGCTTCTGATCTTCTCCAACTGATCGCTAACGTAGTGTGCAACACGTTGGTCAACCACAGCTTTCTGAGCCAAAGCCTCGTCATTCAAGTAACCAATGGAGTTGCTGCGGTTGATGGGCGAACCAATTTCCTCATCGCCATGACTGGCTGTGTCCCAATCACTGCGAACACCGATCGACCTCGCAGTAGATGAGCGTCGGAGATGATGTGGCTTCTTCGGCTTGCCTGTGTGGGTGAAGATGTCGTCGAAATAGTGCGATGCTGCACTGGTGGGAGTTCGTGGCGTTTGTGGAAGACGGCAAGTCATACTGTTGAAAGTCAGTGGGGTTCTTCGCTCCAATTCTACGCAATCCGAACTTACCCAGTATCATGAATCAACTTCGCGATCAAACCTGTCCACCCACATTGATGGGTGGCGCCCAATCCACGACCAGAATCTCCGTCAAAGAACTCATGGTACCACATATAATCCTTCCAGTGCGGATCGTAGTCTAGCATCTCATTTCCATCGTGGATGGCTCTTCTACCGTCATCGCCTCGGGCAAACAGATGCTGGATCCTATGTTGGATTTCCTCGGCAACATGGCCGAGATGCATGTAGTCTCCTGACCCTGTAGGGCATTCGACCTGCAGCTTGTGTCCATAGTACAGGTAGAATCTTTGGAGCGACTCGATCAAGAGGAAGTTGACAGCAAGCCAGATTGGTCCTCGCCAATTGCTGTTGCCTCCGAAGAGACCACTATCTGAATCGCCAGGTACATAGCTGACCTGGAAAGTCTGGCCATTAACGTCCATTGAGTAAGGATGGTCCTTGTGATACTTTGAAAGCGAGCGGATTCCGTGGTCGGCAAAGAATTCGTCCTCGTCAAGCATACGTTGAAGAATGCGTTTTAGGCGGTCTTCGCTCACGAGTGAGAGGAGGAGTCGGTCGTCCTTGCCACGTTTCTTCATGGATGCAATATTGCGCTCCGCAGTATCGTTCTTGTTTTTGATGAACCAGTCAACTCTCTTTTTGAAGTCGGGGAATCGGTTGATCACTTCAGGCTCGAGAGTCAATGTTGCGTACAATGGAATCAGGCCCACAAGAGATCGGACGGGCATCTGATGGCTCCATGGCCCTCCCCAGGAGATGGCATCATAATAGAAGCCATCCTCATCGTTCCAGAGGGGCTTTGCTTCATCGCCTTTTCGAAATTGCATAGCCTCGCTGATCAGAATGAAATGCTCAAAAAACTTTGAGGCCATATCTTCATAGATACGGCGGCGTTTGGCGAGTTCCAGGCACATGTTCAGCATGTTGAGACAGTAGAAGCCCATCCAGCCAGTGCTGTCCGCCTGTTCCAGGATACCTCCAGTCGGCAAAGGCTCCGAACGGTTGAAAAGACCAATGTTGTCAAGACCAAGGAATCCACCTTCGAAGACATTGCTGCCATTGGCATCCTTCCGGTTGACCCACCAAGTGAAATTGAGAAGCAGCTTTTGGAAAACTCTCTCCAAGAAATCAAAATCTTCGCGACCATACATCTTTCGCTCCATCTTGAACACCCGGAACGTGGCCCAAGCATGGACAGGGGGGTTCACATCTCCAAAATTCCATTCGTAGGCCGGCAACTGTCCATTGGGATGCATGTACCATTCACGAGTAAACAGATCCAATTGCTTCTTCGCAAAATCCGGATCAATCATCGCGAGGGGTATGCAGTGGAAAGCGCTGTCCCACGCTGCAAAGAAAGGATACTCCCATGAATCCGGCATGGAAAGAATGTCATCCAGATACATGTGTTTCCACTCTTTGTTCCTGATATCCTTTCGGCTCGCTGGTGGTGGGGGCATCCCAGGGTCACCGTTTGCCCAATGATCCCAAACGAAGTGGTAGTACTGCTTGCACCACAGCATACCAGACAAAGCTTGACGTTGGACGTTCCTGAGATCGTCTGAGATCGGGAGTGGACTAACGCGCCAGTAGAACTCGTCAGCTTCAGCACGGCGCTGCTCCATGATATCGTCAAAGAGCTCTTCGTCCAGGTAACCTTCGTATCTACGTGAGAGTCTGAAACGCACGACCGCACACTCGCCTGGTGGAACTCCGTCCTCTTCATCGAATGCATACCAGGCAGCACACTTGGTTCCATGGCCTTGAGGGTTTACAGCATCAAGCTTCTCGTCTACGATGTATTGATGAATTCCATCCTTCACGTATTTTGTCTGATTCTCGCCTCCCCAGATGGCCTTGAAGTTCGTGTCGTTTTCAGTGAATAGGAGTTTTGGTTGGATGTCTTCACCGCTGGAGCCAATGCCAGGAGACGGAGAGAGCTGGAAGTAGCGCTCTCCAAGCTTGTGATGCTTGGTCTGGGCAGTTGTCGCGCCAACCTTGTGGATCGAGGGCTTCAACTTCTCATCCTCGTGGCCCCAAGCCCAAGTATTGCGAAACCACACGTGGGGGACAATGTGAAGCGGAGCAGGTTCGGGCCCACGGTTGTATGCTGTAACTCGGAAAAGGAGCTCTTCCTCATCGTCGGCTTCCTTTGCAGTCTCGATGAAGATGTCCCAATATCTGTCATCGTCGAAAATTCCTGTGTCAACCAGGTTATACTCTTTATCCAACTTGGTACGCTCGCCGTTCACCTTAACGAGGTCTTCGTAGGGGAATTTGCGCTGGGGATATTTGTAGAGGAATTTCATATAAGAGTGCTTTGAAAACGTTAGACTCGAATGCAATTGTAAGGTGAGATACGCACAGTTGGGGTATTATCGAGGTGGAAATGGCATTCCTTGATCGACTCGCCATGGTTACCCTGAGGATTCGACAGACCAAACAATCTCTCTTTCAAGAAGTCGCTACAGCAATGTCAGTCAAGGCGCTCTAGATGTCCATGGAGGCGACGTACTCCTTCTCGTTCCAAAAGGCAAATGCGATGTTCTGCAATCCATGCGAATCGGAGACACCAGCAATGCCATCTTCACCCCAACGGAAGGCTCGCGTCCTCGCCATGTCGTGTGTGAAGTCTGTCGTGTTCTGTCAGCTTACAAGATTGTCCGTCAGCTACCCGGAAGTCGAATCACTTACGGCTCCATGCATCTCCATCCTGGCTGTAGGCAATTGATGGTCAGTACATGGACAGATTAAGGAAAAGCATAGAACCTTATGAAACTTACGAATAATCTTCGCGCACTGTTCGGGAGGTTAGCAATTGGACAGCAAGAAAGTTAGCGATCGCAACTGACCAGTAGCCCATTGTCTCTCAGCAACATATGGACCCCACCGTTTCCAGTAGGCTGTGCGTTCTCTGTCCTGTTTCAGACGCTTTTCTTCCTCACAGAGGTACTCTTGGTTTTCAATGAGAACCATGGCTTCGAATTAGGAGGAAATGAATAGAGATAATAATGGTAGGAAGGGTTTCGGGGGGTTATATAGGTAGGGAGGTGGGCGGGAAGCGGTGTGCGTCAATCGGAGGCAGTCAGACAGGCAATCGGAATCGATGGTCGCAGGCGCGGGGAAGAGAATGGAGAGGAAACAGTTGCGGGTCTAGGACTGTTTGACTTCAGTACCGAGCGCAACAATTGACACTCCGGTCTGAAAAAGGTAGAGATTGTATGGAGGTGGGAGGAAGAGGGGGAGGAGAGAAAACAAAAAAAAAGACGGGCGGAGGTAGGTCGGTTTTGAGGGAAGGGCAACAACTGCGGGCGGCGATGCATGCAGGAACTCACGATGATGGAGGATGTGGGATGGGATGGGAAGGATGTCATAGACCATATCTACCACGGTAGACTAAGGATGGAGATTGTCTGTGCTTTCCGCTGGTTTTCTGCTTATCGGCCGCTGCACTGCACAAAAATAAGCACAACAACCAACCCCCAATAATCAATCGAACCTTCAAACGTTCAAAACCTTGGTTTTTTTTTCTTCTCCTCTGGCGTTGCTACTCGGCGGTGCTCGCCCTGTTTCATCGGGTTCATCTCCACTACGGCCCACGCCTTTGTATGCAGTGATAGCAGTCTAGACCCGAGTTAACCTACTGCCAACTCCTCAACTTAAATTATCGATTCAACGTATTGCATTCATCGTCATCGTCATCGTGTGTACTCGTATGTATCCCTAAGGGGGGATGCACATGAAGAGACTTCCATAGCTGACTTGGTTGCTTGCTCGACACCAATACATAATGCAATGCATCCCGGAGCCGCATGGCACTTCCGACCAGATGGACAACAAGCCAATTGAGAAAGGAAGAAAAGCCTACACGCCCAATGATTTATCAATGCCAATACACAAGTGTCGCTGCGTAATACTGTCAAACCTCCCGCCGGCGATCTTCTAGTACCAAAAGGAATCCATTAACTACTCAGTAGCCTACCCATACCTTACTCGTATTCCCTACCTAATTGGAAGTCTAGCCAACCATTTCCTCCCTCAACAAGGTCTGGGATCGGTCGATCGAATGGTTTTCTGTAGAGCGGCCTGCATTCTACGCGAGCAGTAACCACAATGCGCATGTCCATCATTGGTCTCGCTTTACGAAGAAAAGCAGGAGTACTTTGACTCTAGGTCCATACAGGTATGTACAGACTTGCAACATCCTCGCAAGCCGATGCCTCGAAGCGAACCCGTCTTGTCCTTGAACGAGTTAAACCTGGAATGGAGTTGGACTTTGAACGATTTCCTGTACAGTACAAGTTAGGTACAGACCGACCTTAGTCGCCCGGCCACATGGGTTTGCTCGCTTCGCTCGCAAGAACGCTAAATAAAGTCGTCATTGCAGAATGGTTCTGTACATCGCGGAATGGTTTACACAGCACTCCGTGTGGAGTAGTCAGTTGCAGTTCACTTATGAGATACATTACTCGTAGCATCTCCCCCTCCCAGGCCTATACAGGTATACACCTGGAGTATCATTCATGTGGCACAGCGAAGTCTTCGAGAGAACCTCTAGCAAAGCACGGAGCAGAAGAGAGCCTCTTGGGGGCATGCCTTGGAACAACACCCCAGTCGGTCGTTTGAAACGGGAGGAAGAACATCTTGCTGTAAGCCACATATGCAATGTTGGCCTGCGCGCATTGATATCGGTGAACAGACAAAAACAGCAAGGCAAGACTGTTCTCAATCCACGTCCCTAGACCTTGCAAGTACGAGTAATGGACTATAATTGGGTTGACCGTGCACCAACAATGTATGTATTGTAGTATTGTATGTGCATTCTTGAGAGGCTGAGAGCACATCGTCGGCTTTGATCTTCGCCAAAGACATGGTCAAGATACCGCTAAAGACACCCGTTCCGCTGTGCACGTGACCATGCCAAGGCAATGGAGCCAGAACATCGCCAGACCGCCGCAAGACTCCCGAAATCTTGCCTTCGTTCACCACCGCAACAGCCCAAACACTTCCACAACCCTACGCATCTGAAATAGTATTGCAGCCATGTGGATCATAAATTGGTGAGTCCAGTACCTCTCTGAATCGACGAAAATCCCGCTAACCCGTTTCATAGGTGTAAGTATTTCCATGTACCTCCATGCCCGCATCCCAAATGTCCACACGAGCCTGTCCTCCAGAACACATGCCAGAGAAATCACACGTTTCCCAACCACATCTCTGCGACCTCTCGGAACCCCTTCAGTGATGGGGTTTCCCTTTAGAGCCACAGGCTGGCACAGAACACAGCCAGCGGCCTCAGCGGCCTCCTCAGGCGCCGGCCATAATCGCAACGTGTTGCTCCAATGGAACTTGTGTCAAAGCACTCCATGTCCTCACCCGAGACATTTACGCACTTAACCCATACAACCGATACATCACCACCAAGAAATGCATTGCTGATAGCAACACCTAGTTTACGATGTCCTCGCCTCCCTCGGCCTCCTCAACAAGCATGCCAAACTCCTCTTCCTCGGCCTTGACAATGCCGGAAAGACGACCCTCCTCCACATGCTCAAGAACGACCGTGTGGCAGTCCTCCAGCCCACTCTTCACCCCACCTCAGAAGAGCTCTCCATAGGAAACGTCAAGTTCACCACCTTCGATCTCGGAGGTCACGCACAGGCCAGGCGTCTCTGGCGCGACTACTTCCCTGAAGTCAGCGGCATCGTCTTCCTTGTCGATGCAAAGGACCACGAGCGGTTGGCTGAGTCCAAGGCAGAGCTCGATGCTCTCGTAAGGCAATCCCCAATATCCCTAGGACACAGTCCTTCTTGAACATGAAAGACTGATTTGATTTCCAGCTCGCCATGGAGGAGCTTGCCAGCACCCCCTTCGTCGTCTTGGGCAACAAGATCGACCACCCTGAAGCCATCTCCGAGGACCAGCTCCGCGCTGCCCTCGGCCTTTACCAGACCACCGGCAAGGGCAAGGTCCCGCTCGAGGGTATCCGACCAATCGAGGTCTTCATGTGCAGTGTGGTTATGCGACAGGGTTACGGCGAGGGTATCCGCTGGTTGTCGCAATACGTCTAAAGAAAAGCGGCCACCACGCGCGCGATGTATTGCAATGCAGGGGATATACCGAATTTGAAGGGATTTGCGAGAAGGAGTGTTAATGCACTGTACGTGATGTGATGTGATGTGATGTGGGGTAGCGGGTGGTTTAGAGGGTCGTGTGCGACTACGACTATATGATGAATAGTTTTGAGTTTCCACTAGATGTACTGTCTCTCATGGCCATGGCGTTTAGCGTCTAAGGAAAGCATTGTATACTGCTCCTTTATCCTCTCCCCGTGATCTGTGACGTTTGACATGAATGTACGAATTGCAGAAGAATTATTAAGCCTCGGATAGTAATTATTCTTGTGATCTACCCTAGCCAGCAGCATTATACCCCTAAAGATGGACGTCTCTTCTAGTGAGCACTACTATACTGATTTACGCCGGAATAATGCGACATGTACACAGGAGGTACTAATCAAAACACGCTAACTCCGCCCGATGCCTTCCTCCCAATTGGTATATCATCTCAGCCAAAACCTGCACAAGAATAGGGAAAAGAATTGTTTTATTCTTCGTACTCGGCCTCCTTCACTCCGCAGAAATCTGTGCCGAAGCATGAGTCCACGCCATACCAAAGTCGCCAGTAGAGACTCGCGCTCGCGCTGTCGAACGTGCCATCCTCTTTCCTAGGCACCTGGTCTCCGATTATGCCGTGGTTAGATCCGATGATCCAGCCGATGACAGGCCATGATCCAAATGTCTGTTGCCAGCGGGGAGCGGCTGGAAGGAAAGCTTTCTCAGGGGGAAGAAGGACGGCTGCTTTGGCGCCCTTGATTCGAAGGGTCGTGCGTCCTCGGTCGTGCCCTATCTGCGTGGATGTCGTTCTCGCAGGGGCATGCGACGGTTGGGTGGGAATGATGGTTTGGTCTCCTTCGTCTTCAGGAAATCCACCTGCGGTTTTGAAGATAGGCTCAGATGGGTATCGCGGGAGAAGTCCAGGTGTGGAGCCGGTTGCTGTGGCCGAAGACAGAGTCGCTGATGACCCTCCAAGTTGAAGTGTTTGTGAGGAGACGGTGTTGGGTGATGCCGTCTGTGACGACCATGCTCCTACCGATGCGGCCAATGGCTTGTCTTCATTCGGTGGGGAACCGCGATATCGCTCTGCAAAGACCTTGAATCCTTGAACCACATGCGGCGAGTAGTGGCATGCGCGTTCAGCGGCCTCTGGAGAATCGAATGTGACCTTTATCCAATGCTCTCCGCCGACATATTCGTTGATCTTACGAAGTGAGCCTTTCGAAAGGGAGCGGTAGGAAGCAGCCTTATGCTGGCTGAGTGTCAGGTTGTAGCGTGCGCTAGGCGGTTGCCTGTCGTATTCTTCGAATATGATGCCGCCTGAAACTTTTTCATAGTAGTCGATAGCGGCCCATTGCACATCGTTCCCGTATCCATATAGCAAAACCTCGGTTGGCTCCTTTGTTGATGCATTGGACGATGCGCCAGGCTGGAACGAGCTCGATAGCCCGGCAGCCTCGATGAGGTTCGGGGTTGAAGCAGAAAGAGGAAGATTTGCTGAAGGAGCGGGGAGGTTGCGCACGCGGATCGATTCTCTTTTTTGTTCTTGTAGTTTCTGCTTGTTGAATATGTCGTCGATTACGCGGATATCGTCAAGTTTCGCTTGATCTTCTTTGCTTGACCGTGCCGGCGTCGCGGTCTTGCTTCTTGAGGTGCCTCGCTTCCGCGCTTTACCAAATGGTCCCTTTTCTTCTGGGATGCGCCGTTGCGCATGGTCGGAGCTTCACGTACAGGTCAGCTTTGAAGAACGCGGAAGCCAACTTCAACAATGGCAGGGGGGCGGCTGCTTTTGTTCCTCGAACTTGAACTTACTCTGCGAAATCGAAACCCCATGGTAGCCTCCTTCCGGAGGAATCATAGGCGCGCTCAGAATCAGGCACTGCGTGGACCTGCATATTGCCAACTTGAATGGGCGTGGGAATATGAAGCTGTGCGAAGCAGTTTGAAGCTGTGGAGTTGTTGTTGTCACTGGTCGCTAGAGGAACAAAAGTTCCCGTTGCTGATCGCCAAGAATACATGGTCTGTGCGCGCGTTGTTCTAATCTACTTCCTTCATAGACTATTACTGGGAAACAAAACTTACACTAGGAAATCAAGTCTTGTATCGAATGATGTTTCATTCTAATCTTTCATGAATGGCTAGAACTCATATAGACGTCTTACTAGCATAATTTGCCTCACAAGAATAGACCGGGCTTAACAAGCAGTTCTAATTACAACAGTTCACTGACAATGTCAATTGTCTTTAGTAGCTCTCTCCGTCATTCTTGGACCAGAACAGGATTATTAGAGCTTCTTCTATGTAGCTACCCCGTATGATGCAAGAAGTCTTGATCAGGTCCACCGAAATACCAGAGCGAGCTGGCTATCTTTCCGAGACAACATTCAAAGACCCACGAAGTCCATAGCTACAAGGGGTCAGCACCAATTAACAGACCCCAACTGCGCTAATGACGATTACTAGATTCTCTTCATTCAATTGTAGCCAATTGAGGTTACAGTCTCTACAGGAAGGTATCCCGTGGCGTAACCGTTTTCTTGATTCACCACAACAGGCTCTGCAAAGCGTGGTAAGATTCATAGATCTCTTGACTGCTTGTTCCATACACGCTGTGGCCGCATTTGGCAACCGACAGCCTTAATCGGATCCTCTTGACAAGGGCCTTCCAACTGAATGGCGCTGAACAGTCCTAAATAGGGCTTCAGCTCTTCTCCGGCTACCCATTGTAAGACATGTGAAAGAACAGCGCACTTGGTGGTCTGATATAGCCGCATACAGCGCTACCGGGGACCAGGTCAAGTATACCGTTATCCCCACACCGTTGACCTACATCTAGTGTGGATTGTTACCCATACGCTAGGTCATGCTAAGCCGAAACCGAAGCAGATGTCCATGACTGCAGTGAGGTGACGATAGGATCTGACTGGGTGTTGGGATACTTCAGCTCATTTCCAAGTCATTGCTCAACCCGCACCAATCAAGGACCTTTCAGTTATAGGCACTTCGAATTGGCCATGCCCTTGGTATCTGATCTGAGCTGATGAGCATGCATGTTGCAGGGTGGCTACGGGTGATCGTCATATGCTTGCATAGATCGCTGCTAGGGCGGCCATGTCACAATGGGCCAGTCCTGTGGTAAAGGCGATATAGCGTCAGCATGTCAATCAGCAACGATCATATGGTCGGGTTGGGATGTTGTTTCTAGTGGGAGCATCCAGCCTCAAGGTATGAAAAGGTATAGGAAGGTAAAATGCTCAACCAATAGCAAGATATGGACGAGTCCAATCTGAAGTGGGGTTCTATTTGGGGGCGATTTGAGCCTCAGATGGGGTCGGAGGGTAATCTTCGCGCCACAAATCAGCGGCGGTCAAGACGATGCTAAGTGATGGAATCGTGTAGCCACAGTGAGATGCCCAGCAACAGGTCGTGTTACACCATGAAGCGCAACAAAGTGCAAAGGGTGGTAGATATCCTACGAGGCTGATGAAACGGAAGACTGAGATTCCGATATGACTGGCTTTGCTGCGCCGCCTCCAGCCACGAGCTCTGACGGCCTTTCGCGTGGCCCGCAGGGGTCTGTCATTCGGTTACACGACAGCAACCGATCGAACCGAACGAATGATCGCGACATCGACCAATGTTGGTGGATCCTGTCCGTCAGCTGTGCATCAGCACCAGCCTCGAATAGCAGCTATTCTACTTTTCAGTTCGTTGGTATTTGCTTATAGCGAAGTGTAAAATCTTGTCGAAGGATTCGGAATGGCTTCTATCCGTCTCGTCCTCTATTGCGGCTACCTGAATGCAAGAACTGTTGCTGCTTCAACACTGCATTCTAGTCAGATCGGCCACGGCGTGTACGAATACATGAGGGATAAGAAGATGATTGGGGTCACCCTATTCTCCTTTGAGTAGATGGATATGGGGTTGAGGCCCGCTAGGGTTAGCACGTTGTCGACGTTGCCGTATCGATCGATCAATCAGACTAAGTTCCTTCAAAAAAGATCCTTTGCCCTGTAATATGTTCATCAGCTTCATCTGCAAATGACCTGGGTAGTTGCTGAATCTGGAAGTCGCCACTGTCATCTCGACGCTTTTGATCGCTCAAATAGGTTTGCTGATGCGCAGGACCAAGTCGAGTATCGTGAGAATCTTGGGGCCCCATCGGGCTTCCCTGGCACTGATCCCATAAGACGGGAGATCCACGAGCACATCATCTTACAGACCTTGAACCAGGTCTTTTATTTGTTGATGACCATATGTCACGCCTGTGGGGACAGATAAGATACCCTAGTCTAGCTGGGCCTGGGGCTCTTATGTTGGAACCAGACCAGCTCATCGTCATATCCTGGCTCAAGTCTCTTCTTCTCGTTGCTCTTCCTTCTCGATGTCATCAAAATCATGAGGTTATACATTGTTGTGGCTTCAAAGCACTGTCATTTCCTGTAAATGTACCCTGAAGTGGATCTCGTGTTGTACTCCGGGCTTCAGCTGGGGGATGCTGTGATCGTTAGACGTCAGGATTGAACTGCAGCTTCATCGACATCATCCGTGGAGAGTTGTCTCGTGAGTTAGTATATATGCTTTCAAATATTCTCGCCGACAATGGAATATCCACAGAACAACAGTCAACCTGCATCACAATCTGAACAGTTTCCTTCCTCTTTTAACAATTTACAAGTGCCGGATATATCCACAACACACAAAGTTCGATCAGAACAGATCTGTTCCAGCGAAGCTATTTCGCTTTCTCATTTGAGCCACAGGAATAGGAAGAGGAAGAAATTACGGGAAGACACACCATTGCTAAAGAGCGTACTGAGACTGCCTCTTTGCATTCCGATTGCAAATCTCCGTCCAGAGGTACATTTTCATCTAGAGACAGCGGTAGCACAACTTTCAGATCATCATCTCGTTAATCAACAAGTGCCTGGCCCTTCAAACCATACTCAATTCCATTATCCAAAACCGAAGACGTACCGTTTGCCATCCTATCAAATCATGTCTTCCTCCCGAAAGATCACCACAGTGAGTAAAAAGTCCCACATCGCAGTGTCTCACAACCTGACAACTCGCAGGCCGAGAAGGACCAAATGATCCATGCCCTGCAGTCGCATCGCGTCAACACATTGATCGAACTTCGACGCATCGAGAAAGCCTTCGCACGACTTGGATCCCCCGATGTTACCGAGCCAATGACTACGGCTTGTAAGTGAAAATCACGCCAGAAACGATGCCAAATGCGAAAACTAATTGAACTTTTTTAGGGTCTTACTATGTGAATTCTCATGGGCTCCTGACTGAGTTGCGAGGGCTGACGAGAGATTATCCGTTCAGGTATGTCTACGTTTTTCGATGGTGGAGTTTTGGGGCATTTTGGCTGATGAGAAGATAGTTCTGAATGCGTAGAGGAGGCGAAGCGGCGCGTCTATGCTGATCCTCAGAGTAACCGAAGCTGGAACTTCTGCTGGCTGGTTCTTTCCAAGATTCGTGACGAGTGAGTTTTATAGATAGTCCGTGAGTAGGCAGGCTCTGACGGCACCACTAGCGAACTGATTCAGTACTACGCTCAATATCAAGCAGAGGACCCTAGCATGTGGGGATATCACGAACCCTCCGACGACGATGTTATGCGACTCTCACAGGCTTTCATGGCTGAGTGGAACACCGCTGTCAACCACATGCTTCGTCACTGGGACCAACCACCGCGTCGCTGAGCGCAGAGAAGTGGTGGCTACTTCTCGTTAACCGCTGCTTTCTTCCCTCTAACCGGCCTCGTACTCCTTGACAGAAGCCATCAAAACGTTGCGCCTCTTTATTTTACCTGGACTGGATCCGGATCTCGACACAAAATATTTCCTTCCGACACCCTTTTCCTTCAATCGTTTTAGAAGCTATTCATTCCATACTAGATCAATGTAGACTGGCATTTTTCATTGCACTAGACATTACACTCCGGCCCGATCCTTTCGTTTCTTGCATTTCCTCCCATGTTTTCATATCCTTTTCGCCATATCGGTTCGCAACTTTCCTGACCCGTTCCCGCAGTCCCTTTTTGAGTCATTCATATGAATTGTGTTGATACTACATTTTCTTGCACGCAAGACATGCTCACGCTCCGACAGTCCCCTTTATCACGCTCGGCTCTGTCTTTGAAAATTGTAAAAATGTTCTTTTGTACCCTTGTTGGATCTATCATGTAATCATTAAAATCGTTAAGAAAGCAATCGCCCAGCCCAAGTCCAACCCTCCTATTTGCCGCCTACTCAAACCCGGGGCAGAGTTTGGTATGGGGTCCCCGATAGCTTTTGTACGCTGGTTTCGTTTCCTGGAAATTAGACGTTAGCATGGAAATTCCTTTTTTTTTTGAAAGGGGGAAAGGGGGTCCTTACACCACGTCCGTCGTGTCGAAACACGCATATCTCTTCTTCTCGCCTTCCTGGAGGTCGTTGTCCGCCAACAGAGACACCTGATCATCGAACGAAATCGCCGGCATGAAAGGGTAGAAGTTCTTCTTCTGCATTATGTACTTCGCCTGCGCGAATAGCGCATAGTTTTCAGCGTTATTCGCCGCGTCGTATGGCGCCTGTGTCGACAACCCCGCGAGGAGTTTTGCGCGAGTGGCTCCGAAGCCGTATTTCAGCGTCTGGACGTCATTTGGATTGTCCGTGTTGGGGCGCGCGTTGGCGACGCCGGCGAGAAATGATGTGTTCATGGGTGTGCGGTATTCTTGCAATGTCCAGGTGTTGTTCACGGCTTCTGTCGTGCTTTGTGGTGACGCTGCCTCGACTATCGCTTCCCCTACGTCGGATATATGCATGATTTGTCTCGCCCATGCGGTTGCTAGTTTTTGTTAATATCTTTTCGTCCTCTAATTGAGCGCATTCGAGAGGGGCAGCTGCCATCATACCTCTATTGTAATACGCCATGAGGTCCTTATTTAGCGTCGAGTTCGCCGCTACATTCTCCACCGTCTCCTCGAGCCCGTCCAACCCAAAATATCTCCTACAGAAATTGATGTGCGGTTCATTTCCGATATTGTACGCCACATGTTTCCCGTCTCTCTTATTTCCCACGTCGCAGTAATCATTGGGGTCGTCGCACCGCACGTGGATGTCCGGCATTACGGTCCCCGTCCCGCCACCATTTGCGTACTGGATCGCGCGCTGCAGATTCGCCTCGATGAGTTCTGTGAAATTGGAAGACCGCGCTTCCGGTCCGAAGAATTCCTGTTCCGCTTCGCCGGACATGTTCAATGGGAGACTGGCGGCAAAAAGCACATTCATCTCGTGGAAGCCGGCGCGGATGGCTTCGAGTTGGTTCTTCCCGCAACGTTCGCCCCCCGTCAGGTTCATCGCATATTGGTTGAGAGTGACGCCCTCGGCCGCCATTGCGACGAAGTTACTGGGTGCGGCCAGGGCATGTGCGATGAGAGAGCTCGACAAGAAGACCGGAAGGGAAAGAAGCGCCTGTAAAGTAATCATGTTGAAGTATGAAGAATGGTGGATGCGGATCCGGTCCGTGTCCAGGAATAAGGTATGCTTTTCTTAAAATTGCCGGTCATGGAAGAACTATGGATGGGAAGAGATGGAAAGAAATCTGGGAAATGGACCCGCACTTGAATTAGAAAAATGATAGAAGAAGGCAGAAGGCGACAGCGGACTATTCAGATACACGATTGAAGGCAACGGACCCGAACAGGACGCATTATTCGAGGCGTTTGAGGGATGTAGTACCAAGCTGTCGAAAGAGGATTATGTGCAGGAGCAGCCCTATGCGAGACTCGAGGTGGGAAGTTGGGGTCCTTATGGGGAGCAAGGCCAGAAACATATTAGGGCTCGGTATCATGCCGCCACTTGCCCAGGGCGTTGTGGGTCTCAAGATGGCGTTGTGGAAGGGAAGGGGCCAATATGGCGAAGATGGAGTTGGGATGGATCATGGAGTGGAAGGGGATTATTGGATAGAGGTCGAGTGTGATCCTCCAAACACTGGCACACTCTGGAACGAAGGACACACTGGGCCAAGCGCTAGCCTCGGCCACCGTTATTCTTGTGCTACAAAATGGATCCAAGTTGCCAACCATTGCGCTATCTGCCTAGGTCTCTACCTAGGTCAGCCTAGGTGTACTTGGGAACGCGTACGCGTATGCCTTTAATGGGGCTCAAAAAGATGCAAAAGCCATCGTGAGTGACAAGCTTCTACTCGTATGGCGCACAACGTTGTTCAGGGAAATGCCAACTCATTTGTCCCATCTCCAGCTTGCCATGAGTGATGGCAGTTCCATGCTGCGAGTTATTCAGAACGGGAGAAGCCAAACCGAAGATGGATGTCGGGATTTGGAAATGGGGGGATTTCAGGGCCTCCAATGTAGTCGCAGATCATGCTTCCTAAAACGTCTCAGGTTCCAGGAACGCCGCTGCAGAACATCGAAGCATTTGTGTAACTGCAGCACTAGACCGATTCTCGAATTTGTTTTAGTTGCGCTACAGCTGCCTTGAGCTACACAGTACAGCAATGCGGCTAAATTCGCGAATGCCTGCCTACTTGTACAAGTAGAGACATGGAACTTTTCTGCTTTACGAAACCCACCCCTTTTGGACGGATTATTGCGTCGTGAACGCGGGTATCTCAAAGTACGGAAGCCAGCACGCATACGCATTCGCATACCAAGGCAGTCGGTGTCAGGTCAGAGATAACTTTTCTTTCTTCGCTGCAATCGTTGCTATAAGGGGAAAAAGAAGGGGCCATCATAATAAGGGGTGCAATATTGGTTCTTGGGTGTAAGGGAAGACGCGGGCCGAGCGATGCCGACCTACCGCAACGGGTAGAATGGCATCTCCAGCAAGCATATACTGCGGTAACTGTAGAAACCCGAACCGCACTGAGGGACCCTCACTCAAGACACTCCCTGAGTAGCCTTCTTTGATGATCAAGAAGCTATTATAGGACTGTTCCCTTGGCATGCTCGATTAGTCGTCTCTTTCTACGCTAGACATTGGCATTTGCGATGCTTGGGGCTGAAGACGGTTATCGGCTCTCGTTCTCTGTGTAGTGAACCGAACTTGGTCGCTTCGTTAATTACTATCAAGGTTGGCCATGAACGTAAGGTAGAATATCATTATATTTTTGCAGTTCTTGTACATTATAATTTAAGAGCCAAAACGCATCGTTATGCTTGTGTTGACATTCCTTTCCTCTCGCCTCCCTACATATTCCCGGTCGGGACGTTACAAATACCATTCAAGATCCCTTTGCAGATGGGCACTTATATAATAATGTACCCGTACCTAACAATAGTTGTTGGTCGTCACCTGCTCGCGGAACTCCGTCAAATCCATGGGAATTCGACAACAATTTTCACAGAATGGTCGGAGACGGGACTTGTATCCCACCGATCGAATCCTCAATCCGTTCCACCTCGTGACCACTTTCCTGCAAAGAACATCACAAGGCGTCCACATACTTGCTTGCCAAGGACCCAAAACCGATCCCTATACCACCCGCTGCGGACGAAGCCGGCGTCAGACATCATCAGAGTAAATGAACATTCAAGTTCCATATCCATTGCTGTGACTCAACGCCCCCATATAAATACCATTTCCATACTCTCTAATACAAAGATGCTATTCTTCTGCATAATAACATCATTACCATCATTGCCATCTCACCTATTACAAAGATTGACACAAATCCCGACCTCATGACCAAACCCACCATAGCATCCACCGCTGCCACTCTCGCAGCATTGGCATCAACTGCCTACCTCCTCCAGACATATCGCAGCATATCACCCATAAAATCCAGTGCCGTCTGCTCGAGCAACAGCATACCAAACTCCCTACTCACCAGCCAAGCCAGGAAACTGACGAATCCGAAGGACACCCTCGCGCTGAACGACACACGATGGACGGACGTCAAAGTCCCGCGAGGAACGACCGATGAGGTAGTGTTGGCGAGGTTCGTGAGAGGGTTCTTCGGGGGTTATGTCTTTGCGCCCGAGCGGATGATGTTGAAGGTGTACGGGAGGGACATGGCGAGCTTTGAGGGTGAGTTTTAGTATTTCGATGATATGTTGATCTTTTGTTTTGTTTTCATCTTTTGTCATGACAATGGTGGCTAATACGAATGGCGTGTTCAAAGAGTTAAAGAACGAGCCGGTCTCGCGGCGAATCTGGTCCACGTCTCAATTATCGGGGGAGAATCTTCCGCCGGTGGGCGCGCTGTTCTTCGGTGCTTTCCGAGTCGTGGAGAGCCGAGTAGTCGATCGTAGCGATGTGGCTGATGGGAAAGCATCAGAAAGCTATATCGATTTCGCGTACGGTTTCGACCAGGGGCCTCTCGCTGGCGTGCATAGGTTTTCGGTGAAACGTGGTGCGGCTCCGGGTAGTGGTGGTTGTGAGAAGCAGGGGAAGGAAGAGGAGACTGTGACGATCGAGTTCTCTCACTCGGGTTGTAATCCTCTTTCTGATGAGTGGAGGCTACCACTCACGCTTGAGGGGTTCCATTCAATATACGCTATGCTATTGTTCAGGGAGGGCGTTGCAGGTGTTATTAGTAGCTAGGAGGAGGTCCGGTGGTAACATTAACGATGATGCTTAATATTCAAGACTCGGGCAAGAAGTATGACTCGATTGTATCATGAGGAGGCGGATTTCACTACGTTGAGAGCTTTGGGTGGTTAGTAATGACGTTCAATATTATCACAAACACTACGACATTGCTTGATTGCACCCATCACCTAAGGTACTTAGGGTTTCAAATGTATAAGTTCATTGGTATGGTGGAACGTGTCGCGTTCACGCAAAATGATATATGTACAACGGTAGAAACTCAAACCCTAGTTAGGGGCGAGATGGTATGAAGGACAAAGTGAATTGGACGTCATCAATGAGTCTACGTCAAAGTATCTGAGATCATCGGCTAGCTGGGTTCGTGCTGTTGGTAGCATAGACATCCCAGATATCAGCGAAAGGATCGCTGTGAGGGTCCATCCAGCGTTCATACTCGCTGACATCCGCAATGTAGCTTGCGACTCCCTCGCCAAACACCGAGGCAACCCATGCATAGGTGACGTCGATTCCGGCAGAGATGCCAGATGAACTCCAGAGGTTTCCATCTTCAACCCAACGCGCAGCGGGAACCCAGTTCACATTTGGTCCAGTGGAAGTTGCCTACAAGATATATCAGTCATAGTATAATAGAAAAGGAAAACGGAGATACTAACCCATTGCCAGGACTTCTTGTTCGTAGTGGCGTTGCGGCCGTCCAACACGCCAGCACGAGCAAGAATGGTCGCACCAGTACAGACGCTGATGACATGTTTGACCTATCGGGAATCATTAGCACTATAGTAATAGCAAATCCATCTTTGGCAGCGAATTACCTTTGGGAACATGTTTTTGACAAAGTCGATTTCAGCAGTCAGGTCCTTTCGCGTACCACCACCACCTGGCACGAACAAAACGTCGACGTCTCCAAGATCTGTTGAGTTTCCAGGAACAGTGACGTTACCCGTATCCCTCGCCTGGGCATTGCCATATTCGGATTGGACTTGAGCAAAAGTGGAAGTTGGCACGATGGACTCGCCAAAACTACTAGGTCCCATGCCCGTAGAGACAGGATCGAGTGTTGCGCTAATGATGGATAATTGCATGGGAAGCTTGTAGACCATAGCGAGGGTATTGAGGACGTCCAACGGACCGAAGACATCTAGAGCCTGGAAGTGAGGGAAGACAAGCATTCCATAATGCTTTGGATACTCGGTCGAGTTGTCGATTGAGGGTTGGGTTGGAATGGCAAGCACGGGACCAAGGGCCGCGAGCAGCGGTGCAAAGGAGGAAACACGCATGCTGAAGGAAGGAGTCGAAGTTGGACCGTTGTGGTAGAGGAGTAGGAGTGATTATATTGGAAGACGAAGAGAAGTATCAACACACGGAGACGGACTATAAATCCACAAATAAGGGACGTGCAAAGTACGTGCAGGCGCAGGCAACGGAGGAAATAGTGAAAGTGAAATCAGATCTAGCCCGAGCACATTACATCTTGAAAGTGAGAGCCTACGGAATGATACTTTATATTAGATTGGAATATTCTTACGGACGAAAACAAAGCATGGGAGATTAATTACCAGCTAATGCGTGCGAAAGCTTGCATTCAATGAGCACGTTTTGGTACTCGATGAGCACGTTTTCGTGAGTAACATTGCATGGTGGTCTTTGTCTACTTCGCCTTGTAGAATGGCATTGTTCTACATTGTATCATCTGGCATAGTGGGTCGAGGACGTTGTTTAGTTGAGAGGATTCTCTCTTGAAACAAAGTCATTTGTTCTAGTGCATTGCTTGGATGAGAGGCCTTATCGGAGTTTGGGTTGACTGGTGACGGGAAGAGTGCGGCGCGGGTGAGCATTGACAGCCAAGTCTACAAGTCTGTTTGAGCATGGCCTTGAAGGAAGATGACCGCAATAACAACGGGGATAGAGATTGTTACGTGGACAGAGCAAGGCGAAACTGTTCAGAAGTCTGTGGAGTGGATATTGATTGTGGAGAAACCATTCCTCACTTCGACCGAAGGATCTGGGGGCGTATTACTACTTGGGCAGCAATTGCATGAAGCACAGTGGCGAGGTACATGTATAAAGATGCGATCTGTGTAAAGCGGTGAACTTCATGCTTGCTAACATAGTCGATTCCGGGGAAAACTTCGCTTGTAGAATAATATATTGTATTTGTATATTAATCCGAGAGAAGTCATATGACCGTGTTACTATTTTGATGGATGAAAAGGAAGTATACAAATACTACCCTTACCTGCAGACGAGGATTCGGGTCAGAATGGAGTTAAGCGTATCCGAGAGGTTCCTGTTGAATACGGAGATGGAAAACATCTATTCCGTATACAAGTAGACTGTTACCATATGTACGAGTATCTGTGGCCAGTAGAAGAATGGAAATATGTTACTGGGAAGACGTTGATAGGTGATTGCATTTTCGGAAGTGAATGGGAATGCGAAGGCTGACTAAGTAGTGGATGTTGTCTGTAATGAACGTGAAGTGATTGGTCGGACATTGGGTCAACAAGTACCACATTGCGCGTAGACATACTCTGAATCTTCCTTCTACCACCGAATGTGTATAAGTTAAGTATTCGCTATGGATAGATAAGATTCTTCAAACCTTTTCTTGCCTTCTCTTCTCCTTTCCCCCCCAAATTTGATGATTTGTACACAATATCTCTCCTCATCCATCATATTGACATATTATATCCGAAGTACCTTATTAAGACTCGGATATCGTTGCGGATCCGACCGACATCCCGCCCTGAGCCAAACTCGACCCGATCGACGCTAAACCCTTCCCGTCATAGCATCCCTCCCGATCTCAGTGCTTGCTGTGTGTGACGCAAGAGCTGCGAATTCCCATCTCGTTCCTTCGCGCTTTTGCTGTTTCTCCCATACGACATTTACATCCCCTGCCAGATTCCCCATCCTCCCTCCCGCTACATGCCTGCAAGCTGTAGCTTCCTTGCCACTACCTCGTCCTCGTCTAAGAGGTAAAACTCTCCTTCCGACTCTCTCTTCTTTTCTCTTCTTACCTTCCTTACGGATACCACAAAACCCCCCGCCATGAGCCAACGGAGGCCCACCATCGATCCTAGACGGAAATCGTCAACACTCCACTACCAAACGTTCCCTACGAAACCTCCCTCTACTCGCGGTCAACCTCTATCCTCCTCCCCTCCTCAAAGAAATAGCGAAGGCTCCGATTCCGACGAAGGTCACCATGAGTCCCCCTTACCCACCAGACAGCTCGCCATCCTCGCCATCATCGCCCTCGCCGAACAAACAGCCCTTAATTCTATAAGCCCCTACTTGCCAGAGATGGCCAAGACATTCCCCGAAGTTAAGGATGGCCAGGCCGGTATAGCTGTTGGCCTCATCGCATCCTCGTTCGCTTTGGCCCAGTTCGCGACCAACTTCTTCTGGGGCTGGTTGTCAGATAGAGTGGGCAGGAAACCCGTCATAATAATAGGAACGTTCCTGACCTTGGCTTGTTTCTTGGCCTTTGGCTTCTGCAGGACGTTGTGGCAAGCAATCGTGGTTCAGATGTTTATGGGTCTTGTCAACGGCAATGCTGGCGTTGTGTCAACTTGCCTGGGAGAGATCACAGACCGAACAAACCAATCCAAAGCATTCACCTATCTCCCGGTCGTCTATGGCATTGGCGCCATCACCGGTCCCATAGTCGGAGGCATGTTGGTATTCTACAAGAACCCATTCAACAAGGCCCAGGATAACCCCTACCCATACCTGCTGCCGAATCTATTCTCTGCAGTGGTTCTCGCCATCGACCTTATTGTGTGCATGCTCTTTCTCGACGAGAGTCTCGAAGAGGCACAACACCTGCCTCCTCTCGGCAAACGCGTAGAAAACCTGTTTGCCTGGCTTTGGCAGTTCACGACGTCCACACGACCAACATATATTCGATACGTGGTAGGAAAGCGAAAATCATCTCACAGCCAACGGCTCACCGATGTTGACGAAGAAGACGAAGAAGATGAAGACGACGACGAGAGCAATGATGACGACTCTGAAGGCTCTGCTCCTGTTCTGTTCCCTGCAGGCTCTGGCGAGCAACTCACAAGACGTGAGGTTTTCAATCGCGATACCATCTTGCTCCTGGTAACCTATTTCATTTTCCAGCTGGCAAACATATCATACAACTCTCTTTATCCCATATTTGCCGAAGAGCTTCCCCCCACGGGACGAGGCCTGAAGCCAGAAGCCGTCGGACTCTCCTTGGCTTTCGCTGGCCTGATCACCATCTTATTCCAGATCGGCATCTACGGGAAATTGAGAGAGAAGATTGGCAACAAGGTCACGTATAGAGTCAGCCTAGCTGCTTTTGTCGTGGCCTTTTTGCTCATGCCGTGGGTTGGCTACAAAGATAGCAACCCTTCGTTCGGAATCGGTACAGGTAGGGGCTGGCTATGGGCCGAGCTCGGCGTCGTCCTCGTCATTAAAACGGTTGCCAGTGTTGGCGGCCTTACATCTGCGTTACTATTGGTAAGGCGCTGTTCATAATTGGCTCGTTGAAGCAGAGTGCTAACATGCTACCCAGGTAACTAACTCCGCCCCGAATCATAACGTGCTTGGGACTCTGAATGGACTTGCCCAAACGTTATCCGCTGCTGGCCGCGCTGCCGGACCCTTTGTCTCTGGATCACTATTCACCGCTGCTACCAATATCCAGCCAAAGGGAGAGGCACTCGTTTTTGGCATTTTCGGCGGGGTCTCGTTCATAGGCTTTCTTCTCAGCTTTGGAATCCGAGGAGATGATCTCGAGGCAGAAGGATGGAGTTCCAGCGAAGATCAAGTTGATGAGGAAGAGGAGATTGAAGGAGACGGCGACGGGCGAACAGACGACGAACAGACTCGCTTATTACGAAAGTAACGACGGTAGTAACGCATTGCAGCATCGTATCTGGCATGCTGGGCGACTTTCAAGAGTAGTGTTGTGAACATTAGCGTTGTACATAGAAGGCACGTTCAGCGGGCATGGTTTATACCTTTTGGACACCATATTTAATGATATATGTAAATTTATGATTTAATTCTCTATTTCAGCATTTTCCTTGTCCAATCACCGGCGGGCCAGGAACAATGGCCAATATTCTCCACCAAATTGGGTGATTGAGGCAGCAAATCGTGTATATCATTTGTTTGAGTAGCTACTATTGGATGAAAGTGCCGTAAGCCCATGTAGCAATCAAGATGGTTCATGCAAATTGGGCATCACGTGGATCGCGATCCCCAAAAACATTCACTCAAGACCCACCTCCACTCTTCATGCCGGCCTTCCGTTCCACCACATGGGGGATCCACCCAACGGATAGTCGTCAAGAACCCTAATTGGGCTCAACGACTTCTCAGCCGCGACAATCATCGAGAGAACCAGCCAGCTCATCGCTTTCCCATGTGGGGAACTTTCGATGCAACGCCAATGACGTACTTGATAAATACATCTAGTCCCGCTCCGCCTACGACCCCTCTTAACTGCGAAACAGATCTGACGACGTACAAACAAATCCCCAATTCCACCACAACCAACAAACAAACCAACGATCACGGTCATTTCCACTACAGCGGTTACAGCATCGTTCGCGTTCAAGCGATAACTTACTGCATCTAACCCAACACCTCATTTCATTTCCAACGCAATGGACAAGCTCAAGGAGAAGCTTCACATCCGCCGCAAGTCTCAGCCAGACACCTCAGATGTTACCACCGGTGGTAACACTGCGTCTTCTCGCCAACCCAATATCGAGGATGGTAAGTCCATGTTGTTACACTGCAAGCAGTAGATCCGACGTTACGAACAACTATCATCATTATCTTCTTGTCCATTTCTTTCGCGCCGGGCTGTGTATCTGCATCTCATGACTACTGAATGTCGAAAGATGGGCATTTGCGATTATCGGGGACAGACATACTGGCTATGGAACAGAAGCCAGCAACACCACGACCTCTTTTATAATATCCCGAACCCAATTGACCGGAATCACAGATGCCACCCGTGCGAGCATCGACTCCGAACTCGCAGCCATGAGTCCCGAAGAGCGAGATGCGTACCTGAAGGAGTTCGAGGACGCCGACCGGACGGGAGAGCCGAAGAAGGGCAGCCTGATCGAGAAGCTCATCGCCCGGGGTAACAAGAGGACGGAAGAGCAGTTGCAGAAGGAGAGCCTGGCTAGGCAGAAGGAGGTCCAAGATGCTGGGGGCGTCATTCGCTAGATGCGTTGGCGGCGATGAGGGCAGTGCCAGTCTCGACAAATTCAATTCGGATTCATCAAGCGGGGGTTTGCGGACGATGGATGCATTGGCTTTGGACGACTTGTCTGTCTAGTCTTTTGCGTTTGGGAAAAAATGTTTCGGAGATGGGGGTCTGGTATATAAAAAGAGTGTAGGGACCTGCCATTGCTTATTCACAATCAACCACTCATACCGTCAAACGAGCTTTTTTTAAAAGGTGAATTATCTTATGCTATGCATGTTAGGAAGGGTGGGATTGTACGTAAACCCGCCGTATTTTTGGTGTTTGATGCATTGGAGTACGGCGGGAGTGAGGAGGTGAAAACATGAACCTCCCTTCCTCTCATGTTAGGTAGTGTTCAATCGTTCGTTTATCTGGAACGAGAAAGGATAGGCACGATGGACACGTTGTTTTTCAGGGTATGAAGTGCATCACTCACGGCGAGGAGGTTACAAGAGAGAGAAAGGCGGAGAGGAGGGGCCAATTTGAGTGTCGTTAGTGGTGTCAATTAAAATCGTATTTCCCTTCTCATTCACTGCCTACTCTTTCTCTCATTACAGTTTCAAAGAGGTTGAAAGGTTAATAGATTCATATCTCGTACCTACTTTCCCTCTTCCTCGCTCTCTTTCTCCTTCTTTCTTTCTTTCTTGGACGGTTTAAACAATAAGATGATGATAAATGACGACGACGATGATTGATTGATGAGTGCCGGAGTTAAGTCCTCCCCCTTCCTAGATAGTTTGAAAGACAATATGGTAAGAAGATCAACATCCTATCGGCACCACGAAGGGGTGCAATATCGTTGAGAAAAAGAAAAACTCCCAACGCTCGGAATTATAGTTAGGAAAAGGGAAAAGAAAAGAAGGGGTAGAGTCCCCGTCCCGAGAAGGTGTCGTTGTAGGAAGACAGGTGGGAGTCTCGGACGATGGATTCCCGATTAGAAATGGTTGTATGGGTTACTCGCCGCGTAGATGGATACATGGTGGTAGAACTCCATAGTTCGGACTCGTCTCTTCATGGTTGGATGGTCGAGCGGTTGTAGGAGAGGATTTGTTTCGTCAAGTCGTGCAGAGGGTTTGTTGGTTCGGAGGGAAAACGTGTAAATCATGCACTATTCCCTGTTAAGATTTGCATAAATACGTTAACAGCCAGTTGTGGCTGGTACTGGGTGGGGGATGTACGCAGTGGAAAAGGAAAAGACATGAGAAGAGAATGGAAACGGCACTCTCGAGAACATCGGGAGGCCTGGGGAAAGGTTGTTGCGGTACTTACAATAGAGACAATGTGAGATCTCCTCTGATGGAAGCCTTGAGCTCAATCTCGATCTCGAGATTCGCCTCGAGCTTCAACTTCAAGCCGTCCTGCTCGTCCAATGCGCTCTTCTTCTTGTCTTCCCCTTGCCGGTACGGCTGATTGGGATCCGTACCTCGCATTGGGATCTCACCACGCATGGCTCTGGCCTTGGTGACGGGGCCGTCCATAGAGGTGGAATCCGGACCAATGCGCTCGAAGGCTTGCATGGAGTTGAGCTCGTTGTTGGCATCGGCTTCCTCGAGTGCCTCCAGCGAGGCCGTCTTCATGTACTTGCCCTCCTCGATGCCCTTCTGGATGCGTCGCCGGCGGTCGCGGCGGGATTGGGATCGCGAGCGGGCGGACTGGAGACCCGCCTCGCGCCTCTGTTGCTTTTTGGCCAGGATGGCCTTCTCCTGCTGCATGGTCGTGCGCTCATGGGGCTCGGAGTCGGATTCACGGTCAGACATGATGGCGGTGGTGGTTGTCTGTGTGTATGATGTGTATGGCGAGGACTACGAATGTGAGGATGGTTGGAACGAAAGTGGATGGTAGGAGATGTGACGAGACTTGGGATGTAGTTGTTGGTAGTAAGTAGTATGAGTAGTAGTGGTAGTGGTAGTGGTAGTGGTTGTAATAAGGAGAGTGGATGAATGGATGGTCGAGAGGTGGAGGAGAGCGCTGGTAGTAGTAGACTGCGAGGACTGAACAAGACCAGACAAGATACAGGATCAGACAGGATCAGTACGGAGACCAGGAAGATGGGACAGGTAGGATGAGGTACTAAGATAGTAAACGGTTAAGCAGGGGCTAGATACCTAGTAGACAGTCAGTAGAAGTGGGTGACTACCAAGGTCGAGCGCTTCAGCCAGTTGAAAAACAGGATTGATGCATCATCATCTCATCGGCGGACTGTGGAAGAGCGGGGAGGAGTACATGTGCGTAAGTAACTACATGGACATTACGACGGAGACAGGATGGGGCAAGGATTAATTACGTGGGAGGTTGGAGTGGAATAGGACGGAATAGCATGATGTGTCAATGGAAAAGTAACAGGATAGCACGGAAGATGGCATGGAGGATAGCATATCCATGAGAGGCATTGTTTGGGATCTAGTGTAGCCGCGATGCATGGCCTTGTTTCATTACCCCATCCCCATCGTATGTAGGTATGCGCATCCCCGAACCATGATGGGATAATAACGGGTGATTGGGTCAGCTCGTATCCTTTTGTCCCCTCCTCCCTCTTGGTTAAACTCGAAATCGACGATGTGAGGGTTGACGTCATTATCACAAGGGAGCTTGGACTTGAAACCTGGATAGACGAGACAATGACAATGATAATCACAAATGGAACATGGAACATGGGAAAACGGGAGCAGAAGTGGGTGGTGGAAGTGGAGCAACGAGCAATGAGCAATTCGCTCTGGCTGGTCTGGCCCAGTAACTAATTACTCGCAACTACGCAAAACTACTCGAAGCGACCATTCAGTATCGTCGCCCGTCCCGGGACGTTAAATCATAGTCCACCTCTTACGAGTAGTGAAAACGGTCTTTGCCTTTCTGTTGCGTTGTGTTGCGTTGCGTTGCGATGCGTCACTCGTAGGTACATACACAGTACTCCGTACGTTGTCCTCCATCACGATCTTCGGAGTGCTTCCCCGTACCCACCAATATTACAATAATACCTGTCAATACAAAGTTTATTTTAATATTTCCGTAGAGAGTACGGGGGAATTACTTGCGCATTATCCTTGCCCCGGGAGTAGACGAGACCAAGACCAAGAGCAGCACCCTCCCCCTTCCCGCCTTTGACCGCACGAATGCGGTACTCCTTGGTAGCCACTACTGGTAACTCTACCACCACTGCCATCATAATCTGTGTGTACTTACACACTTGTACTACCACTGGTTTGCTTTGCATGCACCCATATAATTATTTCTGGGGCAAATAAAAAACCCTCCTAGACACTTACGCGGCACGTTGACAGAAAAAGTTGGCAGCCGCCCTGGACCGTTTCGCCTCCTCCAGCCTCCTCCTCCTCCTTCGCCTAGCATAGTCACACATAGTCACATCTTCCTTCCCATGCCTGGAAAGCAGAGCAGGCAGGGCTGCCAGAATGGATGAAAAATGAAAAGGGAACTCCAAGTTCCGGCATGCCGATACCCAGGCTCATTGATAGACATTGTCAATACATCAGAGAATGCTGGGAGCGCATGTAACATCAAGATGGCAATAGTATTGCCATCGAATTGATTAACTGATTGCTTCGCTAGGAAAATAGAAAATGAACCAGTTACCTAGGCGCTAGGTAGTAGATACTTGGACTTGGTTTGGTGAGTGGAACGGTGGTGGGTTGGTGGGTGACATGTCGCAAGCCACGGTGCCATAGCTCCCGAGCTACTCGTACCAAAGACCAGGGAGAGCTGTCACCGGCGGTCTTCCCCGCCCGCGCGCCCCGTATTACTTACTTGTTCGTAGCTTCCGGGTGCGTCACTGTCGTTGGCAGGAAAAAAAAAGTTGGAATTTGTTCAACTAGTACGAAGTAAACGTTGAAGACAGACAGTGTACAGGTGGACAAGTCGACAAGTCGAATCATAGAATCATTATGGCAGTCGTCACAAACATGTGCACGTTGAAAGCAGAGTGGGAAAAGAACATAGAAGTATACATGGTTTACATGGTTTTCTATCTCACATGTAATGGGTTTGGTTATTCATCTCATTACACACAACACCCCTTATGAGATCAAAACGCCAGCCCGTTCAATCCACTTCCGTCTCATCCAAGAGAAGAAGAAAAATTAACAAGCATCAACAGCAGCGACAACTTCAACAACTCCTTTCCCCCTCGAAAGAGCAAGTAGCAAACAAAAGATTAGATCTTCTCTCTGGCATCATCATCGTCGTAGCAGTAGTAGAAGTAGAAAGCGGGAATAGTTATAGTGATGTAGGAAATTCGTCTCGTCGCGGAGAGCGCGGGAAGGGAAAACATTTAGTTACTGCCGCAAGTCAGTGCATCTGTACATATGCATCCTAGCCTGGGCTCTTTCTTCTTTGCAAAAGGGAAAAAGCCCCAGGAAGAACATGAATGAAGAACATGAAGAAGAAGGAAAGGGAACGAGGGTAGCAAAACTTACAGCAATCCCAAAGTAAGATCACCGTGGATCTTGGCCTTGAGCTGGACTTCGATATCAAGGTTGAGCTCCAATCGCAATCGGAGCTGCTCGCCCTTGCTGTCGTCCTCGTCGCCGCCGCCGCCTCCTGTCAGACCGCCGAGGGCCTTTCCAGCGGTGTTTCCCACTTGGTTCACGGCATTGCCAGCGGTGTTTTGGACCATGTCGGTGGCACCACTGACGAGTTCTCCTCCAGGGAGCTCCTCGCCGATGCCGCCGAGCTGGCCGCCCTTCCCGCCCTGCTGCTTCTTCTGGCGCTGGCGGTTGCGGCGTCCACCCGAGGCAGAGACGTCTGACCTCGCCACGGATTCGGAGTCGGATTCGGGTACGTTGCGGCGGCCACGGCCTCGAGACTGGCGGCGGCGGGATTGCGATTTTTGAGGTTGGGGCTCGGGCTCGGAATCCTCAGCGCCTCCGTTGACCTCTTTCTTTCCTGCGTCGTCCGGTTCAGCCTCTCCTTCACCATCACTTTCGGGGGCGGGCGTGGCTTCGGGTGTGGGCTGCTGCTGGGCCTTCTTGTTGCCCAGCTTCTTGGGTGCTTTCTTCTCGGTTTTCTTACTCGAACTCTCTGCGCTTCCTTTTCCTCCAATGGATGCGTTGGCATCGGCCTGTCCCTCTCCAGAAATGGACTGCTTGGTCTCCTCGACAGTGTCCGCCATGGCGTGGATGTGGTTGGTTTAGATGGTCGTCGAAGGGTATGTTCTCAAAAATGAAAATCGATGGAGGTATGCGCTAGGAGATGGCCAATTATATGATGGGTGGTGATGGGATGCAAGAGTGGTTTATGTGTAGGTAGGTAGAAAAGTGTGGAGATGTGAAGAAGATAGATGATGGGATGGGATGGGGCGGGGGTTAAGGTAAGGTAATGTAATAGTACAAGTACGAGTAATAGTAATAGTAGTGATAAGTAAAGTAGTAAGGTTGCAGGAGGTGATGATGATGATGATAGAGAGCTTTGCCAATTATGTGGGAACTTGGAACGATGACAAGGGCAGCCGGGGCAAAAAACGTTTATGGGAGTAGTGGAGTGGAGTGGAGTGCTATGGTGGTGGAGGTGGAAGGAGTTGAGAGGAGAACCGGTTTGTGTGAGTAGTGGAAGTTGTCATTATTGTCATTTGCATTATTATTATTATTACAATATTGCTTTCCCTTCCGTTCCCTGCAAAAGGAGCTGCCTGTGCAACGACCATGACATGGGCTTGTTCCATGCTTCCATGCTTCCATGCTCTCCCCGTGCCATGCTTTGCCATGTTCCTTCGAACGTGTGGCACTCGAGTCGGTAACAAAAACACAAGTCTTGCATCGTTACATGGCACACGAGCCACCCGAGTGTATGCACTATGACGCAACAACTTGACAAGGTTCCGCCTAACCATGTCTACAGTCTGCCTCTGTCAACTTTCTCAACTCTCTCAACCTCACCATCCATCGACCAAGTCCAAGTCCCATCAATTAGGTTACCCATTATTACACCCGTATTGTACGAATTCACCATCATCGCCTCCATCACCAATCTGCCGGAGCACGGCATGGAGAACGTTCCGACACACGCGACACGCAACGCACACACCATCTTGTCTCTCGTCCTTGTTCACGGGAGGTTCACCCGCGTCATTGCCGCCGCTTTGCGCCAAAATCCAACCTTTCCAACCAGTCCAGTTCTCCCATGAACATCCATCGTCTAACAGAATCACTTTAACGTCCGTCGTCCCGTCGATTCCATTCCAAAACCCCTCTCCGATCCTCCTTTGACACCACACCGCTGTGGCCACCCGTCCTTCTACTCCTCTTTTGGGATCTTGGGGTGATGCCATCTTGCCAACTTTTCGTCTTCTTTTGGCCACCCTCCCACTCCCTTTCCAACTTGGCCTAGGGGTGGCTGGGGGGATGGGCTGTTTCGATCTCGATATGTCCACATGTCTGACCACTATTCCTCCGCCTTGCATCATTATCATTTCCATCTTCCACTCTCGTCCAGACACCTCAGCCAACTGAAGAGAGCCAAATATCTTCCAGCTTTGGATTACATGGCGATGATGGCATACAACGTGATATGAATAATCTCATATCCAAAATTCTAACAATCCCATGATCCATCCAGACAATAGGAGCACAGGTTTGCGCTGCATCCTCGTCACTATTACAGTTACAAATCTTCTGGTACAAAGAAATCACACAAAACGGCGCATGTGGATTAGCTTGATGAATATCGTACTCATGGGTCACATGACGTCTTATCGATAAGAACATGTCCCTTCGGTGGTATCCGAACACGCCGACTTCCACGGCTCCACCATATCTCTCGGCAACGGGTCGTTTTTGTTTTGTCGCAAGCGTAGGGATTCAATTATTCATCACTGTACAATGTAGACCGAAGTCTGACGTTTGATGCTTTTTGTCTCTGCGGTCTTGAATGGCTTGCCACTGGACACCGATCTCAAATGCTAACTGCATCCAGAGGGCATATTTTCACATCTTAATACTACTACCTAGCGGACTCGCTATATATGTTACTGAATTGAAGACAATCCAATACAATTGGTTTGATAGAATGAGACTTGAAGATCCATCGTCGCTGTTCTATCTGCCTACACGTAGAATCCAACAGTGCACGTGCTATCGAGCTCCCATATCCGGACCATGGCCAAGCGGAGAAACTAACCGGATGAGGAAGCTCCAAGTCCAACGATGCCCATAGCCGAGATCCAGAACTCGAGGGGTCCGACTCCCTTCGCAAACTCAACACTCTCCCTGATCGTTGCAGAAAACTACAGGACAGTACAGTACACTGAGTCTTCATCATGTCTACAGATTCAAAGGATGCTGCTGCCCGGGATCGCATCATCAAGCACATGAATGCTGATCACCATGACTCGGTACGTTAAAACCACAACCTGAATGGCACCAAACCCCCCGCGCGCCTATGTCTGGTACTGACAAAGTATCCAGGTCCAAAGATACATCGAGGTGACGAACACAACCTTCTTCTGGCAGCTCCGCGACGCAAAGATGACCGACATCGACGTCGACGGAATGAAGTTCAGCTACTCCGGCGGATCCAAGACCGCCACCGTTACCTTCGACCCACCCTTGAAGTCCCTCAGTGAGGCACGCGAGCGCCTCGTCGCCCTCGATAAGGAAACCATGAAGAAGCTCAGCCGCAGCGATGTCACCATGACCACGTTCATTCCACCCTACGTCAAGATCGGACACCTGATCAATTGGCTTGTGTGTTTCTCGACGTATGCCCTGCTCTCGACCGCAAGCTTCCTCCGCCCCGGTGGACTTCCATACGACCTCTTCCTACACAAGTATCCGGAGTTCACTGCGTTCCTCCTGTCGGCGAGAGGTTGGATCTTCTGGATCATGGTTGCCATTCACGGGTTTGAGGCTGGCGCCATGGGTACGAGACTGGAGCAGCATGGCGTGCAACCCGACCAGGGCATCTGGTGGGCGTGGGTCGCGACCTGCTTTGTGGAGGGCATCACAAGCACTTGGCGATTCAACTCTTTCATCGATAAGAAGAGGAAGGAGAAGGATGCCGCCGCGAAGAAGCACTAAACGCTCTCGAAGCCGTTTTCCGCCTCCTGAGTATGTGGACACGACGCTGTGGGGGGAGGTCAATCATACAAGGACACCAATGGCAATTGTATATGATATGTAGTCTAGCAAGACGGCCAAAAGCTCATTTGACCACCGCAATCACAAACCCATCATAATTCTTCTCACCGACCGTCTGCACGACGACCCCGTCCAACCTGTCATCAGCCCCAATCTTCTCCACCACCAGCCTCGCACCCTCGATCCTCGGATCCCCCGTACCCGCCTGCGACAGCTGCCCCTTCCTCACCACATTATCCACAATGACTACCGCACCCTTGTTACTGAAACCCAGCGCCGCATTGACATAGTTCCAATTGTTCTCTTTATCCGCATCGACGAAAACCAGGTCGAACGCGCCCAGCTTCCCCTCCTTCACCTCCTCCGCAATCGCCTTCAATACATCCACACCAGCCCCGACCCTCACGTCCACCCTCTCCTCCAGCCCTGCCCTCCGAATGTTCTCCCGCGCCACCTCTGCGTGATGCGGATCCACCTCCACGCTCACGACCCGCACGTCTGGCGACGCGCTCGCCAGCCAGATCGTAGAGTAGCCACCCAGAGTGCCGACCTCGAGGACGTTGCGCGCCCGCGCGATCTGCGCCTGCAGCTTCAAGAACTTGCCCTGCGAGGGGGAGACCGCAATGTCCGGGAGTCCTTGCTCCTGGGAGTATGTGAGCGCCCGGGAGAGGTGCTCGTTGGTAGGGAAGGAGGAGGAAGGGTGCAGGTGTGAGAAGGAGTATTGGTCTACGGATGTCCAGCGCTCGTCGCGCTCGTAGGATTGGCCTTGTCCTGACATTGTTGTCGCTTTTGTTATTGTTGCTGTTCTGGGTGTGACTTAATAGAGTGAGCGTAACCCTTTTTGTGTTTGGATTTGATTAATCTTGGGAAGCTTAAAGGTTGGGCTAGGTACTATTTGGATTGGAAAGGATTATCTGGTGTGTGTTTGTGTGGAGTAGTTAAATGTTTGTAGAGCGGGGTCTAATCATGGTATGCCTCTATATATACTTTCCCACCATCACAAGCCGTTGGACGATCGACGGCCGCGGATAAACATTCTAGCACCGAGTTCCACTTTGAGTTTGTAATAGTACCCCACGGCATGTCTTCCCTCGCGAGGCGGCAAGGCCCGTTTGGAAGCTGTGATAGGCACGACTACACAGAGTGAGCGCCGGCAATGGTGGGATGAGGTATTGCTCAATGCGAGTTTGGAATGACGCATGGTGGGTTTGGTGGGTGGTTGTATGGAAATATCTCCGAGATCGGCTGTGGACTCAACAATACCGACATGTCCGAGATCGATAGCTGAAGACTCATACTGTGAACATATGTCTCCGAGGCTTCGATTGCACTTCTTCGCTGAGCTTGTGTTGGCTTTGTGTTCTGTACTTGTTTTATGGGTACAGCGGCTTCGGATCGATCATTGAAATGTTGAAGTGCAGCGAGAACAGACTGTATGTCACTGATTGACGATAGAACACTCTCCCACAAGCTCTAAAGTTCACAAGTCGTTGATACGATCAACATTATGATGAACTCGATGACAATGTTTCTCGCTTGAGCTTCAAGTCATCCATTGACCTATGACCCTCTCCTTCATGGTCATCAGGCTTCACGCTCTTCTCGCTGCTCTCATCCCCGTCACTCTTCCTCTTTGCCGCACTGTCCTTTCGCAGCTTCAAACGGCCCAGCAGCGCCTTCTTCAGCATCGTTGGTTTCCTCTGAGCAAAGATCTGTGCCGAGTCGATACTTTTATATCTAGCCACCGGCCAGGACGACATACGGGAGGATTCGTCAGAGCTGCTGCTCTCCGCCGCCTCATGGAACATGAAGAATCCCGCAGCGTCTCGCCCTATCAAAGGTATTGGAGTGTGCAGTGGGACCGCATTGGTATCTTCAATATTTCCTTCTGAATCTTCGTCTTCTGGTTGTACGGCCCGGTCGGCATTGGGGGCACTTGCGTCTGGTGTTCGTCTTTCGTTTGCGTCCTCGATGCCTCGTGATCTGTTGTCTTCTGTCCATGTACTGCCTCGAGGAATCTGTCCAGGAGAAGGTGAGGTCTGCGAGAGTCTTTGTTGCGGTAGATGTCGCCCCTCGTCATCCTGAAAGTCCATGTATCTCTGTTGAGAAAATGGTGCTGCAGAAAACACATGATTGCCGTCTTCGCATACTCGCTCAGCTCTCTGATAGCCCGAAGAGATATCTTCTTCAGAGCCATCACTGCCATCTCCGTCTCCCCCATCAACTTTCTCTTCTCCTATTTCAGCGCTCTCGTGGTGCTGCACATTTGCTTTCTCGGTGCCATTATCCCCACACCGGCGCCGCTCCAGTGTCCTTGGATACGCTGCCCCATATCTATCACCACATCCCCCCCTCTTGCCCTGACGAGTCGCCACCTCGACACTCGTCATCGGAACCTCACTGCCACTATGTCGCAGATCCCCCAGAGCAGTACCACTGTCATCAAACCCGTGGCCATGATCATCTCCCCGTCCCATAGCGCAACGACGACAACGCACCAAGCTCCACGTCTGCCAAATGCGCCTCTCCGCCACCGTCCGCGGCTCCGCGTGGGCCAGTACTACATGTCGCAGGCGGCCTTCCTCCGAGATCTCGACGCGAATGCCCTCGGGCGGGTGGCCGCATTTGTATGTGCGGGTGATGTGGTACGGGTAGCTTGGGCGTCCGGGCTTTTGCTGCGGTGCCATAGCAATGTTTGACTTGAGTCGAGGCCAGCGGCAGATCTTTCAAGACGGAGAAATATTGCCTTGCGAAGGGCGGTGTAATATTATGTTGATAAGGATTGAAGGAAGTGCTTCGTTCATGTTTGAGAGGGTGGGTGGTGCAGGGAAACTGGTCTTTATCTGTGAAGGGTGAGGTGAAAATTAAAGTGGAAAAGGTGAAGGTAAGGTGATATTTTTGAGAAAGTTGAGTTATCGGACAACATGGTGATGATAGGTGGTGACTGGTGAACACTCGTTCACGTCACTCTTCCAAACGCTCTTCACCGTTCGAAAGCCGTGACCATCATGAGTTCACTGAATGGGCCCTATCAGTGCGAGCCACAATATACGCCACAATATCGTCGATATGCACTATACATACGAACTCATTCATTGTCATCGGGAGGCAAACAAGAGGTACAAACGAAAACCACGACGCACGTCTCTCAGCACAAACACGGCAAATGCAGTGTTTGGTAATTGCTACACGACTTTCCGCTGGGCACATCGCTGCCCGTTTGCAGAAAGACATCATAGTATCCCGAAGTCGAGGCTGAGCAGACCAGCCAATTCAATTCTGACGTTCCACAAGACACTGTTAGCTCATACATACGGAGAGGGGGACTTCTTTTCAACGTATAGTGAAAGTGCTAGAAGATTGAACTTACGCCTTCCATAGCTGCTCCCCTGCACGGTGATGATGGTGTCGCCTTCAAGGCCCCATGCTGTTGTCTCGCCCGTGGCCGCCCACACGACAGGCTTGTAGCTCGTGCTGACCGTCTGAAGATTCAGGTACTGGCTCGTCTTCTTGCTCTGGATCGTTCCTCCTATCGTGAACTCATCTGCCGCACTTTCGGGACCAAGCACAGGGTGCGAAGCTGGGGGTCGTAGTTTTTAGCATGTTCGGTCCGGTTGATTTTGATGCTTCGCGCGAGGTGTGATGGGAGGGCATACCATTCTTGGGATCCGCTTGGAGATAGAGGTGGTAGATTGGAGAGCGGACGCCGCGGATCTTTCCCACGGTCGCTGCGGCCGCGACTTGCTCTACAGGTGCGGAAAGGACTGCCTGTATCAGCAGAAGGACTGGGGCGAGAATAGCAAACATCTTTTTTCCGATTTCGTCTCGCCAATGTCAGTGATCAGTGTTTTGTAGTTGTTGTCGTGCTGTCCTGAGGAATCGAAATCACCTACCCGGGCCGCTTTTTATACGATCATCAACTCATCTATCGATTTTGTGGGGAAGTATTCCATTAAAATTATATATGAGTGTGGTACAATCTCGGTATAATCAACCTGGTACTTGGCCATTTATATATAGTGTTTGTGCCAACGTCGATTCGCAACATCTAGGCTTCCAAACAGATCTTCAATTCTACACTAAGGCATTACCCAACAGGAAGACTTAAGTAGCTGGTCGAAATTACTGATTGATATGGCGTTTATATCTGTTGTAGCTACGCCAAAAGGTGCGGTGGATTCTGTGGGGAAGTGGTAGGAACGGTGGCTCGGCCCGGGGTCCAAATGAAATGACTGGGCATCGAGGAGTCAAGGGTTACACGATGGATTTAAGGTCATTATAGGGAACTCATCCTAGATGCGGAAACGATACCAATCCGTAGTTTCCATGTATCGCGTAGGCTTTCCGTTACTACCAAAGCTCCCAGACACTTACTGTGTACATTAGATAATGTGCGGTACATAAGCATATACTTGATAGCGCAAGATCTGGGGCAGAAAGATGCTTAGAGAACAGCATGATTCTATTATGATTTCATTCCATGGTTTTGCTGTGTGTAAGGCCTCTACGAGTGTTGCCTCTCACGCTGCATTCTAGCTCACAAACATAAGACATCGATTCAAAATAGTGATAGATGCATTCTGAAAATCCGAGGGTATCTAAATATGTACAGAACATTAATCGCTATGTGATCCTCCTTTTGCTGCCTTTGGCATCTGCGTGTACTCGGTGTGTGTCGGGAAAGTGGAATACTTGTTTGAGGCTTTGGACTAGGGCAGAAATCATCAACTGACGTACTAGAACGGAACTGTATCGACAATGGTCCTGGATCGGTGCAGGCTGTAGATTATGGGGCGTTCGAATTGTACACGATTGCGCATTATCCTCCAGATTGCTTGTTCACGTGCTGTGGCATGGCCCGCCGACCTCGCGAGACACGCAGCCAAAGACACAGATCAGGTTCCTCTCTTGATGAAGGCTTCGCCGATGTGACAATTCGTCCTGGTCATATCTGGTGCCAGCCAGCAGCACCTCTCGATGCCATAGGATTGGCCAGACACCATTCGTGGGGGACGATATCCAGATTCAAATCACGATGTGCTTTCCAACAGAGAAACATATGGGTTACAATCTCTCCAATATTTATTCCTTGACCCGCTTCCATAGGCATGGGTCACACATTCCCTGGCTTCTGTTGGCAACCTTGTGTTCGGTATCGGGACACGGCCGTCCCAATCTCATCGTCTCACTTTCTTTGCATATCCTCAGTACTGGTCCGTTTCCCGCATTGCCGGGAGTCGGCTGGGGAATCCAATGACCGCAGATATGTAGAGTATACAGTATGTAGCACATGGAGCCGGGCGTAAGCTTCCTTGAGCTTTGATTGGGTGTCGTGCACTGCCGTTAATTCTTGGAGGAGCGGCTGGAGGAGGGCGATAGTGGAGGTGCCTGGGCCACAAGACGGCTCGAAAGATATGTCGCGCTTGATGGATCAATTGATGGGACGAGGCTGGATCTGCGTGCGAAACTGCGGCGGACGTATGTCGTTCGTACGTGCAAACATACGCGCACCCTTTTGCTCCCTCACGATTTCGTTCCTGACTGTTGGGATGCTACCGCGTGGGCACACTGCGCGGTGGGGTTATTGATGGCAATGAGTACTTTGAGATCCAGAAAGGGGTAGATCCTTGAAGATGGAAAGGGTGCGATATGGGATCAAGGTACGACGTTAGATTGTCGAAAGAAAGAAGGGTTCAGGGTTTGGATCGTTGCCATCTTTTTAAATGAAGTTCAAAAAAGCAATTGTCTTGCAACATGACGGAAGAATTAGAGCCTTGGAACGCAAGTCGCGACTTCATCGCATGTCGTACAAGAATTCCCACTTTTTGGTCGCAGCAAGGGCGAGAGGAGCATTCTGAAGCCGGATGTCATTAGGATGCTCTTTGATAAGGACGGTCGACATGGTGAGTACGTATATAACGACGCGCAAGAGAGAGGTACTTTGACGCAAGAAGAAAAAGCAAATCTTAGCCTGGCAGAGATGGAGACTTTGGCGAGGATGCGGGGATGGCACGATGGATGCGTGAGAGCTGAAGCTTCCCTAGTGTGAGAGGATGGCTGGCCCACCGATCAAAAAGTATGAAGGGAGATGAAGAAGAGTAGCATTTAGCGGAAACATTTCTGAGGATCGGAAGGACTTTTAATGTGGGGAAACAGGGCGGTAAAGAGCAACTGCATCCGTTGTACGAGAGCGAGTACCTGCATATCATCTGCTGTTCTGTCCCCTTTCCATGGCAGCATGGCAGGGATGGACTTTGGGGCCACCCAGCGCTCGCAATTCCCCGAGGTGATACAGCGTCACATCATCCAACAACACATTGCATGTATGTACGGAGTACTCCGTAAGGTTAGGTAGTTACTTGTCTATGTACACATACACATTGAACAGCCTTTTCGTCTTCCCCACGCTTCTTCACCAGAATGCTGTCTTTCTCTGCTAAGTTACAATAGGGCATCCAACTAAGCGATAGAGGTGATGCTGAGTGTGTGTATATACCGTGTATGCATATTTCTATAACTATAATAATCCACGCTATGCAGCAGGAATGAACCAGTGCGATAACCCCATCCTCATATGTCGTTGAAAGAAACAATTGCACGATGCCGACCACTATCTATGTACATGTATGCATATGTACCTATATGTAGGTCAAGTACGCCCCAAATGAGGCCTTTCTCTAGATGCCCTCTATTCCCTCCACCTCTCCCATCAGACTACCTGTCAACCCCTTCATCCTTCTACCCAATAGATCGTCTTCACTTGCAAGCGAGACTAGACTCTTGCGTCGGCCATCTTTCTTGCCCCTTCCTCTACCCCTTCCCCTTCCATTCTCCCTATGCACACTTCCATTGACCTTTCCAAGATCTAGTTTAGGTGGACTAACTCTCCTCTTTCCCTTGCCGGTATTAGAGTTTCTTAACACCGTCATTTCCAGCGGCCTGTCTTCTTCTGCGGAGGATGCGGTCCCGGTGCGATGATGATGTCTACTACGACCATTGCTGAGTCCATTCACAGCTTCAGCGAGGCCGACAGTAGTCCCGGAGCCAAAGTAATCGCTGCGTTCTCCAGTATGGCGGTGACGCTCAGAGTCATACGCAGGGGTAAGTAACTGGTCGTTTGCAAACTCATCATCGTGTGCGTCATCACGCTCCGCAAGCTCGAATGCTTCTGTCATCCATTTGCTACAGCGAAGGATGTACTTCCAACCCTCGGGGAAGACGCCAACGAACTGAAGGAATCCATGGCTGATCCCTGGTACCAGATCTACGTTTACCCAGTCTTCTTCCCGAAAATCGCCGCGTGCCCAGTCAAGTCCCATCTCTTTGCCAAATACCCATTCGGCTCGCTTTGCTTGCCGTAGGCGGCCTGCAAAAATGACAGTATCATCCACGAGAGGATCGCGCTCTCCAGTCAACATCCATGTTCGTGGGAATTTGGCCAGTAATGACTCTGGTGCAAGCAAGGGAGAGAGGAGGAAATCAGTGCTGAAATCGGGTCGGATGTGAGGACCTATGTATAGAATGATCATGGCGCGCATCATCTCTGGAGTGAGAATTCGATCGTTGAAGTATGAGATCATGCTTGACATCGCCAAGCGAGTTTTGATAGCAGTAGCTTGTTGAGCTGGAGCTGTAATGGGAACGGCAGAAAGGGGACCAGAAGGTTCTCCATTCAAACCAGGAGTTGAGGGTTCGGGCGTTTCCGTCACAGACTCGGTCGAGACCGTGTGCTTGCCGTTCATGTTTGGAGCTGTGTCTATTCTAGGCAGCGTAGCATTGTCCTTTCCTGTATGGGCAGCTGAAAGACGAATCATCGTTTGGGGGGATGAAAGAACCCGCACACTGGTGGGAGACTGAGCTACGCCGTTGGGGAGCGCGGGCGAGTTGTCGTCATCAGAATCTTCACCTGAAGATGCCCCAGGCGTATTTGGAGCGAGGTGTCGATAATCGTCGCTTTTGTGGCGTAGAATGGGTCGATTGGTTTTCCGAACTCGTCGATCCCGGATCAGAGCCATTTGTTCGTCCGTCATCCAGTTGCCTATGTTCATATCAAGTGCTGGGTAAATGAGAATTACCCCGATGGGAGGAGGAAGTTCATGTTCGCCATGCCATCGCCTTGCTTCTGTAGAACCTGTCTGCAATATCATGAGCACTGTTCCGACAGCTAGATTTCCACCGGCCGAGTCTCCACTAATGACAATCTTGGGCGCTGTTTCGCCAGATAAGCCCATGCATCTCCCTCTCGTGCTAACGATCGTGTGGTAGACGTCGTAGCACTCATTGAGCGCGTACGGGTAGGGAAATTCGGGGGCCTTCTTGTAATCTAAACTTAGCACTGGCAGGCCAGACTTGCCTGCCCAGCCCATGAGCTTATCATCGTGGTTCCTGGGATCCATAGCGACGAAACCACCTCCCGGAATGTCTAGTACTATCTTTGTATGCTTCTTGAGCTCTGAAAGCGGGCCATTGAAATACAACCATGCATGCACCGGTTCTTTGTACGAGCTCTCCTTGGGTCTGGGTATTCTTAGTCTACGTGGTGGATACCACATGAGTCTCGGGCGCATCAAGTTGGTAAGAGCTGCCAGATATGGTGTAGTTCCCTTGTTCCAACTGACGCGTAGATGATCAACGGTCAGCGTTGCCCGGATCTTTCGTACTTTCTCGTCCGCTTGTTCAGCACATATCATGTAGTATATGCTGAAGACCATGGATAGAAAGTCCCGCAATCCTTTGTTCCGAATCTTCATGGCAGACCAGAAACCTGCATCTAGAGCTGTGGTAACCCATGTTGCGCGGAAGTACGACCGAGAATATAGGTTGGCGAGAGGTTCAGGACATTCGAGCCCGACGAGCTTTCCGAAATTGCGGGCGGAGTAGAGGTATAGTAATGTTATGACCACCGTTTGCCAGACAGTGAGTTTCTTCGAGAGAAGGGTTGAAAACCGTCGGAGGAAGGGTGGACCATTGCGATCGCCTCTGCTCAAATGTTAGTGGAACCCGGAGGATGTTCGATTGGGCGTGTATGGATCCTATGCCACGTGGATGCGTACCGGTAGAGATAGAAGGACCAAAATGATACGACCGCTAGTACCTGTATTTTCCTGAACTGAACCGACGGTCTACCGAGAACATGATCGATCATTATCACAAGGTTGCAGAGGCCGGGAGTGTCGGGACCCTCTAAGACAGAATAGAAGATGTTGTCCCCACTGGGGCTTATTGACTTAGGTTATGAAGCCAGCGTTACGAGAGGTACAACGGATCCGTCGGGGATCCGCGAGCTGAACGCGATAAGTAGAGGGCGAGTGAGGTTGTGGTAGGACTATCTAAAGAGAGGGTGAGGAGGAATGGGGAGGTAGGAAGAGGAGTCAGCGGAGATCCTTCATGATGCCAAAATACGACCAGGCCGTCAGCTGTTGGCGAAGCCTGCTTGAGGCATGAGTAGTTCGGGGGCAGCGGCGGCGACGGGGTGAAGGCCACCCGCCAGCATGTGACGGTCGCTGGGATAAGAGAGGAATCATCGTCATCATGTGAAAGAGACGTTTCGGCTTTCCAAGGTTCGGAAAGTAAGGTAATAGCTTATTAGCCACACCCACACCCCACGCCTCGCCCCCATCATTAGCCACTTTTTAACTAACCCGCAACGATTGCTATTCCCCACACTTTGTACGATGAAAACAGCATCCGTTCCCCTGATTTCCATTCTTCTAAAAAGTCCAACTAATTCATGTATGCAACTGCAGTGCGACATGGTACTGGAATGTAGAATACCGTGAACTGCGGTCCGGTCCGGTGGGGTAGGGTAACTACTGAGTACAAAGGATCGGTCCCCGAGTATATGGGATGACACCTATCAACCTGCTGTGTGCAATGCGTTGGCTGTCTCACAGTCGCAGTACAGATCACTTTGGCTTGGCCAGCTGGCGACAAAGACTTTTAAAATGCTAGGATTGCCTAAATGCCCATGGTTGCCTGTTTGATGCTTAAAGTAGAATCTCTTTATGTGTGTACCCCCTTGACCCCTTTGTTCGAAATGCATACAACAAAGAACTCTTGCATCAAAGACACACGCAAAATCGGGAACAAGAAGACCAGCACAACCTATTTACCAAATGCGCCTATAATTGAACACATGAAAGAACCATCTAACCCACATTTGTGCCAACAGTACGGATCCACTCCCCTACCTCAAAGCCAACTCTCCTCAAGGCGCTCGAATCAATCTCTTTGTCCTTGTCTTTCCTTACCGTCAGCAGCCTGACGTCTTCGTTCAGCTCGACAGTCTTCGCGCCGGTGGGTGTACCCTCCTTGTTTTCGCCGCTGTGTACGTAGATAGTCAGGTCTGGCCCAACAGTGCCTCGCCACAACGTTGCCATCCACTGCCAGTGATCTGTCGGACTATATGCGTCCTGAATGGGGATTCGTGAAGTATAGACGTTCGAGGCGTGAAGCTGGTAGGTCGGAAGGATCACGACGGGGAGGATCGCAGCTTCAGAAGAAGACGACGTGGACTGGGCCTCATCGTCCTTGACCACCGCGACAGGGGTCGAGATGTACTCAATCATCTCACGGCTACGCCCGTGCCATGTTTTAATGAGATCTAGATACTCCTCGAAGGTCACTTCTCCGGAGTCGTCTTCGGGGACCTTAGGGGGCTCAACAACCCGCGGTCTGTATTCGTTCTCCTTCTCCAAGTAGTCTTGTAGCCAAGTTGCGAGCTCCTCTATGGAAGCTGCACAATCGCCTTCAATCGCAATAATGGCACCACGAACTTGCGGCGCAGGGCTCGTGGGTCCGGGCTGTTTGAGTGGTGGAGTGATCCGGCCGAGGACCTTGACCTTGATCTGATAAGGTACACTCATCACCATAGCCTCTACGCTTCGGCTCTGATCGTGGTGGTTTGGAACGAGTAGATTGAGATCCATAGAGGCCCTGCGAGGATCCCGTGGAGTTCTAGGTGGAGGAGGCATCGTCGCTGTATTTGGTGGTGAGGGTCGCATTTGATTGATAGGAGGTAGAGATCCGTGACGAGTCTGATAATACTGCCCCTCTGATCTCCTCCCGTTGCTAGGATTGGGATAATTGTAACGTCTGCGCTTTGAGTCAGGCGTGAGGGGACTGTACATAATCTGGTCACCCGGCGCAGAGGTCGGCACCTGAATGCTGCTGAGCCCGGATGGCCCGAACCCGCGTCGACGATGGGCGGGTGACTCCAGGCTTAGGCTACTTGTCATCATAGGCAAGTAACGAGTAGTTGGCGTGAGGTTCTCGGACGCATCAGGGGGAGGGAGACTCGTTACCGGGCTCGCGATGAAAGGGCTCGTTGGGGTTTTGATGCTGCGCCCACCGCACCTAGGGCAGCGATATTTATCGACAGTGGGGAGCTGGTTGGGGAGAGGTGATGATATCGAACCGGCCTTACCCAGTCGACGGGGCTGATAGCGATAGTCAGGGTACTGTTCTTGGTGCCTGACCTTTTCCTCCTAGATACGTAGGGGTGTCAGAAGTGAATCAGGGGGCAGGCATTGCAAGGGAGGGGGCTGCATCATACCTGCGCCAGGTCTTGCCAGGTTTTCTTCTGGTTCTCGCTCTCAGAGTTCCACTGCTCTCCGATTATTTTCGAAATCTCTGGGTTGGTAAGTCCTGGATTGCGGGCGACGATAGCATGTTGGTGGTGCTGTCGATAAAGGATAAACGCTACAAAGAATTAGCGGCTGAGGCATGCTGGCCGCAAACAAAGACGAAACTCTTTGTTCCTTGCGGTCACAAGTGAAGCAGTCTGCCGACCGCGGGGATAAAGAAGATTCTCAACTTACCATTCCTCGGACGGGGTATTTTGGGTTCAGGCTGGCAGAGACACACGTGTCCTGATAGTTCTCCAGACGTAGTCGATGAAGCACTCGGGAAAGGTCGAGAATCGTCAGGGCTCATACTATCAGTGAGTCTGATATCGTTGCCATCGTTATCCAGGAAAGTTGCTCTTCTCTTGCTGATTCCAGGCGATTGCGGGTTTGAGGCAGGAATCTTAACTTCCTCTTTGGTACGTCGAATTGGGCCGGATGTTGACGCTGCCCGAGAGTCGTTATTCCTGCTGCTCTTGCGCAAAGTTCGAGGGAGCTTCTGATCGTCCTCAGGAGCGATGTCGTCGCTCACCTGCATATTCGATTTGACGTACCTTCTTGGGATGTTGTAGAAGGTTGCTACAGGAAGTGGAAGAGGAGGCCGATAAACAGGCGGCGGTAATTGTCGACTTGCCAACATTATTTGGATGATGAATCTGATGGCAGCTGATTTAGTGTTGGTGTTCTTTGAAAGAAAGGCTCATTATACCGTGAACAGGAATAAAAGATGGTGCGTACCACGGAAGCCCCACAAAACCACAGCTTCTTTGTAGCGATAATGAGCGAGCGTCTGAGCTGTTGGAGTCTATATCGGTCCCACAGGCGGGCAAAAATCTGCTAATATGTCTGTCGCAGACAAATGCGGCGGATCCGTGGATGCCCACAAGTCGCTGCGGATACTCGCGAGACGTTTCTTTGTCCAGGGTCCGCCAAAAGCGGCCAAGACAGTGAGTGGCCCACCCTGTGAGACATTCCAAGGACAGGCATGCAAGGAAATGACAATGAACACGACCGACCACAATGACCACAAACAAGCTTTCAAAGATCAGGGAGGACAGTGTTACTCCTCTTCACGGAATGCAACCCTGCTGAGGGTAGACGCACGGCGCTTCGTTGGCTGCTATTCAGCCCAGTGGTGGAACATGATCCATTGCGACCTATTTTTAATATCCTGGAGGGAATTTCAAATTGAAACCTGGGCTGTTCTTTTGATCATATTTCTTGTTCTCAGCGGGGGGACCGTCGTCCAGTCCTTGTTGTCGGGTGGCACTGTTGGCCGTCATGTTACCGCGTACCAGGCGAGCGGCATCTTGTCCGATTAGCTGATGGGCACGGCCGCTGAGGTGAATGCTGTCCCTATTGATTCCCTATTAGCTTGAGACAATGCGTTTGTCGCGTGGATCCAACTCACCAAAAGAGATGGCGGGTTGGGTCAAAGCACTTCTCGACGACATCATCGCCCTGCACCTCGCCTCCGTTCCCCTGCTTCGGGGACAGACACGGCTGTTCGACATTATCAAAAAGGGGTGCCTGTTTGTCGAGACCAGGCCCATCGGGTATGTGCTTGGAGAGCAGTTGTTTTTGTCGAACCTGACTTATAACGATGTCGTTGGTGTCTGGGACGTAGGCATCTCCGCGATCCCACTTCGCCGCAGCTTGAGACAGGGCAGTATTCCAAGCAGTCCACAAAAATACGGCTTTATGATGGTAGTGCGCAAACACAGATGTGAAATCATTCCTTCTGTCTTGAAAGACCGGGAGGAAGGTCGGGTCCATGATCATGGGTATGACAACTTGGACAGGGTGATGTGCATGCTCAGCAAGAAGATCGAGATTGCGGAACAGTGCTTCAATGCTCTCTTCAACCGCGCGAATAGCGTCCTGCTTCTCTAAGGATGCAAATTCCAACAAGTCCCAGAATCCAAAAAATATGGTGAACATGGTCGGTCCTTCGCTTCTGCCAACGCGTCCTCTGAGGAAGCCGCCGTTGTCTTCTTGGTCCAGAAATTGTTGTACTTGCGTACTGAGGTCGAAGAGTGCTAATGTGCCGTTCTTCTCGCCGGCGGAAGCCTTAACCAGGACGTTAGAGTCAACCATAGAGCCAATCGTCTTGACGTTCATGTTTGCGGGCTTCGACCGGGCATAATTGTGAATTGCACCGCAGTTGAGCTAATCTGCGTCAGTGCATATCCCTGAAGCAGATGACGCTGTACAATTACCTCTCGGCAGAGCGCCTCTGTCCACATATCACCTCGATCGGGGTCCCTGTCTCGGATTGTTGATAGGGGTGGTGGAGAAACTCGATACTTCCCAATATCGGACCAATCGTCGCCAAAGACGACCAGACGATACGTGTTGCCCTCTTTCCATGCATCTTGTATTCCAGCTGGGATGTGTGACATTGGCCGTAGCCAGTTGCAGAACAGGAAGAGGATGATAGAAATTGCAAGGCAGCCCAGCAAGCGATTGGGCGCTTTCATCTTGGGCAAATGGTTGGAGTGTGGATGTTTCAATAGCGGGGATCGATGCCGTTAAGTTTGTTTTCCAGGTAAATTGATTACGAATAGTGCCACCATATAAGATGAACGGAGTGATAACAGAAAGAGCAGCTTCTGATGGCTAGCACATGTTATAGAAGGCTGCCAGAGACAGCAAAGGACACGAGAATGTAGAATCGTGTTTTGTCTAGGAACGATAGGCGTGACGAATGCCAGGGTAAAACTGGTTCCTCAAGCCTCAGACCAGCACTTGGCACATGGTATCTACGTACTGGATCTAGTAGTGAACATGACGGACGCTTACTGCGGATGCGGGATCGGAACAGATCCTGAAGTGATAAGACTCCGCTAGGAATTCACAACTGCTGACGTTTGCTGCAATGGGTATAAGTGGAGCACTGTCGCGTGCACTTCGCAAGCTCGCAAAATGTTGTACCAACCGTCGTTTGAAGTGTTGGTAAGTATCACTTTACCAATGAATCGCACTCACCTAGCAGAGAAAAATCATGCGCTCTAAACCATTTTCTACGGGTTGATATCTTTTGGCGGAAGAGAACTCGCAATGCGATGACGTTCACACATGGTCAAACACTTGCGACGACCGCGCTGGGACGAGGGGAGTCCAGGGGCGCGCCCGCGCCCGTTCATGGGGATTGGGGTCAGTGGGCAGATAATCCGCCTCTATTCCATCAATCCATGAATTCCCAAAGGCGCGAATCTGCAAACGGACAGTGTGCGGGTAGCGGAAGAATGGAACCCATTTCCAAACCAATTGCTGACGTTGTTTCGACGAATTCTACAAGTCGACGTCGTGGACATTGCGTACGTTGCCAAATCGTTCTGCCGAGCCGCGTGCGACGCCTCGACGCCTGCTGCAGGAATCGCACAGCTGCCGACTTTGCCGGCTCTTGTAACCACATATGAAATCTTGGAACGATGAACGACTTGAACGACCTAAGTTAAGATAGGACCATATGAGGAATTAACAGATCGATAATGATCAGAGATCGAAGAAAACCAACATGCAATGTGTTGTATTAATGCATCATGCACCGAATAATTTACCCATTTAAATCACCATGACCCACGAGTCATAACTCGCAGTTGTTAATTACTATGGATACTGTACTGTGTATCTCCAGCATGTCTACGGAGTATTCCTTTCTTGAATCTGTGGCGCAACAATGTAGTAACATAATTCAACCCTCTTGCTATTGGGTCCACGATTCAAAACGTCAACGCTGACTGTACTTGTTACAGATCGTCTTTGCCTTCTCATCACCTTGTTAGGAGCATACCTCGTAAATGATGAAAAATCTATGAACTCATTTTCATAATCAGACAAGTCCAGAAAGTGCAATAGATAATCTTTTTTGAATTTTTTTTGTTACACAACTAGGCATCATGCTGACATGCGCACACAGTCGCAAGAGGTCTAGAATGACAACCTGGCCTAAGGCTACCAGTACCGCCGTCAATTTCTCAAAGGGAAACAATAATTCCTTGTATATAGCCCAACCCGCGATGTCTACGGAATGCTGATAAGATTAACTTATGTGAGATTCCCGAAAATGCTAACTGCTGGTGCAACATCGCCTTGATTGTTCTGAGGAGGCGGATCCCTTAATTCCAATGTTGACTTAGGTGATGTGTTCTTCGTTCTCGCCCGCTTCGTTCTCGAGGGATCTTGTAATTTCGAATCTGCACCTGTTTGACCGTACTTCTGATATTTGTGGCGGCCTGCGCGCCCAAAGACTTGTTGCGGTGCTTTGAAGAGCGCGTATTGGGCAACGCCATCGACCTCATCTGGCTTCACATGAAGGGCCTGGGCGTTCTGGATGATATTGACGATCTTGTCGTTGTCTTCGAGCGTCTTTGCTTCTAGGTGCTCATTTCTAGACATGTTCTTGGCCTGGTTAAAGATTGCTTCCTCGATAGTTCCTTCCAGGACCAAGGTCTCCACAAGAACTTCCCTGGTTTGTCCAATCCTATGAGCTCGTTTAATTGCTTGTGCTTCAATCTCTGGACGATTGATAGGATTTACGATCGAAACAACGCTCGCCGCATTTAGATTAAGGCCAAGAGCACCACACGCGACATCAATCAATAGAACGCGAATATCCGGGTCCTCGTTGAAAAGGGAGACGTAGTGCGATCGCGTGGTGTTATCTAGGGTTCTAGCGTATATGCGATGGTTGATGTATAGCATTTCCAGGAACTGTGCTATGTAGAACGCGGCGTTGCTAAGCTTGTAATCAGTGATGTGAAGGATTTTAAATAGGGTTTCTGAAGTACTCACTCCCCATCATAGAATATGATGATCTTCTCTTCGGTGTGATGCTTTAAAACCATCTCCATGAGATAGGTCAATTTCGCAGATGTAGTTCCCAACACACGTGTCGTTCGAAGGGGTGAAGAGGCCGGAAGGTCGGCAAGCTCGTCGGCGAGGGTTAATCGTCTCTTTCGTGTACGTGTTGGTGAATTAATCGGATCTTCAACCGAAGAGTTCATGGTCGGCTTCGAAGTCCGCGGATTTTTCTTTTTTGGTGAAGGTTTACCAGGAGTAACAGGCGCTTTTTTGCTTGTTAAGGGCTGGACTCCTACGCAAGAAGAAGGGACACCGGTCTTTATCATGCTCTTTTCATCATCTTCCTTGTCATGCGTAGTCCTCCTCCCATCAGCTTCTTCTATAGCCTTAAGTCCCTCTTTGATCGTTTCTCCGACTGCAAAAAGCCCATAGGAAGGGTCATCTGATAGGATATGACTGTCGACATAGGATTGCCCTTCCAACAGCTGTGTAATGCCAATCAGTGCGGGATTTCCAGCTACCAATGCGAATGATTGCACTGAATTTTCTGGCCAGTCTTCTATGGCTAACCCCACTTCGTGGGCTTTACTGAGAGCGATCCAAGCATCGGAAGATCTCAACTTCTCCACAATGGCACAGCTCTCTAGAAGCATCCTTGCATCCGCCGCTGAACAGTTTTTGTCTTCCTTGTCCAAGTACTTGCGACTGGTTTCGAGGGTAGCACCTACGTCCTCTAAACTAAAACCAGTCCACGTGAAATTAGATTGGCGCAGATTTCTGATCAGACTATGCCGCGCTTTCGTACTGTTCTTGTGGAAAAGGTAGTCGACATCCGAGCGCTCGCTAGTCACAGCATTGGCGCGGAGGACCTGTATAAACAAATTTGCTGTCATTTTGTCGAACCAGCAGGGTTTCAGGTAGACGACTCTGTGCTTCATAGGAGGTAGTACAATATCCCGTTCGACATCTTCAGGGCGCGTCTTGACTACTAGTCCTTCCAATGTCCGTAAGAAACAGTTGGAGAACCCAGAAAAGGTTTTACGATACTGATGCTCGTGCCGATAAATGTAGTCGTCCCAGTCTAGCCTACCTTCGTCGACTGCAGGCGAGTCGGACCAAGGTCGAACCATAAGGAAGTTCGATGCGAGTGATCCCAGTGCTTTTGCCCCCTTCATATTATCATCATCGAGACTGAAATTTTTCCGTTGCTCCAATGTCAATTCGCGGATTAGGCTGGGGTCAGAATTGCTCTCTTCGAGTGCGGATAGGTCTACCTCCACGCCAACCAAATTCTTTGCTGGGGTTCCAGAAACCACCCAACGTCTCTCCGTCTGCAATTGCTTAGCTAGCTGAACCGCATTTGATAGACCAAAAGCGAAGTTATGCCCTTCATCTATGATGATACGTAACCAGTGGAGTTTCTTCAGCGGCGATTCGTATAATTGGGTGCCTGCCAGGCAAGAGCAGTCCCGTACTCTCGATGCGCCGATATATGGGCACTGGCATATTAAAGGTGCACCACTTGGCAGCCTACGTCCTTGGTCGTCTGCACCATCCTGGATCTCTTGCTCAAATCGCGCTCTTGTGAACAGAATCAAATCAAACTCCAATAGTTCGGTTGCTGTGGGAAGCTTGCTCCGTAGCTCCATGTCATGATCGGCATCTTCGCCGCCGCGACGCTTGGCACCTCTTTTGGGCGCAGTATCCATGATCAGAATCTTGAGCATTTTTTGGTGAATATGTTTGCGAATTTCAGCCTGCCATTGGTGGAGAAGATTGCGTGGAACTATTACAAGGGTGCCACTACACATGACAAGAGATCTTGGGGGTGGTATCCGTGTGCTGCGGTTCATCCGGGGCACCTCTGCTGGAATTTCGTATGTAGGCCTGTACTGTTCGAGTTTGTTCTTGATACGGCTCATATCAAGATCCTCGGCAGCTTCTAATTGATTTATGTATGCAATCCCTGGGATCGCATTACGACCAATGATGTTGGCAGCCACGTCTGCCAAAGACCCAACCCGTTCTCGCACAGGAGGAGGCAGTTGATAAGCCGGCGGTATTTGTGGCAGGTGCCCCTTCGTAGCTAGAATCACTGCAAGGCATATAATAGTTTTACCTAAACCCTGTTCATTTGGTTAGCATTGGACTAAAAGTTCGATCGTTATCACTTACCATGGTCTCCGCTAATATACCCCCGCGATTAGTTTCATAATATCGAGCTTCTTGAAGGAAGCTCCCATCTCGTGCCCCAAAGTAATATGCTTGGCCAGTAGGGGAATACCTGATTTCTAAACGCGGATCCAGTTGTAGCTGAGGCGCGGTTTCCCGCTGAATCATATGACTAGCCGATCGGGCTTGGTAGGGATAAAGTGTAGTCTTCAGCCCATTGAGTGCCAATCCTTCGCAGTCGTCTATTTGATACGATGCTGTTGATGCCAAAAGATCACGCATTGCTTCTCTGCTATATCGGTTTCGTACATCTTCAGGTTTTGGATCAGGCGATTTTAGTTTGTTGAATAGATAATAAAGTGAAACCTTTTCGTCGCTCGCCCAAGGATCGAAGTAAACCTTCTCAGCTTCACTGCTATCTTTCCCACCTGACCAAGCCTGGGCCGAGGTATTGATATCAGGAAGAAGATCGCGGAGTGCTTTTTTCAAGCTTTTCCTTTGGCGATCAATGGCTCGGCGACCCCAATCTTCCGGGCGAAGATACACTCGAATAATGGGGCTGTCTACAGTGTTTGAACTCGTCGACAATAGAAAAAAAAGTCGTATCCATGAAGCTTCCAGCAATCTGAAGACATTGGCGCCGAGCACGTGTTTCACCTCTTCCGAAAGATCTTGAACGGTGAGTTCGGTCCAGTCAGCTACGCGCTGTTTGGAGATAAAGGTGAGAGGTATTTGATGTTGTAAGTGAAGGCTACCGAGAGCAATGTATTTCTCTATGTCTTGAAATACGACATCCTGAGCGTGTTGTGACGGACCACCCGATGTCAACGGTGTGGTCAATGGAGTAGACGTGCGTGATGGCAATGATGAGGTACTTGTCGAGTAGATTTGCGAGCCAGATTTTGACTCATTGTCCAACACAGTGGGTGAGTCGTTATCTTGTGATGCCTGCATGACTCCAGGCTGCAGTGGGTATAAAGGTGGAGGTTTCCACACTATCGACCACAATGGCGAAGTCTGAATGTTCCTTCCATCGAGACCATACAAGCAGAGGTCTGAAGTATCGACTCTCGATTTCAGAGATTAACTTTCAAAGATGAGGTTGTCGATGATGAATCAAAGTGAAGGTGATCAAGAAGGAGGCGACGGGTATCTTGACTCAGGGCTTGGCACGGGAATCGACCAATCAGAGCGCATGGCTGCAAATCAGCATGAAAACTAAGGGTTGCTTTCATATACAGGCCTTCTACAATATGATCTGATTATTCTATATGGTATCTGGAATTAGTTGCCGCGAACAGTATATGCCTATTGTGCAGGCATCTCTTGTTGGCCCTTCGTCCCTTCGACTTTTTCTGCTTTTCCCCATACGCTCTCCATGGCGTCACGTATTATGCTCATGCCCTCATTGATCTCTGCTTCGGTTATGACCAACGGCGGAACGAATCTCAAAGTATTGGTTCCGCATGTAATTACCAGCAAACCTCTCTCCCTAGCAGCTGTCACAATGGGCGTCGGATCCACATTAAGCTGCAGACCCAGAATAAGGCCCTTTCCTCGAACCTCCTCAATTTGATTGGGAAAAGCAGCCCTCAACGAATCGAACTGTTTCCGGAAAGCAGATTCCTTGGCCGGGATCGAATCGAGGATCTCAGGAGAGGATAACCGGGAGAGTACATATGATGCCACTCGGCATGCAAGTGGATTGCCACCAAACGTCGTGCCGTGATCTCCAACTTTGATGTTATCACAGACAAAGTCATTGACAATTGTTGCGCCAATGGGGAACCCGTTGCCGAGAGCTTTTGCAGTTGTCAAAATATCCGGTTCGCATTCTTTAGGGTACCCAGCATGTGCCCAGAAATCGCCTGTCCTGCCCAAGCCGCACTGGATTTCATCGAAGATGAGTACAGCACCAACCTCTGTACACCGCTTCCTGAGCGCTGACAAGAACTCAGGAGTGGCAACGTTGACGCCACCCTCGCCTTGGATAGGCTCCACAATGACACCACATGTCTCTTCGGTGACGAGATCTTTAACGGCTTCAACATCATTATACTTTCCATATTTGAAGCCTGGGACCATTGGCGAGAATGGAGCTTGGTATTTAGGATTGGGAGTTGCGCTCAAACTGCCCATTGTTCGACCATGAAATGATCCATGGAAAGATACGATCTCATGTTTTGGCTTGTCAGGGGATACTGACTTTCCGACCTTTCGCGCAAATTTGAGTGCGGCCTCGTTAGCTTCCGAGCCACTGTTGCAGATAAATGTGCGCGTGGCCCCAGCCATACCACCGGACGCGTGCGTGAGCTGTATGAGCTGTTTCGACAATAGTCCAGTGTGGGGGTTGTGGTAAAGGTTCGAGGTGTGAACAAGTTGTTGGGCTTGTTCCGAGAGTACGACGCTCATGCCTTCGTCGCAGTGACCCAATGCATTGACGGCGATTCCAGCCGTGAAATCGAGGTATTTCCTATTTTCAAGGTCCCACATGTAACATCCTTTTCCCTTCTCAAACATTGGCGGTGGGCGTAGATAGGTGGGGACCATATATGGAAGCTGTTGGTTCACGAGGCCTGTGGTTTTGGAGCTGGCCGAGGGATCTGGAGTTGGGAGGTTCGATTCTCGCTGTGTTCTGTCAGTCTGAGGCACAACAATTGTATGGTATCTAGAGGATTTTTCATACTGATATCGAGTTTTTAAGATCTTGGGGAAGATTGGAGTCTTTAATCGCAGCAGATGCTGAAGAGGCATTTCGAACGAATGATCGACCAGCGAAGGCGGCGGACAGACACCTCGTGGACAGACGCAATGCCATGGCTGTAACAGGACCTACAATGCTCGAACCAGAATCAAGAAAGAAAGAAATATGGCACAATCCGTGACGCGAGAAAGAGGAAACGACGTATGAGTCGTTCAGTACCTTAATGTATGACTGGGCGACGGAGGTTTGAGTGAATTTCTTATCGATTAGGGCACTGCCGAACTTCGGCAGCAAATATCTACGAGTAGCACGACCAGCCAATGAAAACAACCGCAGCCCCCTAGGTCGTTCCCTTCAGTATCCGTTTAGCATAAAAACAACTCTGAAAACCATTCAAACCATCATGAACCCAGTGTAATCGCTGCTTTCCTTTTCTTCATACGTTCGGCTACTTCCACACCTGATTTTGCGCATCATCCGGATCGGTCCCTCTATTCGCCGTCACTTCAACCCGAGTGCTATGAGCCGCCGTTGCCCGTCTACTATGTAAACCCGTCTGTCACCAAAGACTGGTCTTCCAAATTTCATTGCCCCTTCAACTTTTGGTAACGGAATTTCGGTCAACGTGCCATTCACGGGCACAGCGTGGTAGGCAAACAAACCTTGCGTAGGTTCGGTGATCCAAACTATCCCACTTCCTTTCCGGCCGTTGTCACTTGTGACGGTAGGCAGCCCGACAGCACCCCAATGGGAGGATTCGTGGGAGCCCACGCCTGCCAGTTCGAAAGGACGGGACATACTTGATGAATTGAAGCGATAGGCTGACAAAGGACTGTTTCCTGGGTTAACGTAAATATAGCCGCCTTCGTGAGGGTAGGTTCCAACTCCTCCAAAGACCTCTCCATCAAGCGGGATTGTTTGTACAACGCCATCAGTGCCGTTTATTCCTTGACGATAACCACCGAGGTTGCTCAAATCAACCACATACATCTTCGTGTTTGTACTGGTTACAACGCCCATTTTTGGCGTTGACGATGTTGAGAATTCAGACCCCAGGATGGCAAGGCCACCAGAACCTATGTCCTGACCTCCATCAGACTGCCAGTCAAATGGCCGAAACCAGTCAAGGAGTCGTATTGAACCATTTTGTTTCGAAATTCGAACAGCCGTCTCAGACAATACATCGAGATGTGTCTTCCCAGAAATCGGGGTCGTCGAGACATTGGTGGTGGAGGAGCCCGCCCCATTGTCGATCAAGAAAAATACATCCTGACCATCTGAAGCCAGGCCTTGACCAGCTTGCCAAATACCACCAGGGCCACCACCCGACCACTGAGTCCAGTCTTCCGTAAAGACTGATTCGGATCCAGCCTGGGTGACCCAGTAGTTCATCTTACGCGTATTGATATCAACGGCTATAACAGCACCGGTGTAATTATATGCTTCGCATAGCCCCCCAAAGCCCGCGTACACAAGATTTCCGACCTGCAACACTGCCGGTCGCTGCAAGATCAGACCTCCAAGAAAGATTCTCCGTGGGTCATTCTCCGCAGGTATACCATCAACGGATAAAGGGTAACCATCAACGTCCTTTAGAGTCTTGACATCGACTGCATAGAAATAGTAGATTCCGTTCAGAGGTGAGGTTGGGTCACCTCTGACTCGCAAGTCTCTGTGATAATAGTTAAGACAAAGTCGCATGTTCGAGTGAAGGATTGACATACTCCACATATGCTTTTACATAGAAATATGCAATATCCGTATCCGGATCAATGACTGGTGTTCCCATGATTCCCAGGTTCTGGCTCACAGTGGTGCAATCTAAAATTTGATCAATCACATTCTTCATCTTCTGTTCCAGTTGGACCTAACGCACATGCTGCACCCATAGGCCAGGGCTTCTGAACTTGTCGCTCATTGATGATCTCTCCGGTAGCGGCATCCAAGGTGCGAATGTAGTTTTCGGTAGATGCGAGGAATATCAGTTGTCTCCCAGTTGATGGCGGAGTGTAGACTAATGGGCGTGCCCAATGCTAGACACCACCTATGAGTACACGTTTGATACAAGCATTCATCCTTCGGCACACCTTTTCGTCTGTCTTGAAGGTTACATTCCAGATCTGTTGGATCTGTGCAGCCACTGCGGGATTAAATCCATGATCGCCTCCGGCGTAGGATGACTGCGCAATATCGACATCGCGATAGGAGTCTGAGGGTGCAAGAGCGTTTGTGATGGGAACAATTGTAAATGCTACTGAAAGTAGCTCAAAAAAGAGCTTGGGATATTGCATATTATTTTGAGAAACTAAACAGGAGCATGCAGACAGTACGATTTAGAGCGTCAATTTCAAGCTTACAGTCTCCCTTTTATCAATTGGCATCGCGAATCCTCCTACATATATGAAATGTTTGTGACCCAATATACAATGAGTGACATGATCAACAATGCCGCCATGTGGTCATGTATCTGAGAGTTATGGAATGGAAGATTAATATTTTTTCTCTCAATTGACTGTGGGGTCTCCAATGAGGTAAATTGCGTATATTAACCAATGGTGATTATTATCCCGGTACTTCAGGGTCCTGGATATTAGGCTTGTTGGACATGCAGAATGTGTGGGCCTGCATGCGGCGATGGAGATTTCAATCGGATTGTTGCGAGAATGATAGTCGGTTCTATTCATTGTTTGAGGAATAATAATTACAAGATTTAGTAAATCATGTCCCCGGGGCAGAGAGTTGTCGTCATGCACAGACTTTGCTGCACAGTCAAATTTGATAGAGCTCGTCTTCTGAAAGACAACTACTGTAGTAACTCGAAGAGTGTGCTCAAGAGCTTTAATGCCGCCTTTCCTAATAGACTGTGGAGGCCATGTTTTCCGGCTACCCACATCCATCCTGTTCAAGCGTAAGACCCTTGCCTCCATGTATCCCACCGTCCAGAATCAACTCTTCATTATCATCCCTATCATCTTGAACTCTTCGCCATGCTTGCTTCTGCTGTCTCTGTTTTTCCTTGCCTTTTCCTGTCCCTACATCTCGTATTGTTGGTCTAATTAATTTGCCGCCTAACAGGGGATTTCTGCTAAATGCTCCACCTCCAGTAGCGTTCTCGTTGCTCTGGCTCGCGGGAGGTTCTGGTACATCCTCCTCACTTTCAGGTGTTTGTGGCCGTTCTGCGGCAGCCATTCTTCTGACTACCTTTCCACCAACTAAGTCGATACTGGCAACCATTTTCCTCTTCTCCCACTCTGGAGCAGCATTCCATTCTTGCTGACGAAGGGCCTTTTGCTGCCGTTTCAATTGCATTGCTCGGTCCTGTGGGGTTGCCCACATACTAAGACCAGCCGTGGTGGTTTCAAAGTCGGCTGCTTCATCATGGACTTGCGTACGCCGTGCGTTTTGTGCTTGGAAGGCCAACAATTTGTCTCTATGTTGTTTTGCTCTGGCCAGCTTCTCGCTTTCGCTATCAGAAGCCGGATTGGACGACACCGGGGTTGATTCGTTTGGAGTAGAGAAAGGTCGTGGTGCCATCGATACTTCGGCCCGCTTCTGAGATGCATTGTTCATTGCCATCTTCTCCTTGCCGCGCTCCTCGCGCAGAACACGGACCATGGATTGGATTTCGGACGAGCTGAGCAGAGGGGTTCCGCAAAATGTACATGGCCCGATACCTTCCTTGACACATATTATTTTGCCACAATTCATGCAGTTAGGGGCCGCATCGAGAAGAGGATGCCGAGAAGCCATGCAATTGCACTTGCGCTTCGCATTATCCCGCGTTGATGACAATGATGGGTTTGTCTGAATCTCAAGGGCACGAATCGCCGACTCCAGATCGCTCAAAGCCGTTGAAGCGCCATGCATAGGCGTGCCACCTTGAACGGTGACCTTTGCCTTTGGCTTTGGGGATGAATTACGGGATGATTTTGATTCAGAGATGAGCTGTCCGGCAGCTGAAGGAGGCAACTTTGGGGCCGGTGCTGGTGCTGGCGAGATCCCTCGGGATTTCGGGGTTGATGTACCAGAGGATGGTGTTAACTTAGATGTAATGTCAGGCGTCTCTGACAAGGCGAAATTGTTGGTTTTTGTGGTTTTCGTCTTAGAATTGGAAGTCATGTAATCTTCTTCATCTTTCTTGACATAGCCACCGCTCGTATTTCCGTAATTATCTGGCTGCCGTGGTGGTGGAAGTTTTCCCAGATTCGTTGCCTTCTTCTTGCGCGGTTTAGATCTGGGGACCTCAGAAATATCATTTCTAACTGTTCCTTGGGCCGATGTAGTTGCACTCTTGCCTTTCCTTCGGTTGTTAAATGAAGAGATGAATTCGAGGGCCTGTGGGGTATCTCCCAGTAGATTTTGAAGATGGTCTGCTGCGTCCTTGTTTGATAATGACTCTGTATAAGAGATAATCTGTCGCAGGGAATCATCATCTAGAGGCAGAAGCCTTGAGAGCTGTGAGACAGCCCAACCGGTTGAGTCCATTTTGATATCCTGTCGCAGGTGGTAATAGCGACAGGTGCGATGATGTATTCTGATTATGATTCATACTAAGTACCACTAGGAGGGTAATGTCTCAGCCACTGTGGCACAGCCTGGGCCACCTCGTCGTACTTGGCTTCCCCACCAAAACTTCATGGGAAGTTAAGAACAAGAACACAACCTTTCCTAGCGCTCTTACAAAGAACTTGAAGACTTCACGATGACTACTGAGGTCGCACTTGAGACCACTCTGGTATGCATTTGAGCACTTGATTCATGCATGCAAGCTTTTTAATCACAATCTTCTAGGGCACAATCACTGTCGAACTTTACGGCGACCATGCTCCGAAGACATGCAATAACTTCTCTACCTTGGCCCAGCGCAAATACTTCGACGGCCTTATCTTTCATCGCATAATACCCAATTTCATGATTCAAGGAGGCGACCCTACCGGCACCGGCCGAGGAGGTGCGTCGATCTACGGCGAGAAGTTTGAGGATGAAATCACACCCGCTTTGAAGCACACCGGTGCAGGTATACTGAGCATGGCAAACTCCGGCCCTAATACCAATGGAAGCCAGTTCTTCATTACACTTGCTCCGACTCCATGGCTGGACGGAAAGCATACTATCTTTGGCAGGGTCAAAAGTGGATTACAGGTCGTGAAGAAACTGGGTTTAGTCAAGACTGATAAAGAAGACCGGCCAGTGGAGGAAGTCAAGATCGTCAGAGCATATGTGGTTGCAAAGAATGACTCAATATGAGGGGCTCTCTTGTGGACAAGATATTATTACCATCGCCACGACTGTCTAACGACGGCGCACCCAAGAGACAACGCTCGGCTGCGATGCAACGCGGACTACTACTACGGATCTTCCCTGCGACAATAGGACCTTCCGCGACTTTCCGGTCTCGTGTCTACACATGTCTACATCAATGGCATGGAGAATAGCTTACGGAAGTAAAGTGAGTCTGGCGATTCATAACGTTGCTGTATACACCCAAGACCTGGCCAGCTTACAATGGCCCATTAGGATGAATTAGAACCTTAGTGTAGCCCTCAATCCTCTTATCGAACTTCTCATACGCATTGGGCGCATCGTCAATATCAATCTCATGCGATACCACAAAGCTCGGTTTTGCCTTGCCCGATATTATCAAGTCACGCAAGTATCTGTTGTAGGACTTGACGTTGCATTGGCCAGTGCCCACCGTCAGGCCCTGTTCGTTCGCATTAGCTTCCTTCCATTGAGTACTCGGCAAATAATACGAACCTTCTCAAAAAGTTTTCCAAATGACAATAGAATCTGTCCCTTCCTGCTCTGCTCATCTGGCGCCCCGGGATCTGCTGGAACATAGAGACCCGGGATACCCAATCCTCCCGTGGGCCTCGTAACCATAATCAGCTGGTCAAGGACGATGTTTGGTTTTTCTTTTGATCCAGAAGCGTCCACAGCTTGGTATCCAACAGCATCGACGGCGCGATCAACCATGCCTTCATTGAGATCAATGATCTGCTGGACTGGATCACTTTTCCTAAAGTCAATCGGTACGCATCCAATCTTCTTCGCTGCATCCAACCTCTCTGGAACTGTATCAACGACGAAAACTTTGCTCGCACCCCGAAGAACTCCACTATATGCTGCCATCAAACCAACAGGACCTATGGTCTGTTAGAAACTATGATACAGTCACATCGACAAGCACTTACCGGCGCCAAAGACTGCGACGGTTTCGCCGGATTGGAAACCAGCAAGCGTTAAACCATGCCAGCCTGTAGGGAAGATGTCGGCCAGCATTGCAAAATCAGCTTCGTGCTCAGTGCCCTTTGGCAATTTCAGGGCGTTGAAATCAGCAAAGGGAACCCGCAGGTATTGTGCTTGTCCACCTTGGTATGGGCCCATGGCAACATAGCCGTATGCTCCTCCTGCAAATCCAGGATTTACCCTTGAAAATGTCAGTACGGTTTCCTCTGAGTTCCATCGCTGTAGGTGTATACCCGGTGCAAAATGCCGTGCGGCCTTCTTCGCAGTTGCGGCAACGTCCGTCAGCTACGTTGAATGGGAGCACAATTCTATCGCCCTTTTCTAATAGTGTTACGCCGGGTCCAGTTTCGATTATCACACCCATGTTCTCATGCCCAAAAACGAGACCAGTCTCTGCAGCAGTGCGACCCTGGTACATATGGAGATCAGAACCGCAGATGGCTATTCTTCTGTTAGAAATCGGCCAAATAAAAGTACATGTGTGAGTCTGACCTGCTGTCGTCACCTTGATGATGGCATCGTCTGGATGTTCGATCTTCGGTATATCAATTTCTTTTACAGAGACTTTGAATGGCCCCTCATAATGTACAGCTTTCATGTTTGCTAGACGATCTTGGTTGGTACCCTTTGTTCTTGGCTCAGTTGGGCCAGTTGGAGAATCAAGCAGAGGAACTATCGGATCAGCAAGAGCTCGACTGGCGATACTGCTTGTTTAAATTCGTGATCAAGGATGGTGGATTAGTGAGAAGTGAATAAGATAACGCCAGGAAAATAAATACTCCATGATCAATATTTATTTCTCCGTATCCAGTTGTCCGAGAACTATCTCGTCATCGTTCACTTGGTAGTGAGGGGCTTCCGCGCCGATCTCCATCAGGTGCAGCGGCTACAGTCGCTTTTTAGTGCGCTGCGGCTATAGTTGGCTCTACCTGCCAAAAGTGTACCAAAACTTGCGAACGAGGGGCGGTTCCGAAGCTCCCATGGATGGTTTAGTATGTCTGTTATTGAAAGTGGAGTGCTTCGAGTTCTTGGTCTTCCTGTAAATACTCGAAGGTCCCCCTGCTTCGAACTTCGCCTGACCCCACGTGTGGCTCTGTGGAACAGTGAGACTGTGGCGCAGGAATGCCTTCGTTATCCTCTCGTTGATTGAGTGATTTGATTTCAGCTCTAGCACCTACCAAAGCATAACGCAAATACATAACTGTAGACACAGTCCGATTCATCAAATTACGGTGCACTTGCCTTATTGTTTGTTGTTATCTACGCTTTTCTCCCTCCTCTTTCGCTTTGCAGTGCAGCGCCGAAGCTGCCACATTCTGTTCAGCCTTGTTTCATCCATCACTTTCTTGAGATCATGTCCATAACATTCCAGGACCTCCCAAACGAGTTATTGGGATATTGTTTCTCTTACCTTGCCAAATACTCGGCACACAAGGATATCCAAAGTGTACGTCTTGTATCTAAACGATTTCATGACGTTAGCTCTTCCTTCTTGCTCACCCAAGTGGAGCTTCGACTCACCAAGCAATCATTTCAAGAGCTTGAATCTATTGCTTCACATGCCATATTTTCGAAAACTGTTAGAAGACTTTTGTTCAATGTGAGCTACTATGATGGGATGCTAGCAGATAGCTTCCAGGATTTTGCTGAACACAACGGCACGGAGCTCGAAATCTTGCTTGAGGATCTCGAACGTGGAGGCTTTTCTGAACAGCTGGACACTGTCCAGACAGTATGTGATGAATGGTTAGAAGCGACAAATGAAGATTACAATCACGAAAAAGCAACCAGATATCAGCAGATATTGGCCAAGGCGCACACCGAGTACACAGAATTATACAAAAGCCAACAGAATCTTCTTGATGGCGCAAATTGGCTCTCGGCACTTGTTCCGGCTCTCAAAAAGCTATCTGCCCTAAAAATCATTGTTATGAAGGATAGTACCGAAAGGCTGGCTATGCCTGGTCGTTGGTGGAAAGCGTTGGCGACAGATGAAGGCCTCACCAGTCGATGCCTGGCGACTAGTGAGTGGAAGGGCTCCTTCCATACGGCCATTAGTACCCAGCCACCCGTGCATATCATTCCTGATCTTTTCATGGCTCTAGAAAAGACTACGATCCGTCCATATCACTTCGAGATCAACGTCACCGTACCTTCCGATCTCCGCTCTCTGCGAATGTCTACGGAACAACTTCAAGCAATCAGTACAACCTTGAGTGCTTCCAAGAAACTTTACTTCTCTGCAAGGGAATGGGCACGAAGAGGAAGCTTGGCTGAGAACAATGATCGGCCGCGGGACGAGATGGCAGTTCTTGCTGCTTTAACTAATTCATTTTACCACAATCCCCAGATCACCGAGTTACATCTTAGTCTTGACAACTACCCATGCTTTCTCGAGATTCCGACTCTCTCTCTCGTCGATCTTCTCCCATCTCCTGTACCATTCTCTCCAAAGCTACGGAGAATGTACCTTCGCAACGTGCCGATGACGATTGCAGAACTAGAGGTCCTTGTCGAGCATCTACGCCCTACTTTGGTCTGGCTAGTATTCTACTCTCCATACCTACACGCTCCAAATGATGAGAGCTGGGAGCAGGCGCTGAATGTTTTGAGAAAGTTCGAAGCTCTAGAACATTTCGAACTTAAGGTTCCCGCAGGTGGAGGGTTAGGGGATGGATTGCCGGATGAGGAGCTGTGCAGGAAGTTTGTAATGCGTGAAAGCAACGAGAACCCACTTGTCGGGTGGGGTCTTCAACGAGGGTGAGAAGGTGGGCGAAGCGATCTCAAGTTTCGGGAGAACATATATTTGGGCGTTTCTTGTAGGCTAAATTGGGCTTCTTTCAACAGAATAGCCTTCCTATCTAACCCTTATCTTGGTATGGTACTGTTCTTGCCACGTATAATTTATGCAAAGTAAGGTTAGCTGTAGAAGATCTTGTGAGCATTTTTGGGAAACTATTTGGGTTGGCTGAGGTTCAGTAAATTAGGAGGGGTAATCTTGGGTTCTTAACACGTTCTGGGTAAGATACATGAGATAGGATGAAATTCCAAAGACAATTCAGCATCTTGTTGCTGTTAAAGCCACACCAGGGCAGGCCCATGTGATATCACGAATCGCCAAACCTCTCTGCAAGTCGTTCCCTGATCTTCCCTTCCAGAGCCGGCAGTGTCTCCACCAACGGTATGCCGTATCTGGAACATACGATTTGGACATTTCCTCTCTTTGCATATCCTGGAGGACAACAGACTATGGCTTTGCCTGTGCCAGCGTACATTCCCAACTCCAACAACGTGATTGCTGCCGGTGTGCCGGGCACAAAGTGGTACACAATAATGTCGGCGACCTTAGCATGGTCCATTTCCCAATCCACTTGCTCCTTGAATTTTGGGAATTTGATGTCTTCGACCCAGGTGCTGTCCCAATCATCACGTCGAGGGTCCAGTATAGTGATTGGGAGATCTGATAGCGACGAGGCTAAAGATGACTGCCAGGTGACTTTGACATTTCCTTCGATACTGCCGTATAAAATGATCGATGGTGTGTCAATAGCCGATCTTGATGGGGCTTGGAGAACAAAGAATCTCGGAGATTTAGTTGTGGACATTTTTTAACCCGCAAGTTGTGGAGAAAGAACGTGGAGTGTTGAGGCAGAAGCTATTGAGTATGGATTCAGAGTGGATTGCTGCGTTACAGATGGTGCCGTGAAGATAGCTTCTTATATATGCATACTCAGCCTACTCAGCATCCTCAGGCAACAATTCGGGTGCTCTATGACTATTCTCGAATTAAAGCTCGCCCGATGCTCAGGCAAACTGTTGGACTTACACGATTCAGCTCGCCGCGCTAGCACTAAATAGACTTAGTTGGTTGACATGCATATAATTTATGCAGGCAAATAGATACGTCCCTAGAACAAGAACATCTACCTATTTTGGTTGGCCAATATCATGCAACCGTCGATGAATTACGATAAGGCTTGATACCTAGTCTTGTGTAATTATGGCGGTAGTCAGATGTACTTCCTTTGAAAGATAAGTACATGCATTAGATGATATATTCCGAGACTAGTCCCAGGGGGGAGAGTAGCTGCAAGCAACAATTCTCACTATAACATCAGTTGGCATGCGGGCTACAGAAATGTTTTGTATCCTACTATTTGATAAGGCAGCCTCTAATCAGGATCCAAAGTTCGTTCACCATTGCTGTTGATTGCAACTTCGAATGAATTTCCCCCTACCGTGGAACCAAGAAGTCGATCACATGGCTGCGCCGCAAGCCTGCGTCGACACGGCACAGCGATCGTGCTCTGAATTTCTTCTCAAAACACATTCAAAAACTCAAACCGTGTGCTAAAATTATGCAAGAAATTCCCAGACAGAAGAGTGTCATGTTAGTAGTCGACTTTGCGGCCGTAGTGCATTTACCAGGATCACATTGATATGCGTATATGTGCATGGCGCGTCATATGATTCTCGAGTGATTTCCGCGCCGCATCCTATTCCATGCGCGCAAAGACGTGAAATTCACAAGTCTAAACCTGATTCCATATTCTCGACCAATGATGGGGATGCACTTTCACACAAAGAATCTCCCTTTGATCGACAATCCACATCCGATAAACTTGATAAGGGAGCGGACGCCACGCTACGCCTTCGTTCAACGGAACGCAGCCTTCCCTCGAAGCCGCTTGAGATCTTTTCTTTGTTGACTTCAGAAGAAAGCACTCGGAAACCAACATTGAAATAGGTAGACGCTGTCGCATGTTGTCTGATGGGTTTTTGTCATTTAACTGGGTCGAAGATGGGTGCAGATGGACGAATTCAGGATCCAGAAATACTGAATCATCTCAACATCGTTTCTATCGATCAGTTGACTGTAAGAATACCTCATGCTCCAAACTGCATGGCACTGACCTGTGTCCAGATACTGGGATGGACGACCACAGTTTTAAGCGTGCTCCTGACTATGGGCCGCTTGATCATTCATTGGCGAAAAGTGCACAGTCTCACGCTCGACGATCTCCTGAACACAATGTCTGCCATCTTATTGATACCTCTGAATATTACTTGCCTCATATACCTGCCCGTGGAAGTTCAAGCGCAGTCTTATGCGCTAGGACTGACTGATAAGATGCCGACATTTGAACAACTCAACTATTCCAATCACGTAGAGTTGGCCATGCTGTTCCTTTTCTGGTTCGTGATCTACTTGGTAAAAGCGAGCTTTCTGGCCCTATTCTGGCGCTTGTTCAACATCAGCTCCCGGTTCAGAATGTGGTGGTGTGGCATCACTATATTCACCGCTTTGAGCTTCTGTGTCACAATTCTCATGACTCTTTGGAGATGTGGTAACCCAAGCGACATCTTAACTTTTGGTATGTTCACCGATACTGTGTCCTCAAACCATCTATGCATATGCTGATACGCGTAAAGGTGCGTGTGAAACGATGAGTATCGGCACTGCCAGAGCAATCTTAATTATTTGGTCTGTGTTGAATTCCATAGGGGGCATTGTATGTACGTAAAACCTAAGTATGACTCCTCATTGCTGCAATGTCTGACGTCAATTTAGTAATGTCTTTACCTGTTTATATGGTAAACACGAGAATGCTTGCGCTCGAAACACCACAGCGCGTCGGCATCACCCTTATATTTGGATTGGTAGTAGTCCACATCATCTTCGACATATTACGAACCGTGTACGCATTATCCCCAGACCTTGGCGTTAGAACGAATCTATTAGCTGTCTGGCTCATTCTCGAGCCCAACGTTGCGGTGATTGTTTGTGCATTGCCTCACTATAAGGGAATGTTATCTTGCGGAAATTGCAGGAAAGCAAGAGGTAGTTCAAGCTTCAGTTTCACCAAGTCGAGATCCAGTGCGAGGCCTCAGACCATCGTCCCAATGGATTTGCAGGATGTGAGTGGGTATTGCTTAGAGTCACGCAGTACAGTCGAACATGTATGAGCCTTCCATTAATTAGTCAGAATTATTGCGTAAACCCTTTTTAGTAGGTTTCTACCTGCACTTCACTCGTGTCGTACCTCCCACATTATCCCTTGCTCGCACGATCTCACTCTCGAAGTAGCGAGCATGACTAGCCAGGTTCAGCTTCATGTCAGGTTTGATCGAAACAGCAATTGTGCTTTGTTCATATCTATATCCAATACCGAAGCGCTATAAGTTGCTTGGACTACATTGAAGTGACCTACATTGATGTCTGTTTCAACATCTGGATCGAAGCCAATCTTGAGCAAAATTTTACATGCAGCTTTGTGCATACAACGCCTAAAAACGAGGAACAGTTTCCCATTTGAAATTTCAAGCAGGAGCCTTGCGAATATCGGTCAGCTTTACCATCAATGGGCTCTTCTCCCATGTGTTGTAAGCCCTGAGCCCCTCAAACTCATTCTTTGGATTCCAGAGCGGAGCTCCGTCTGCGAACTCGAGATCGAAATTCCAGAGCAACGCCCCAAGGATCAACCTCAGCTCCACATAAGTCAGATTCCGGCCGATACAACCACGGGGACCAAGGGAGAACGGCTGGGCTGCTTTCTTGATGTCGTTGCCGTACCGCGACTTTGATTCGGGAGACTCTAGGAATCGCTCGGGAATAAAAGCGTCGGGATTGGCGAAGTTGGATGACGAGTGTGCCGCTCCCCATGAAGATACACACACTGAAGTCTATTGTTCAGGTTAGCTTGTGTTGAAAGCTATCTCATGTGTCAATGTACTCACATTCTCAGGGACAATGTTTCCATCAATAAGGGACCCACCCTTGGGAACAGTTCGCAGGAGCCCAATTGGCACGGGTGGAAAGATGCGAAGACCTTCTTCGATGCAGGCGTTCATGTAGGGGAGGTTTCCCAGAACATCCATATTGAGGTCTGCTTCGGTCTTGCATGCGGAACGAAGCTCATCCTTCAGTTTCTTGAAGATTTCTGGGTTTCGTAGAAGATAGTTCGTGAGACCGCAAAGTTCGGTGGCGGTGGTTTCGCTGCCTGCGACACTATTGTTCGTTAGTACTTTTCAAACAAGCATTGTGGGTTACCAACATGAAAAGAGCAGCATTCATAATGACTTCATCATCAGACACCTCGTTCTTCTTCTCTCGCTGTTTGAGAATGTACCAAATGAAGTCTCTATGCTCAGTCTTGGTTTTCATACGCCTGACCGTTTTCTCGGTGGAATTGCGCAAATGTTTGGTCCTTCGCTCGCGAATAATTGAAGGAATACACCACAAGAAGAATCTCTGTCCCCAAGACCCAGGTGTCGCAAACCGTCTTGTCGCTTGTTCAAGAGCGCCAGCCTTAATTGATTCATAGATAAGGACAACCCAGTTTGCAGACTCGCTACCCTCGCCTGGCTATCTAGTCAGTACTAATTCATCAATTGATTTGCTCTAACGCGCTCACCGTCGTTCAGGCACCCGAAAGGTTCGCCAAAGCTCAGATCCCCAATGATATCGAATGTACAGAAGTTGAACCACGAGACCATATTAGCAGCTTCACCTCGATGTGCCATCTCCCGTAATCTGCGCACAAACAGGTTTACGTAACCCTTTAGGATAGGCTCCTGTTCAAGCAGAGCCTGTTTGCTGAAAGCGTGCGCGAGCGCTCTTCGTTGTCTCGCATGGTGCATATCCGGCGCCATTGTCAGGTTGGTAGCTCCAGGAATGGCCTCAACGGCACCGACGTGGATTGGATCCTTATCCATATTGGCCAGGCCAACACGATGCCCATAAATGTCTTCCCATGCTTTGGCGGTGTTGAAGGAAAGCTCATTTGGCATCACTCGGACGACTGGGCCGTATTTGTCGTGCAGCACTTTGTAATCGAATGAAATGCGACCTTTCAAAAGGGAAATGATTGAAGGGATTGGCGAAATTCGCCATAGTAAAGGTCCGGGGTATTTTGCCAGAGGATGAAGAGTGATCCTGTATATTGAGAGCAGCACAAAGTATGCTATGAACTAGCAGCAACGTTAGCCTCTGCATATTGGAGGGAGGCACAATGGACGTACTGCAACAGGCGCCCATACAGCAATCTGCCGAACGAGATCCTCATCGAGAAGACCCATTTTTGGGAAAAGACAAGTTGGAAAGTTGCTGAGAGCACGAAAGACAGGAAATTTAAACGTGCGTATCCAATACGAATGGCAAGCGAATGGCGAAGCGATAAGATAGATCCAGGGAGAGATGACCCGCGCTGATGCTTAGATATAACCATCGCTCAATGGTCACAGGGACTTGTATTGACGCTAAAGACGCTACAACAAGCGGTTATCTCCAACCCGTATTTGGTGAGCTCTTGAAAAGGCAGGCAGAACGTTACGGCACGGTCTCGCCAAAGCATATCCGCGATTTGGGTGTGCTGATCAAAGTTGGAAATCTCACAAAACGAGGTGACGTGAGCATAGAACATTCTGCAATCGTACATGAGTATTTAGAATTAGGAATTTCCATCTTTCCCCGCTGCTCTCGCACATCGATGGAATTAATGGGATCAAGACAGGATTCCAGGTCACGTTGTTGGAGATGGCAAGCGGTAAGAGGAAGCTAGTGTAGGTGGCACCGTAGCACCCGGGCTGTGGTGTTACGAGTATTCTGATTCCCCCCCTTGTGCCCCTCTATAACTGACCAGGAGGCAGGTAGGGTAGGTATCCGTATCCGAAAACCCCGCAGTTCGGTTGTGTGGGGAAAACGTGGATGCATCTCTACACCATTAATACACCATCTCTTTGGTTACGTTACGTTGCCATCATGGGACACTGATTCATTCTCTCAAGCTAGTCAGGTCCCAATTGAATCGAACATTTCTCCGCTGATTCTCCGCATAGAAACTTCTTGAAATGTGGATACAACATATATCGATTTGGCTATTGTGGAAAATACTCATATTCGCAGGATGCAACCAACATTGTCGCTGTAGGATATATCGTAATCGTAGCTGTGCACACAACAAAACTTGATAGCTATCCAATACACTCCCGTTAATTAAGGGATCACTTTGGCTTTCCTCATCCGGTCAAAAGCAATTTTCCAGGTCTCAGGAGTGCGAATTTCCTCTGTGTAGCCCACTTTGTGGGACGCTTCCATACTCATCTGTCGATCGAAGTCGAACATCGTCATGATGTAGTACTACATAACATTAGGCGGATGTCAACCAGCAGAACAGCATCAGACTTACTTGGAATCCAGGATGTGTAATGTCGCTGTCGACAGACCCCTTTTTGAGGCTGTATTTCTTTTCCAATTCATCCCATTCATTTCTATGCGCAGCAATGTAGGCTCCTGGCTGGGGTGAGTCCTTTTCGGGACCCGTACCTTTTAGGCCGAAATACTCCGCAATGACTGGCCATTTCCCGCTCCAAGTATCCTCCTGCCCACCGACATTGAAGCTCTTTGAAGCGGTCTTCTCGGGATGCAATGATGCATGGATGGAGAAATGCGCAACCATATCTTGTGGCGATTCGTTGTATTTGTTCACCCAAGACTTTTCGGTTCCAGGGAATGGAACTTTGGCTCCTTCGCCCTCTATGGAACGGTACAGCGAAAGGTAGAGCGCAAGTGTTTGGGCAAGACAATAAGCATTGTTGTTCGGTACAAAGCCAATGATATTGTCAGGTCGGACCTCACACCAATTCCAGTTCTTCCCTTTAGATATGCGCTTCAAGCAATCAATCTGGTTGTAGTAGAAGAGCTGCGATAGCGCTGGTTCGGGAATGGGAGGGAGTGTTTCCTTCAGTGGCAAGTCGTTCGCAAATGGGAATTTGTCGAGCATTTGGCACCCGTAGATCTTAGTCCCTGAGGGAAGGACAACATAGGAGAGCTTCGAAGATAATTGCTCTATAGCTGTCACAGCTCGCTCAAGCATAGCTTCGTTCGTTTTGCACTCAAGGTCATTGTCGTCGGTCTGTTTGTAAGCTATTCAACCTTGAGTTAACTGTTTTATTCCCCCCCGCCTCGTCGGAAAAGTACTCACAGTAGAAATACACCTGAGAGACACTTTCAACATCCTTCACATTGTCTTTTATCTTCTGCTCAAGCTCCTCCTGGCTCCCCTTGAGCAGATCAATACCTGAAACAATCTGTAACCTCGGATCATCTGGCCACAATGCCATGTCTCTTGACAACGGCCTGTTAACGAGTGCCGTCACTTTTGAAAACGTATCTTTGGAAGGGTAGCCATTCAAGATAGCATTCACGATAGCCCATCCTGAGATACCAGACGCGCCATAAATCAACGCGTGATTCCCTGTCGGTGCCATGGTTACGATTTCGGAGGCTGAAACGGCAATACTGTCTATATGTTCACAAAGTTAGAATACATGGGACCGGTGACGGCGCAGTACGCGGGCTTTGTACTTGCACGCCCCGGAACGCGCTTGAGCGGCTACGTTCCGACCCATGCAAACAAACTCCCCAAGAGCTCATCAGAATTAGCGTACTCCATTTCCATTTGCTGATCGCAAGCTTTCCTGTCAACGCGAGCGGAAGATATTATCCAAAGGCAGACTGACTAGCAAGTCCCCGCATTTGAACCCCACCATGACTCGTGGAAGGTATCCCTAACGGTCCTGGGGAAATCCATCGGAACGGGCTCGTCAATGGATTTCCGGGGAAGTTCATCATCGGTGAAAGTTAATTGGCTCATAGAGGTGGTTGTTGTTGTCATTTATGGTTTGAGTGCACTACATGTACAGCCTGCTTTCCACGTAGCGCGCGTTGCGCAACCCTTCAGCGCCTCCTCTCTATGACGCTCGAAGGTGATACAGATCCACACGAGTCAGAGTATCCTCCTGGGTATACAATCGATCCTGAGATACAAGCATTCATCAAAAATCACTACACTCAAGTTGATAGACAAGGTATTCCTGTCGCATATTCAGAATGTTGAACCAAAAACGGAGTTCTGATTGTTCCCAGTGGAACTGAATTTCGTGGCAGGGAAGGTAAGTTGAACCATCACCTCGACACAAGCAGCTCTAATACAATATTTGAAGCTGTCAAGAACGTACACTTGGGAATGTGGGAAGGCGTACCAAAACGTTTGCATCGCCCGACTAAGGTCTTCCCGTTCGGTGACCACGCAGACGACTGGGAAATGTAACATACTGGCCGGAGAACTCGCCTGAAGTCCAAAAAGGCATGGCGGCACATGCGAGATACGAAAGAGATGGAGAGTCTGGGATGCTGAAGCTAAGCAGTTTGCAAGTGTGGTTGACATCTTGATCATTCCTGCAAATCCGGCGCAAAACCCCCCTTACACTTCATCTGCTCAAGAGTCAAGATTTATGTCCAGCCCTGGGTCTGCAGACCTTTTTTTCGATTTGGAATCAATCTCTGCTGGGGCAATGCCTTTATATACACGAATTTTCAAGTGGTTGGATAGGCATACACGCCATAGTTCCAAAGCAACATAGAGTGACTCTATCTCCTGACTACAGTAACCTCAATGATGTACCTTCAAACACGACGAAAGAGGCACTTCATATAGATCTCGTAAAAGCAATGGTTTTCTTACTACTTCTGAAAAATTCATTGGACATGTACCTCCTAGAATACATTGTAAACGATATACATTTGACTTGGATATATCCAAGGATTGGCATGAATTGAAGGAGAAACTCAGCGCTTAGCATTATGATCCTGGATCGAAGTAAATGTGAGGAGGCTTGGTGCTGTGGGGAAATATCCTAAAGTGGTTGTCTGACATCAGCAGTAAGTATAATCTGGACATCATTTAATACTGCATTACAAGTCGGGAAGGTTTGCATTCTATCAGCTAAAGGCCGGCGAAGGGCGAAGTACTCGGGCGACATTTGCTCTAAAGATGCGCTGACAGCTGTGCCCTGTTGGCCCACTATCTCGCGCCGCGATAACGTTAGTTGGTAGTTCCTCTTCGTTGTATTTAATTCTCAGGCATCCTTTGTTTGACGACACATTGGTCCCTCCCTCCACACAGTATTTCATGGTTCTTCGAAATTGTTGCCCATTTCAACTTATTGATAACCTAGCCACAATAGCCTTCCGCAATGCCATTCCTAAACATGGAAGAATCTATTTCGCTATTCTACACTACAAACGGGGATTCTTCGAACCCACCGATACTTCTCATTCACGGATGGTGCTGCGATTCACACGATTGGTCCTGGCAAATTCCAGTCCTCACGAAAACGCATTATGTGATTGCGTATGACGCGCGTGGACATGGACGATCGACTGCGCCAGAATCGGCGTCGTTCAGCACACAAAGTCTGGCCTCTGACGCAGCTTCTCTACTCAAACATCTTGGCTTCAGCAAGGATGTATTGGTGATGGGACATTCCCAAGGTGGTGTTGTGACCTCCGTCTTCTCCGTGCTTCATGCCGAGTTGACCAAAGCGGTCATCATCATCGATCCACCCTATTGGAATTCTGGAGAGATCTGCGATGCATCGATTCCGACTCTACAGAACGCAGATGCTCATGATTGGGCGCTCGCGGTTTATGGAGACCAGCCTGGAGGTCTTACCGCTGGTAATGTCCCCGAATGGATGAAACAATGGTATTTCCGTCGAGTTTTGGGAACACCCAAGCATGTTGTGGCCGGATGTGTGTACGATTTTTATGGTAAAGGAGACGAAGGACTAGGACGATCGGAGGTCCACGCAAGATTGGTGTCCAAGCGTGCTTGTCCAAGACTTGTTGTCTATACTGAAGATGAGAAGGCAGCAAAAGAACGAGCACTAGGCATGGGTGAATTGGACGAGGTGATAGTGATTGGGGATTCACCGGGGCACTGGCCCCAGAGTACAAGAAGTGAGGAGTTCAATGGATTGCTCTTGAATTGGCTGGAGAAGATCAAAGCTACCTAATCTCGGACGCCAGTAGCAGCGCCAGCGGGCCCAAAATATGTTTGATCATGAGAGACTACCGGAGCCTAGACACACTAAGGAAGTCTCGCATCACTTACAAATCATGCTCAATGATGGCCAAGACCAGAAAATGATAATGATGTTGAAATGAAGCCGAGAAGAATGATCTCTACTGAAAAATGTAACCCCCAAGTGACCCTGCCTGAACCTTCGACATCACTACCAATTTTCCTGTCCCCGCCACAAGTGATCCAAAGTTCTAATTCTAATGCCGATGAGGATCGGGGTTCGGACATTGCGCATGGCTGAGACCAGATGCACAATTTGGATTAATTCCTGCTAGAATGCCTCCAACTTGAGCAACTGGCGGCGGAAGAGGTAGAGCCATTGCATATGGATTTAGAGGGATTCCGGGGCGAATGAAGCCAAATCCTGCTCCCATCATAGGCTGGGGGTGCATGGGAATGATCGGAGGTTGGTAAATGTGTGGAATTCCCCAGTAATGTTGATGTTGATTCCAAGGACTACCATCGCCATTGAACATCGGCATCTTGTGGAGTTTACGTTAGGTAAAGTGTAGGGATGGTGATTGTCGGTCACAATTTCGAGTGATTCTCAGGTATATAAAGAAGTTGCAACCTTCGAATGATGTGCAAAACGATATGTCGTTGATATTGTATATCATCGAAAGGGACTTATATATCGTGGAAGAGTTCGTGTGATCACACTGCGATACAGTGAATGATTTATCATACATGAATACAGCACTCGTTACTGATGGCAGCGTCGCACAGCTTGATGAATATATCACATAATGGACTGAGCATGAGAATGAAGGTAGAAGCTGTGGATGATATGTCTTCAGGCTGTGACTAGTGAATATTTGTTCAGTGATGACATGTTGTGAATTTGATCTAGTCAATTATATATACTCTTCCAAATACACATGTTCAACTCTTCTCGCTTTCTGCCATGGCGGACACTGCCTCTTTGGCAATATTCCTTGTATATTCGTCAACATTATCCATCTGACCAATCTCCTCAAATCGACTCTTCCAGAGCGCCCATCGTTCCTTGCTAAAGCCCGCCATTCCTTTCCACAGCTCGCCTCCTCGTGCTGGGTTTCCTTCGTTTGGTCGTTTAGGTGTTAGATCCTCCTCTTTTTGATATAACTTGTGGCCTGCACCAAAGATCCACGCTGCCGCTGCAGGAACGCGTGCCCGGTACTTCTGCAGTGCTGTGCCTGGTTTGTGCGCATCGTCGGGTCCATCATCTGCCTGATGATTCTCAAGCGCAGCGCGCATTTCCCAAATGGCATATAGCCAAAGATCAAAAGTACCATCTCTCGAAATGGTTGCATAGAAGTACTGCATGTTTGCATAAGCATGAGCTTCTGGCTCGGTGTATCCCGCACCAACGCCTGGACTATCGTTCATCGTTTCCCGTGCAGCCAGTCCAAAATCGCGAAGGCCAGCATAGTCGTCTTTGGGTGCCTCGTTGTTCGAATGCACCTTGATTCCTTTCAATAGTTTACCTAGCCGATCGTGGCTTTCCGCATTTCTGAAAGGAGTTCGCTTCGCCGAATGAATGAAGCTATACCATAGATCCAAGGCATTGATGTCTTCTCCATCGTTGGCTTTTTCAATAGGTTCGAGTAATGTCTGAATCGCCTCCTCTAGGTTCAAATTTCCATTGTTGTACTTCTGTATGATGGGATAGAACTTGCTGTCGCTCTCCGGCCTGAGGTGTCCTCGAATTTCGGCGATTGCATCAATTTTTTCTGCTTCCCCCGAAATTTTGTCGATTGTCTCCATTATCTCACTCTCACTTTTTGGCGGCATTTTCGTTAAGGTGTTTGCAATGAAACTCTCTGTGGCTCTTTGGAGGACACGTTCTATAAAGTAAAGTGCTTAAAGCCCAGTGAAGGGATTGGATGACGCTAGGGTTGACATATGCCCCACGCACGAGTTGAGCATATCTATCGCGATTGGCGAAGCTTTAATGCGTCGTAATCTCCACTAACATCCTTCCTAATTTAGCATAGCTTTAGAAGACTCCACAGGCCATTCGATGCGACTTGTTTTCTAGGTGTGTGCAAGATACATTGTGTAGAAATTACCTTTTCCTATATTTGCAAACCTCGGCCTCGACCGCAGTTCGAAGCAATTCGGAGAGTATTTCTGGGGCAACTCGTGCAAATTCGTAGTCGCATTGAATGTAGGGTCGGTCATGCCGTACAAGGGCACGCGACGCATCATACTTCAATGGGCAATCTCCCGAGCCGTTGCCAATGAGTCGTAACAATACCACAATCCGGCATCACCACTTTCCCGCAACTGGAACTGGGCTTAAGCACTACAAGTCATGATCGACATAGGGCATTGGAGGGTTGCTGTCAAGATGCTTCTAGATATGTCCCCGAAAGCTTACTTAGATGGGGCATAGATGGCGTGTATACCTTGGTCTCATTCGCCTGTTTTCTGGTCCTGATACACCAAGCTCGAATTCTATGATTCAATGTGTACATACAACAGTTGGCGAGACATAGGTCTGATGCAGATCACGAAAAGGCCAAGGAACCTTGCAGGCTGAATCTGCGGGCGAATTGGTCACGGGTTCTTGGGTTTACTTCATGGTTCCAGACTAATTGTATTGGGTATGATGGTACTAGTCCGTCTCAGTCAACCTTTTCACAGCCAACATGGCATACAACATGCTCATATCGCTTGCCGCACTTGCTGTCCCTCTGGAGTGGTCTTATTGCTTGTAGAGTCGAGTGAAGGTGCATACCCCAAGGAAGTTCGAAGCTCTGTTGTACTGTGCACCTCCAGATCCTTTTGTACGAAGATACCGTGCTCAACGTCTTTATTAGTCTGTGTGTCGTGCTTGGGGAACCTATCGAGCTCGTTGGAAAAGTTCGTGTTCGTTCCTGTTCTTGGTCCGGTCGAAAGCAAATGCGGAGTGATTTTTTGTATCAGAGGTCGCAGTGTTGGGAGGCAAGCGCATATGATGCCACAGTTAAGTTCGACGACTGACCAGTATGCTGCTGGTGCATTGTCCCAGAAAGGGTCCTGGGTATTGATGCCTTTGTGTAGTGTTGATAGACGAACTAGTGACATGATGCAAGTGCTTCCGGAATATTAGCTCGATGATATCTTTGAGGTTTGTTCGTATGCTCACAAGAAACCTAGACAGAAGAGGCCAAGGAGCATTCCCTTTTGTTTCGATCCCATGTGCAACTTTAGCACTGGGATGACTGGGATGAGGAAGACCACGAAATCCGTGACGATGTTCATGCATGATGTTAAGTACCAGACTGGGAGCGTGTATATACATTTGCCCTCCATGCTGGGAAGAAAGCTTGTAAGCGGCGTGCAAGAAAATCCAACAATGAATCTGCTACCAGTTAACAACAATTTAACAAACCAATGCGGCGGACATACTCTTGTGTGATTCCCCAAAAAGCGATGCATATCATCAGCCAGAAACAAACTTTTTGAATGCGGACTGATGGAAAAAGTCTGCGATATAGAATCAGGAATGATACTTTCGTCAGTATTTGAGAAGCATTGTAGATCATGATGTTGGCATAAAGCAGCTGATAAAAGTTAGATAAGCCACACTCGTGAGCCAAAGTATCAGCTAATACCTTTAGTTGCTTTAAAGCATCACCTGCTGGTACGAACTTCGTATGCCGGCCAAGTCCGTATTTAGCCTCTGTCTACAATGAGCCATGGAATTGCAGTGGGAATACTCAAGTAGCCAGGTACCTAGGACTGTTGTCACTGATGTTGCGATTGCAAGTACCTGAGCGAGTGCAATCATCACATCGTCTGCCCCAAATACGTTAAGAATCCTGAGACGAGTATAAAGGCGTAAGAAAACGGCTATAGTGGACAGGCTGGCAAATATGATGGCCAAGGAGTTGATGAGTGTAGCTTGGGATTCATGTCTGAAAGCCCCTTCGTCAGGGGGTGCCATGATGAACCAGTATTTGGGAGATATGTTAATGAACGGGTGGTTTTCTGAATGTATTTGTTCGGTGGAACATGGAAGTATATATCTGCATAGGCCACAGCTCATTACTTAAAGCGAACTCACATTAATCACGCTTTTCAGGTCCGGATGGCTCTTCCAGTACACAACCTATGGCGCCGACTCATGCCATTGCCTGCAACATAATTATCATCCTGTATAGCAAATCTCTGATTAAACTACCGTCTCTGCAGCCCAGGTGGGCTCGGCTGCAGTTTGTTGCAGTTATCGCAAGGAATTTGCCGCAGACTAATAGCAGAAGGGACGAATAATAATGAAAAATACCTACTCCTGCAGTCGAAAGAAGCAATGATCATGGTTCTTCACTCGTTGTTTGAAAACCTTAACTGCACCGTGAAGGCAGGCACAATTTACCTGGATTGCAGGGGGCGTAAAGATCCCTGCTGCTCAAAACGTAGTGTAAACCTTATTCGCGGCGACTTTTGCCAGACTTGTGGTGATCCTCAATTGCGGGGATACAGGCTGAATCATGTTACAGCATATCCAGCCAACAGCAAGCAGCCCAAGTACCAGGATTTGGTTGACAGCCGTTTGCAAGTTCGGTTGAGTGACGCACTCGGCACTCTCGCCGTGAATCCTCGACCTAGATTCTGGAGCCGAAAACACGCATTGACGATAAGGCACATTGTCACCTGCATGTGGGAACATTTATAGTTCGCAAGGATATGAAATTGTGAAAGATTGACCTCAGACATAGGCCTGATCATACAACTGGTGAACCTGTTCAGGGCCCTCAACAGCGTGGAGCGGTTTCGAGACTCTCTGACATGCAACTACCGCTGCCAACGTGAGTCAGTGCACAGCGGGGACATTGCGTATTCTTGTCACAACCTTTGTATGGATCGATCAATCAGACGAAGGCACAGCAAAGCTACAATTACGTGGGGACTTTCCTGCGAAATATCCCCGAGTGAATTTGTCAAAAGAACTTGTAAGCAATGCCTCGTTTCTTGATTTGAAGGGCCACTTCTAGCAATACAACAAATACGAATTGAACCGGAAAGTACACTGAAAGAAGAACACACTGACTCTGATAGTAGGAAGCCATAGACAGCGAGCTCTCGCAGAAAACTATCAGTGGATTATAGGTTCGATGACATGCCCAAAGTAACAGATGGGGTACCTTTCCTTATATGCTGCACTCTATCACGCCCCACCGGTTATGGTTTTTTCGTCGTTCTCAAATGATGAAAGATAATCGTGGATATCAATCATCGCGTTATTGTTTGTACCCTTATTAGTCCCTGTCTCTTCGTGGGAGCGACATACCATTCCTCGGCATATCGACATTGACCTCTTCGCTAGCAGTATCATCATTAAACACAATCGAGACTCGACTCTCCAGCACTATGCGCTCCTGGCTTTCCTGTATGTCTGCTCGCACCACTTCTTCCACCGCATTCATCATCGCTCTTTCGCGTCTTTTCCTTCTCAGATAACATGAATCGAATATCAACCAGAATGCAAGAGCAGAGGCAAGAACACCAAGTGTGAGACCGATGCCGACTTTGACACCGACGCTCATCCCCTCGCTATCTCTCTTCTCGGATGCGTTGATCGTAGATATTGGTGTCGGATTTGCCACTAGTTTTTCATTTTTATAACTCGTCAAGGACGTTGGCCACGGACCGCTCGCTCGCGTTTTGCTGAGTAGTGTTGTGGCCAGGTCTGAAGTGTCGAGACTGTAGGGGAAGAGCAACGATTGTTCGATTGATGGAGTCTTCATGCTCGCTGTCCGATGGTCTGGTGTTGGTGTTGGTGCAGATGAGAACTGCTTTCACGAAAGTTGTAAGTAGCGTGCGTGGTGTGATTTGAGGATACCTAGGTGCTGTGCATACATACATGGTGTGCCGTCGACGAAGTAGATGCAGCAACAGTGACAACTCCATACACTGCCCACACATTGCTGTTGAGACTAAGGGGTTTGAAAAACTGGCGTAGCTCCATATCCAATTGTTTGAATCAGACACAGGGGAAAGGTTGGTCTTGACGATGTGGTCCAGAAATTCTGCGCGAGGAGACGAGATCAAATCTATAAGTAGGTCATGGCCAACCACCAATAGCATTTGCATGAGCATTATCGTGCAGGTCGCACTTGTAGCTAACGGCGACACGTCGCACTGACGCCTTCGATATCTATGTTTTGGGCTTCTGTCTCCACCATGCTAAATTACAAGTGGCAGATTGAAGTTGATCCATAGGACTTTTAGATGTCTTTCATGCCACCGAAAAGCGATGGGCCTTTGATTATTTGGTTTTATTGAGTCTTGGGTGGGTGGATGAATACTCGGAGTGTTTACTTCTTTGAAAGCACTCTCGTGCTTTGTTTGGGCTTAACAGGGACAGTTTCAAAGTCATGTTGTACAACATGCTGGGTGGACGAACCACACGTTGGCCATTGAACAACCGCCCATCTGGCACCAATCTCATGTTCTTGGACCAATCTGGATCCTCTATTTGCTGGATCAACAACCAACAAGGTGAACAATAAAACTATCTGTGTGATATGCACCCCATGTACGGAGTAACCACCATCATGAGTGCATAGGCATTCCAGTCGCTTTCTAATTTTTCCTTCATGACATCTCGAACCGTAAGGGGATGCTAGATGGGTTCCGTCGAACCAGGCTTCAAATACATAGTGGCCTTGAACAGTTATTGGGCATGCTGTGAATGCCTTTTACTGTGACAGAAAATTAGGTAGGCAGATCAATGTCTGATCACCGGAATAGGACCTTCTGTACATTCCTGTAGCGATTTGTACGACCGCTACCGTGACCAAAAAGATCCTTGTGTGGCTCGAGATCCACCCGAGCGATTATGAGATGGAAGAACTCGAGGGAATAGATATCAAAGTTGGCTCCAATCATTCCTGGCCGAGTCAAAATCGGACACTCCTGGGGCGACCGCAAAATCCTCAGACGAGAGGATTTATAATAAGTAGAACAATCGAGATCAACATCATTAAGAGATCAGAAACTATCACGCAACTGGCATCATCTTGGGACTAGATCGATCTATGATTGCATTGGGACCTCAAAGCTATTCACAATACGTAGTACAGCCCAATCCGGGGATATTTTGGCACGAGAGAAAAAACGTCTATAGGACGGAAAGATCGCCGAATTTCTCCTACAAGATGGTCAATGCATGTTCTTGATGGATTCCAAATGACAGGTCTTACCTTGTAACCGGGAACGGCCCAGCGGCCCTTGGACACGAGCTGTTCGGTGCGCCTGTCAATGTCGGGCTGAGCAGCAGCAACCTCATCCTATATCGTTATCAGAATCACTTTTGTCATCATTGTCATAAACGGGATCAACATACAACGGTGAGATCCTCGAATGGCCTGGCCTCCTCGATGTTCTTCAAGGTCTTCTGCAAGTCGCTCAACTCCTTGTCAACAACGCTCTTGGTTTCCTCGGCGCTCTTGACAGCCTGTGCCTCGAAAGCTTCGATGGCCTTGATCTGCCTGTTGACATCGTATGTCTGGGGCTTGAAAGCACTGAACTGCTTCTCGATCTCATCGATGACGGCGGTGTTCTTCAGGATGGAGCGGTAGTAGGCGAAGTCGACAGTCTGGGGCTGCTCGGAGAGAACGGTGACTTTGCGGCGCGCATCGTCGTTGCGCTTCTTGAAGGATTGAAGGGCAACGGCAGTGTTGCCTTTGAGACCAAGCTGGGTGCCGATCTTGGTCCAGTCAAGCTTGAGGGCGGCGCTGCGCTGTTGATGATTGTTGAGTTAGTTTTCTGCATTCGATCTTTGAAGCTGCGATTGGGGGAAACGGCGCCTCGCCGGGGTATCAATTGGGCTACATTAAGCTTCAAGGGGTATACGAAAGGATACAGAACGTACTCCGACGGCCATTGTGATGGAATTGGACGAGTTTGTGGTGGGGATGCGTTTTCGTGATGGAGAGAAGGGTGACCGGATCTTCCAGAGGTCAAGCTTGGCACATTCGGCCTAACTTCGGATATGTCCTACCATTGCCGAGCTGTGCGCCCTAAATCGGAGCAACTGGGACAGAACAGAGAGCAGTAATTGAAATGAGTTAATGTCAACCTTACATAGCTACGAATCACATGAGGGCCGTAGCTCTGCCCAAAATAAGATGATATTCAATCTTCCAAGGAGATGGAACGTCACTAGATTCGTTGTTATGAGACCAAGTTTCAAATGTCATAGGTATTTAGGTTCAGGCACACACGTAATACACATAAACCAAGTTGGGAAGTAATATGTGACCTTGGGATCATTCATGCATAAATTCTATTTCAGAAGTTCTTTTACATGAGTGATAGAAGCCCGTAGATTTTAGTTACTCGAGTAAAGTCATCTAGTCTTTCTCGGAGTAAGCCTTTTAGCGAGCATGGCGAGCTTATATGCTGAGGGCCATGATGGAGTTGACGATGTCGTTGTCGTTCTCCTTGAGGGCCTTCACGGCCTTCTTCCGTGAGACACTGGCCTGTTGCATGACAAGCTCAATGTCCTTGGCCTCGAGACCAGAGTCATCGACCTCCTCGTCATCATCCTCTTCCTCCTCCTTCTTGTCCTCAACAGGAGCCTTGCCCTTGCCGTGATCGTGATCGTGGTCGTGGTCATGGTCATGGTCGTGGCCAGCGTGGTCATGGCCCTGGGCTTCGGCGGCGGCGAGCTGCTGGGCAGCAGAAGCCTGGGCCTGAGAGTTCAAGTCCTCAATCTTAGCCTCACCAAAGATGCTGCAATAACAGGTTAGCAACAATCTAGGAAGAGTAGACTATAATGCACGAAGCCTTGAATGATCAATACTTACATGTAGGTGTTGCTTGATGGGGACTTGTAGACGTCGGGCTGGTTGATGACGAAGAGGATCTATGCACACAAATTAGATACCGCTGCAAGCCATATATCAACTCGTCATTTCATATCCGAGCAAAACGTTCGAGCCTGCCCCTCAATTGACCGACTGGTATGTACGTACGTTCTTCGGTCGGCGAAGAGTAACGCGAGTGATTCCCTCGATGTGCTTCAAGCCGAGCTTTCCAATGGCCTTGCGAGCCTTCTTCTCGTTGCGGGAGTGGACGGCGACAGAGGCACCTGCGGGGATGCCAGCCTCACCAGAAGCCTCAACCTCGGAGTCGGAGCTGTCCTCAGCATCCTCGATCTCGGCGCCCTTCTTCTCGGGCTCGTCGGGAAGTTCTTCAATTCTTGGGTTGGACATCTTGTATTGTGCGGTTGAGGTGGGAGGTGGGACGTTTGGTGGGTTGCGTTGGGGTTAGCCACAAGCTTTCGGTTTTCGCGCGCGCACGCTTGTGGGCAATTTAGCGAAAAATCCGACTGTGGCACTGTGGGCAGTGGGCTACTGGGAGAGAACTGCGATTCTGGCGCTGACGACATTGCACACGGTGATAGAATAACACTTTCTTCAATGGTAGAAAAATCATAATGGGATATCAATTATGGCACTCTGGTTGCGCTTTCATGAACTGTTTTGGAATTTTGGCTCTTTTGCTACTATATTCGCAAAAAAGAGCCGTCTTTAACCCGACCCGAATTGCACCGTTCCCACAGAAAATTCACCCTGAACAGAGGAATCGAATTTTAAGATGCTAGGAGATCCATTCGGAATGCTCGTGAAATGCAAATGTCCTTCCACTTCCGGCGCCAGTCTCGATTGCTTCGTAACCCGACCCAACCAAAAAGGGTCGTCTATGCCTTTGCGCGAATACCAGCGAGAGTCTTGCGGACCTCATAGCGAGTCTGTTTCATTCATTAGCCAGGGCTCCATTCGATTTCCAAGCCCACCCCTGATCTGCCATGCTAGGCAAGCCTGGGAGTGTGCAAAAGTCCAACGCACCTGCTTCCTCAACTTCAAGACCTTGAACCTCTCGAAGTCGGTGAGTTGCCTCCTCTTCTGGAACTGGGCACGCTTCTTTGCCCAGGTGGTCTGCGCGTATTGCTCCTCAACCTTCTTCTGCTCCCATTGCTTGGCGACGAATCCTCGTCCAGCGGCGCGAGGAAGCTTGGGGATGACGATTGAGGTAAGGGAAACATCGGTAAGGCTGGCGGAGTGACGGGGGACGGGCGCATCCTTGGAGGGTCCATCAACGAGAACCTGTTGCTAATGTGAGCCTCCAATCTTCCTTCAAAGCACTCAGATATCGAGGATATCACTGATATCACCGATATCATAGGAGAAAGCATACACGCTTGTGGTCCACGATCTCGACGATGACGGCCTGACGTCCCTCGTAGGGACCGTTGCCGAAAGTCACGACACGGCCGACCTCGACCAGCCTCCACTGGCTCGTTGTGATATCGGCGTCACCCATTTCGACAATTTGTGCTGTGATAAATAGTTAGAAAAGAACGAGAGTGTCGAAGATGATGCTGTCGAGGGCGTACCGGTCGGAAATAGGAGTCGGTGTTGGTTGTTGTTGTCGAATGTCGTCGAGTTACTTTGCGAGGTTGTGAGATGGCAATTCAAATGTGCGGCGCTAGTTCTGTGTGCTGTCTTGGCAGCTCGCTTACGCTAACGTCGGAGGGAAAACTATTTCTTTCGCGCTCGCGACTCTTCACGTCTTCCCCTTTCCCCCAACTGACTTTTTCCAAAACAACAATAATAACATTGGGCTGCGTTGAGCCCATATGGACTCACGAGATGGAGAGATCCATCTTATTGCATCACGTCGCATCGCAACGCATTCATTATGTCAATGGAAGCACGTTGTTGAGCCTCCGCCTGGTCGGCGATGAGGAACAATCATAGAACGCTGCAGGCTAAGGCTGCTACTAACATGTATCGAAGTTTTTCGGAATACTCTGAAAACCCCAACTGGTATGTCAAACTCTCTACCTTCTTCAAGTACCTCATCTTTTCCTATGATGACGTAATTTGCGATTGAGTCCTTTGCCGGAGACCCTCGCCGGGGTTTCATTAACGGTTCAGGACCTGTGATATTCAATTTCTTACATATTCTGAGCTCTTGATACATTCTTACCTTCGACTTGTATATGTCGTCGAGCGAAGCTAATTCTGTTACAGTCCAATCGGCAGATATCATAATGTCCATGATCATTACACATTCCATGATCTCGTGATGGACAGTCCATGCAACACAGCGTGGACAGTCTCTTGACCTTGCTTAAACGTACTTATTATATCAGTATGCCATTAACTCGCGATGTTGCAGCCCCTGCCATTTTTATTCCGCACCTGGTAAGTCAACATTTCTTTCGGCGTTCACCGCCTGTCCGAGGATTAAAAACTTTGCCTAGATAGTACATGAGGGGACCATCTACCCCCCCTGATTTAGCAATTTTCACCAAGATCACTGAGGACTTCTTATTCAAAACACTTTTGTCTTTGAACGTCGAATGCAACACGTCACTGACATCACTTAGGTTTTGATAGGGCTTATTCTCGCCTTCACTAATGAGCTCTTGTATTCATATGTACTATTTACTTGTTTGGGATGGGATTAATTTGCGATACTTTATACTAGTCTTCATATCAAATCAATCAATGACGGGTTCCACAGTCCCTGCTTCATAATTCACGGCTTGCAGTGCGTCCCTTTGTGCTAAAAGAGCTCCTCGTGTGATTCTCTTACCATGGTTGCGGTATAGCATCTTGAGCATTTCCCCAGCCATGCTATTGCCCAAATTTGCTCTCGGGTCAAACCTCGGCCCACTGTATGGGAAAGGGACAATATGCTGCCAACTCGTCTCGTCACAGTAGAAATTGAACGAGAACTTATCCGCGTTGCGTAGCATCTCCTTCAGCCACTCGCTCTTATCGCTTCTCTCGCGATCAATCCACTTCCAGAGCTCCGCATCGTGAAAATTGAGAGTGTCGTCAGGTACCTCGTCAGCCAGGATCTGCGCGTTGAATAACAGGTGCCTCAAAATACGAATCTCGCATCCGCAATCGATGACTGCGAGGCGCAACATGCCAGTCGTCAGGGCTTTGCTCACTCCCAGCAGCACCGATAGCGCTGCCACAGCACGCTCATTGCCTTCTTCGATCGCCTCTTTCAATCCTTCCTTCGCCGTCTCTCCTGCAATACTGCCCTCCCAATCCAATTTGCCGTTCAATGAGACCAAAATATAGAGCAATGACACCTTTTCCTCCGTCCATGGTCCATGTAAGAGCTTCTCTGGCACATAGAACCCCTCTGCAAAGCTGAGATACGTGATTTTTGAAAATCTATAAGGCCATAGGCCCTCAAACTCGTCTTGCCCAGGGACAGTCACGCCGGTCGAAGCCCATGCCTTGCCCCGAAGCTTGACAATGGCATCATGTGCCTTTTCCACATAACTCAAAAAGAACGGCCAGGTGTAAAATTGACACGTGAGTACATCTGACTGTACGACGGGATCTGACGTCTTTTTCCGCGTCCGGTGGTTGTTCCTGTGATCGACCGTCGCGAAGAAAGTTCGCATGCAGTACTCTAAGCAGACCGCCTTCGAGGAGAGTCTACGTCCGAGATCTGGTGAGGCTCGCGGAAGGGATATGTTCATGGAGTACAAGAAGATCATTTCGAGGAGTTCCTGCGGTAGGCCTTGGAGAGTTGGCATCGCGGCTATTGTTGCCTTTCTCGGCTTGGCTCTTGATAATTTGGATTTTGATGGGTTTTGTGGTGCAGAGACTTGAGATGCGGAGGATTTGACAATTCTTCGATTTCCCTTCTTACCTCTGCTTCGTAAAGGAGTGAGGTCCGTTATAGGTTGTTGGGAGCCTTGCATGGCGCGGGATTGCGTAGCCAATGTGGCTGGGAGTGGGCAGGCAGCAACACTCAAGAGCTGGAGTTACTTCATAGGCATAGCGCTAAAGAAGTTCTCGTACGAGTTGGTCAAGCCGATTTGGGGCACACCATGTACAGATTATTCTCACATGAGAGGTGACTCTGGCCAGGTTGTAATTGAGGTGCGCATGTTCGGTGAAGTTGAGAGATCTCTTAGCGACGTCGGTTTACAGGAAAGAAATTTAGACGCGATAGCCGCTACTTCGAGTGGACCCACTGCAAGTAAGGGTTACATTCGAAGACAAAGTGCATCTCTGATCGCTGTACGGTTGAGGGAGACCATCATCTGCACAGTGAACTGATCTACATTCTTTAAACTATATTCATTTGATTACTATTATTCCCTAGAAGGATGATGCAAAGATGCTACTAGCTATGATCATGCATGTCAATTCATATTACCAAGATTCCAACTCGAAACATCAAAACGATATCGACAAGGAATGAGTAAACCGCTGCCCGTTAGAAGAACTCAGTATGTGAAGATTGTACGTCCATGTTTGCAAATAGCCCCATGGTCTCCCCTTTTATATGCACGTCACCTCGGTCACACTATAGTAGAGCAACCGCACCCATTACACCGGCAGCTATGGCACCGAGACCATACGCGGCGGAGGCGGCGGCGCCGGTGAATTCTGTGGGTGGAGCACTGACAGTGGCGGAGAAGTTACCCGTAGCAACTGGTGCTTGTGGTTGTCTGATATGCGATCAGTGACAAGTCAAAGAAAATGGTCGGTGGAAGGATTATGCGACTTACCCATCGGATATTTGGGAGACCAGAGGTCCAGTGGGCACCTGAGGTTGACCATCAGAGATCTGGGTGATGACGGGTCCCGGTGGCACCACAGTGGGAACTTGGGGTTGACCATCTGAGATTTGGGAAACAACGGGACCAGTTGGAACTTGAGGCTGGCCGTCGCTGATCTGAGATATTACCGGTGCGCCAGTAGGTACTTGAGGCTGTCCATCACTGATCTGAGATATCACTGGGGCACCAGTGGGCACTTGAGGTTGTCCATCGCTGATCTGAGATATCACCGGGGCACCAGTGGGCACTTGAGGCTGTCCATCACTGATCTGGGATATGACAGGAGCAGCTGTGGGAACTTGGGGCTGGCCATCGCTGATCTGTGAGATAACAGGTGCACCTGTAGGGACTTGAGGTTGACCATCGGAGATTTGCGAGACTGGGGGGTAACCAGTGGGAGCCTGAGGCTGGCCGTCGCTAATCTGGCTAACTGGAACGTTTGTAGGTACTTGAGGCTGGCCATCACTGATCTGAGTTGGAACTGGGCTGCCACCGCCGCCGCCAGTCAAGGCGACAAGGTAGATCGGTACACAGTGTTCGGCCCACTTTCGATCATAGAGGTTGTGGAAGCTTCCACTCCAGCATTGGTAGAAGATCGAAGAGCCGCCAAGGGCCAAGCTGTTGTTGGAGCAAAGAGAGAAACCGCTAGTATAGATGGCTCCTGCTTGGGGAGGCGCATCAAATTGGAATTGGTAGTTGCTGGCGATGTATCCAGTACGGTCGGCTTGGTCCGTAAGAATACCATTAGCCAGCGTGAGTGTGAGGATGCCAGCTTGTTGACGTTTTTCAACATCCCGTTTGGCCGATGAGGTCACATTGACGACGGAAATCTGGAATTTACCATCGTGGGACTCGGAGCAACCAGAGGGTGCTGGTGCCTCTGGAGCAATGGCAGAGGTGACCGCCTGTGGCATTGGGTTGGCCAACGCGCAGGCCGCGAAGGCGAGGGCAGCGAATGTGTGCTTCATTATTGTATGATTGTGTAGTGCTTGCAGATGTCGAGGTGAGGGTGTTCAGAAAAGATATACTTTGTTTCCAGCGAGAGATAAGAGCAACAATTGGACTGATGAACGAGGTATCAGGCCAAGCAGTAGGAGTGAAACAGCAACAATCGGCCGAACTGATAAGTGTGAGTGTAAGAATGCGGGTTGAGGGGACAACTAAATAGACAACAATCTGCACTCAACATAAATGGACATGTCACATCAGATCGAGTTGCGGCAACGCCGGGGTTGAAAACATGTCGATCAAGAACCACGCGTCAATAGAGTCCACAAAGACCTAGTACAGTGGAGGGGGGCGGGTGAACTGGCTGGAGAGCGAACGGCTAATGGTGATGTTTGAAGTGTGTCATTGGCTCATTCCTTGTCCAACCCCTCCGAAGCATCCCCACCGCAGTCCTGCGTTCTCGTGAGGTTTGACATTTGTATTGTCCTCTTGGTTTTTCTTGCTTCTCTTGATTGTTCTTAGCTCTCAGCCACAATCCGCCTTCTTTGAACCGGCCTGCAAGCGTTAGCGCTAGAAAGACAATGGTTCAGTTTGCTACTGAGGCACGAGGCTGGTGAGCCGGTTTGATGATGTCTCACAGCAGAATGCAGCCATGAGTGCAGACGACGGGAGCAGTATTGTCCCCATACGCCTGTGAACGGCCAAGAGGCTCAAATGACCTTGAGACACTTGGGATATGTGTAAGGCATTCAACCTGTCCATGCCTCGGATGAGAATCAAGACATCATCATCATACGCCCGCATGAGCAATGTGCAAACATCCCAGAGCAGTTGAGAGTCGATACAGCTTGCGCAGCTCCTGGAGGGGATGGAGGGATTAGAGGCAGGAGGGAAGTCCGCGGACTGGAAACGGGACGATGGAGTAAGAAAGTATGCATCAAGATCTGCAGGTTAATATGCTATGTCCGCTGATTTCCATGAGGATGATGTTCGATTGGTGGATGCTACAATGCAAACCAAAGTTTGACGTCGTTACTCCGACCCGATCGGGTTTAGCTCTTCCCTTCGCTATCGATATCGATAAGTTCCCACTCTCAATGCAACTCACAAACCGCAACGCTAACTACTCCAAACACCAACTAACTGCTCGTAATCGTAAGTCGGTCGCTATAATCCTACTTACTATGACTTAGACGGATACGTACGTGTAAGTGCAGATGTATCAGTAGATTACATATTCCATTGTTTGGTTGTGGCTAATTTTCAGCCATCCCCACGGCTTCGACGCGCGCGCAATTGAGTCCTCCAGTCGCACTCGAAACAACCGGACATTCGCAACCGACAGTGGCAGACGTCAGTCCCCGCCTCTCTTCATGCAAACTATAAAGGTCCGCAAGCATACTCCGACCGTAAATGAGGTCAGACACTTGTAAGAAGAGTTCACCAGTTTGGACGAAACACTCTCCTGAGTGCGACGATACATAATCCCAATGTGTTATCGAATCAGTCCACAGACAATTCTTGGATCCTCGCCTATTGATACACCCTGATGATCTGTTCCTGGATTCGTTTGTTGGTTCTGCAAACGAGCGCAAACAGTGGCTAAAATTCATGCTCAGCAAAGTGATCGGCTCGGATGTGCCTAATTCCCTAGGATCAAGATGAAATGACGTGCTCTTTCAGGTAATGACTTGTTGTTCGGCTACAAAGAGTATCCGGCTCTCACGCCCCAGAGTTCTCTAGCCGGCGTGGGGCGCGATGCTCCAACGAACTACTTTATTGTTGAAAGACTGGGGCAATGACAATGCTCAACATTGTACCCAGCATGCAATCGGTGATCAACCATGGCGACTTTGCGATCTTTATAGCGTGTACTCGCACATCTCTTATTATTATAATACACAAGCTTCGTACTTCAGCATTACCTGATGACAACCTCTCTTCCTAAACTCTAACCCCGCGATGCAGCAACGGATCAATAACCTGCTTCGAACCGGGGCTTTCTGGCCTATTATCTGCTACTACTTTTCAGCCCTCGTTTGTTAGATTTTCATTCGTCGATTTAAATGGTATTCGGATCTAGTCGATAGTTTACTACCAAGTGTACCATACAATAGGGAAGATAGCGCCGGAGCTGATTGTTTTCTATCGCGAGCGCCAGCGAAGCTATCAGTTGTTCCGAATCAACTTCTTTTAGTGCGATTGTCTTTAAGCGGGGCGTTCACTTTGTGAAAATGCAGTTTTTGAGCGGGCGACGATGATGACGATGGTAAAACAAACTACCGAAATCTGGGACCCAGTGCTCTCATCAATTAGCATCCGATGAGGGCACCACGATTACGTTTTCCTGACTCTTGAACAGGGCATTCCGCCGGTTGCAATCCCATATCAGGTTTTCAAGAACCAGAGCTTATCAATGGCATTGTTAGACCACTATAGTATCATAGAATTATATTATTCGCCTACTATTCATGTGATCGTGTGACATTTTTCCCAATGATGACAATCACATTGACTGGACAGGGCGACAAAGCCATAGATTTTGTTAGTTTCCTATGGTTTACCCATACACAATGTTTAAGTGAAAATGCCATTGGCATAGTAAAAGTGGGGTGCATTCCAAATCTATACTACACACATCAGGTCATCAATTCTACATAGTAGTACAAGTAACGCTCAGAACGGACTTCCAGCTTAGGAAACAACGAAGAAGAATAAGAGGTAACGAGAGCGTTACATAGGAAGGTTTAGCTCTGGATAATCCGGTATCTTCCACCCGTCACTATCATCAGATTGCCACATGCTCGCCAACGCATGAAGCCGGAATTTTGATACTGCCCACATGATATTTCTAAGTACCCAAACCCCCAGTGAAGACGAGGGGAAGAACATGCCGAACGAAGAAGGCATCTTCTGACATTCATCGATTGGCGGTCGAGCCAGGCGCTCATACGACTCCAAGGCTGCGTCTACGTTTCCATCCTGCCTCGCCAATTCTCCTGCAAGCAGATAGGAACCGATCAATGAGAGTGTAGTTCCCAGACCTGTGAATGGACTTGGGCAGTATCCAGCGTCTCCTAGGAGTACTACACGGCCGGTGTAAAGGCTCTTCATGTGTACCTGTCCGATTTCATATGCGTAGAAATCGTCACAATCGTCCATTCCGCCGAGAAGTCTTGGACTTTCCCATCCCGCATCCTGAAAAGCACTCTTCCATATGTTCTTCTGTTCTTCTACCGGAAGCTTGTACGAGTCCTTCATAGGCGTCCCGTCCATGGTGAACAAGTAGGCTTGCGTGGTAGGGCGGTTGCTGTTCCGTGTCATTATGAACCTGCTTCGAGGGGCGCTGTACATTTGAGCGAGTCCTCCATCATTTCCGCCTTTCGGGACGGTATAATAGGCAGCGTGAATCCCGATCGACTTGAATGAATTATCGCTTGCTTCCTGTCCAAAAGCCAATCGTCTTGTACGTGACCCTTGCCCGTCCGCACCAACGACAAGGTCGAATCTCCCAGTCTCGCCATTGGAGAAGGTAACATTGACCTCATTGTCCTGTTGTTCGAGCGCCGAGATGCTGGTACCGAAGACATATTTAAGAGCTCCCTCTTTCCCATGTTCTTCGTCTAGACTTGATCTCTGTCTCAAACTCGCCTCGTATAGGATCTTTACCAAGTCTCCACGCATGATTTCGTACTCATTCGTCAAGGCGAGTCTGCGAGCCTTCTTGTCACCGGCGGGTGCTACACCAAAGCTTGCTATAGCTTTTCCATGAGCATCGACAACCTCCATCCCCGTCTCCTTGACGCACTGGGACTTGACAACTTCTTGGAGACCCATCTTTTTCAGGATCGGTAGGCCTTGGTCTTTCAGATCGATCTGCTGTCCCGCGAGACGCAGGGAAGGGGAGCGCTCGATCACCGTGATCCTGTGTCGGTGGTTGGCGCCATGCAAGAGGGTCGCCAATGCTGGTCCGCAAACTCCTGCACCGATAATGAGGATGTTGAGTGACATTGTGATATTCTTTGATGGTAGGGACAAATTACTTCCAAGAACTAGATAGTATCATGCAACAAAAGTCAAACTTAGGGAATTTTGAACTCTTGTTTCCAAAAGCCGTAGCGGTCAATCCTGCTAGCTATATAGCATTTTGAAGAAGGTCTTTGCACTATGTGACAATCTAAACTTCCAGGGCTCCAGGACTCCAGATAGGTCTGATGGAGTTAGGCAGAAGGATAAATTCGGGGTATTGCATGACAACTACGAGCCGTGGGCGGAGATATGACGGCTCCGCGTAGAATGTTGTATACTCCGATGGGCATAGTGCGATTTTCTTACGGCGAGTCGGCGGTTCGTCTCACCTATACTCAGAATCGGAGGTTGTCAGATATATATCTTGCCAATCAGCGTTGGATGGGGTACGACGCCTCGACTCAAGTGCTCGGAGATGGCGGCGCAGGCTTCTTTTGTCCGCGTGCCACCAGCCACATGCTGCGATGGGATTCGCTTGTTCGGTTGTCTCCCGTGCGTCATCCTTAGTGATGTTTGCTCTTTTCGGATTCATCGCGATAGTACGGAAAAATGCGAGTTGTTTTTGCACATTACTGGGACGCGCATTTTGGGAGTTGCGACGGGCTGGGGCAGGGTGATGATGGGTCTTGCGGTTGGTATTCCGATGGGGTTGACTGGTTTGAGGGTAAATGTTTTGTTGTTGCAGTTGTCGTCGCGTTGTGTGCAAATAACGGGTTTTTCGGTCAATTGTTTTAGAGGAACTTATCAGATGCTTCTGTGCATGAGAGGTACCTGACTATTGCCTACCTTGGTTGTGATAACATGTTTCTTTCACTGCAATTCAGATCTCAACAACAAAGACTACAACGATCATTCATTTATAATCGAAAAGGGATATCATTCGTATTAACTAATTCCACCTATTTGGATCGTAGAAATTCCTGACCCATTCAAAACTGACATCTCTTGAGAGATCAACCTCGACAATTATAGCAATCGCGCTGCTTCAGTTACTTTCCTTCGCCGGCCCTCTTCACGCCTCCTGCAATCCTATTTGCACCATCTTCGACACTGGTAGTGGCATCTGCGATACCTCTGGCAACCGGTCGTCCTGCGCTTCCCGTAGCACCTTCGAGTGTCTCGCCAACACCTCGTCCCAGTGCGCCGACAACTCCTCCAACAGTATTTGTGACTCCACCGACAGTGTTTCCAACGGTCGAGGTGACGAATTTAACGCCGGACGTGACGCCGGATTCCTGTTGGCCAACGGGCATGTTGATGGAGAGGGATTTGGTGTTTTGTGGATTGTTTTAATGGGCTGAAATGAGTATATGGTGGTGGCTTTGGTTCGATTTCCAAAGCTGAAATTGAATAATGATTTTGTTTATCTTTGACTTGGTAAAGGCAAGCTTTGAGAGACAGCAGTCTGGACCAATTTATGTGTGAATGGATCAGTGACGTCATAGCGAGTCTCCTATACGCGTCTTTCGAGGACAGCAAGGATGCGATGACACCGAACAGGGCTTTAATATCTATCATACCCAGCAAGGCGCAGCTCGCCACCATCGTCACGTTGATCTTTGTATGACCGTCCCCTGTGTTAAGATGATACAGGTCCAGATGAGGTAGTACGTACTTGTAAGGGTCTCAGATCTAGTACCACCTGCAAGTACCCCATATTCACTATCATAAAAGATACGAGGTAGTTAGCGTTACGCTACTCAAGATCTCTAGGCTTCTTATTAGATCCTTGATCGATATGTGAAATGCAATAGTCTAAAAGCACACAGCTCTTCGGGTCACCCACGCATAGGCTGGCAGCTAGTCCTAGCTACCTAGATACTAGGGAGGTGTGTGCGCATGTACATACACTTTCTGGAGCTACTCGAAAATCAAAGATGCCAACTTACTGTGTAATCTCGAACCAGACATTGTATCGCCGTCGACAACAATTGATTTTAGTGTGCAAGACTGTATTTCAAGTCAGATAGAGTATCTATGGGACCTCCCCTGAATAATGCCTCGTTCGGAAATGCATACCTACACGGCCACACTCCACCACTGGAGTACGTACTCAGGTATGCATCTTGAGAAACATCTGGGGAATGCCACGATTTTGCATTATGTTACACCCAGTGAAGATCCGGTTGTCAAGAGCCTCTTTCAAAAGTCCTGAATCGTATGTACACACATCGTGCGGAATCTAGGTATACTGAAATGGCACTCTTACTACTCTGTTCTGTACGCATGGATTTGCGGCACGGTGCTCCACCTAAACACGCTATGCCACCCCCGGCAAAGGAAGGCCGAGCTCGTGCATCATCCCGCGTATTCGACCAACGTTCAACTCTCCCACTTCATGATCCTCCCTGCTGCAATTGATTCCGACGACACTCGCTCCTAGCTAACATGCTGCCTAAACGATTCCATTCCGCTCACCCCCACCGATGAATAGTCAGCGAATCCGCTGGGGCCGCCCTCCGCGCTCCAACTCCATACCCTAACGATGACCTCCAACATCCGCGTATTCGTACACTTTAAGGAGTCGACCGTTTTCGCCGGAGAAGATATCGAATGCACGATAACATTTCAGAATGTAGCTCCGACTGATAATAGTCCAGAGCGGTCGCCTGGTCCGGCTGGTAGGAAACAGAACGGGTTTGCGCCTGGCGGGGAACGACAGCGGAAGCTCCCCACGCTTCATTCGTCGACGAGGCCATCTCTATCCCATAACTCGTCTTATGTCTCTCAAATGCCACCTCCGCACCTTCGCGGCCACAGACCCGCACTATCTCTTAACGCACCTTCTTCGGCCGGGGGTAGAAAATCGCCTGTACCGCCAACAGGGTTCGGCGGTTCTGCAGCTGGGCGCCATGGACATGGAAGGTCATTATCAATCGTTTCGATAGGGACAGATGCTGCCACAGAGGTCAGCCATGATCGCAGATCTTCAAATAGGAGGCCAGCGCGAGGGCATGGGAGATCTGCCAGTCTACAGGTTGTTCCTGGGCGGCCAAACCACTTCCCAGGTAGCTCATTGCTTTCTGCCGTGGAATTGAAAGGGTAGGCTGACACTCAATTAGTTAATTCGCCCGGACATCGTTCTGCAACACATCATTCACCGCTCACCAGCGGAGGGTTCTCTCCACCTATAATACAAGAACCAGCTTCAGATCTTCCACTTCCTATACGGGCCGGACGCTCACGAACGCCGGGCATATCGACAGCTCCGAACACACCCGCACTATCTGTACAAACAAGAAAGCCATCCGGATCGTTCTCACAGAACTTCAAGTTTCCGGCTGCTCCTCCCTCCAACGATGCGCCGTCAGAGCAACCCAAACCGAGCGAAGGAGTAAACAATACCCGCGCGATTGCGCCACAAATGCGTAGAAGCTCCCCCCGACCCCCAGATGATCCAAACAACTCCAGCTTAGAGGCACTCTCTCCCGTTGCCCGGATATTGTCAGGCTCGAGCATGCATGGTACCCCTAGAAGCAGCGGAGAGTTTTACTCAATGAGCAACAATTCGAGTGAAACATTGGCCTCGGAATACATACCGCATCCGACAGCAAGACTGCTTGGTCGCCCTCCTATGCACCAACGCCGAAGCTCTCAGCTCGTTCCCCAGGTCCCCCAGAAGCGCCCGGAAACGTTGATGATGGGATATGCACAGGTAATGGGGTCTTTTACTCTAGACGGTTCCTTGATCAACCAGGCCCCATTCGAAGAGGTCAAGAGAAAGGGAGTTGTTGGAGGCCAAGGAGGTGGTGGAGTCGTTGGAGTTGAACGAACCAAACGTGAAAGCGGTCTGTTCGGGGCCTTAGGATGGAGTAACATTGGAGAGTCACTGGGCGGGTTGCTGGGCTCATCAGAACCCTCAAGCATTCGGGAGATGCGGGGAATCGCAAGTTCAAAGACGGTGCCATTGATTAGCACGCCACAGTCAATCCTGTTTGTGGATCTTCGGTTGGCACCGGGGGAAAGTCGAAGCTACAAGTACAGCTTCACACTTCCCAGGGGACTGCCCCCCACTCACAAAGGACGTTCAATGAAGGTGAATTATCACCTCACAATAGGGACCCAACGGCCAGGCTCTTCCAAAGACCAACAGGTGAAGCATGTTGATGTACCCTTCCGTGTCTTTGGCAGCGTGAATAGTACGTATTCCCTGGCTTGAACCTCTTTTGCTCATCTGCTAACAAACAGAAAGGCCGCGGCGAGATACTTGGACACGACCTGATGTCTCCCTATATAATCCTTCGAGACCAAGCCCGGACTTCGAGTCTCGAAAATGAGAAACCCTTTTCCAATGGCGCTCTGGCTAAGAAGAACAATGCACTCGACATCCAAACAAACGACTCGGACTTCTCCGAATTTCTGACTTATGTAGATAACTTATTGGACAGACCACGGCAAAATTCCAGCATGGGTCTTCTCTCCCCCACCGAAACCCTTCCTGGCCGCTCATCCATCGCAGAAGAGCCACAGACCATGAAGGAGGCCATAGATCTTGCCATCCTTCGCAGTAACCTGACAGGCGTTGCGAATCAAAGTGCGAACCGATTTGAGATCGCTAGAAGCGGTCGACGAGTCGCCGTGATAATGCTTGCCCGGCCAGCCTACCGGCTAGGCGAGACGATGTCCGCCGTCATCGACTTTACCAACGCCGACATCCCCTGCTACTCTCTATCGATATCCCTCGAAACGGCCGAAAAGGTCGACCCAGCAATAGCGCTCCGTTCAAATGCATCCATATACCGGGTCACGCGCAAGAGCCACGCACACTTCTCCGCCAACGCACTCTTCGCAAGGCGATTGGCCTTCTCCCCGACAATACCCCCGAGCAGCACGCCGGAATTCATCACCAGCGGCGTGAGCCTTGAATGGAAGCTCCGCGTCGAATTCATCACGCCGAGATTGTCGCACGCCGAGGAAGGCGAAGAGGTCTATTGGGATGACTTGCTGGAGGAAGTGACGAGCGACGATCGAGGCATCGTCCTCGCGGCTGTCGAGCGATTGCCGGCCGAGAGCTTCGAGGTGCAGGTTCCTGTACGAGTCTATGGAGCTGTCAGTGGCAGCAACCCAGAGGCCTCTGACGATGAAGGACTCGTCGTATGAGGAATTTTCTTCTCTTCCACCACCATCACGGTCACGGTTACAAACCACCATCGGCGTTATGAAAGCGTACACGGCCGTTTAAACAAGGCGCTACTGGGCACCTCATCTTACATCTTCACTGCATCATCTCCTTCCCTCCGTTCAAACATACCTCAAACATACGACAAGCTCCAAGCATGGTCCTCCTTCTAGCATTGTAGATACACAGCCACCACCACACTTACCATTTCCATCCCTCCATCCCTCCCTCTCTCACACATACATACATACACACACACACACACACATCCGCGCCAACGCAAGCAATCCTCCACCATACCCTCCACCTCAACTGCCTAGGCACCATTTCCCTTCCCCTTCCTTCATCCTTCTTCCTTCCACTATCCCATATTCCAGTTTCCCCCATTTTAGCCTTGCCTTCAGTTGTAGAATAAGAGTAAAACGAAAAAATTTAACTAACTCTTTTTGTTCATTCATGCTGCGTTTCTTGGTTGACTCAGACTGGTGGTGGTTGTGAGGGTTCTTGCCCGTCTTGATGTTTCTGCTATACCTACCTAAGTATCTAGGTGCCCGTTGTTGTGACAATTGGTAGACGGATCGTTGGATTGAATGGATTTGACTACATATTGCGAGATCTGAGATTCCACCTTCCGTAAATACTAAGTACAGATGCCTCGCTGCGTGAGTGGGCATGGGAGTGCAAATTAGTAATTTGCACGGTTTTTTAGGTAGTTTCTTTTCATGTTCTAAGGTGATGTGAATATGGAGACGGAAATAAGAGGGTAAGTGGAGTAAAGGATGGATGGAGAGTGCAGATAGATGGGTAGAGGAAGGGGAAAGGGTGCAGGTCGGTGTGGACATTCTCTCTGAGGCCTGAGGATTTTATGTGCCTAAATGATATGTGTTGGCAACAAAAGACGAGGGAGACACGGAGAGGAGGCTGGATTGGCAATGGTATCGAACTGTGAAGATAGGCGATAACTGTTTTCTTTCGAATGAATGAATGAATAGATCGATGGGTGTGATAACGTTCCATCAGCGTTCTTGTTGGCCGATCGAATGGACAGCGAAGAAAATGAAGAGCGAGAAGGAAAGCGACATAGGCCGGTGGTGAAGTAAAATGGTGATGATGAAAAGGGTTCCATTTCCTCTCACTGACAGCGTGGGAGGCAGAGTTTTATATACACGTAGAGTTTTTTTCGAGTTTAGTAAGATTTTTGTGTGTTGAATTTCTGGATATTGGACCTCTCCTTCTTTCATCCATGGTTTCCAAGATAAGATAAGGAGAGAAAAAGTCTCACATTTGCACCCCTAGCCCATCTCCCAAAAAAAGAAAAGAGTTATATAAAAAATTTCCCATGAATGCGAGTAAAGTACCTTAGACAGTAGAGGGTAATATAAAAAGGATATTAAGATTACGACACCATCCACCAGGCACCGCCGAGAATACCAACAAGGACGATGGTGGTGAGGATACCAGCTCCCGCCTTATCGCCCGTGGTAATGTCGTCGAAGACGATGGGGGTGTTCTTGCTGTTTCCACCGGCGGAGGGATCGCTCTTGGAAGTACCACCGGTCTTCATGCTGACGGGTCCAGGAACCTCGTCGACGAGTAGGTTCTGCATGACTTCCAGGGCAGACATCTGCTCACCGACACCGAAGCTACCGTCGTTCTGGCCGTTCTTCCACCAGCGGAGACCACAGGTGGTTTGGTCCTCTCCGGCGTTGCATTGGGCGGCGGCAGCGGCGGCGGAGACCTTGAGCTTGGGCATGATCATGTCGCGGGTCCAGGGGGCGACCTGCATGGTCCAGCCCATCCAGCGGCAGAGATAGGCCTTGAAGGAGCGCTGGTCAACGTCGCACTTGCCGTTCCTCTCGCAGGCCACCTCGAACATGACATCAGCCTGGTCTTTGGAGAAGAAGATGTCGGTCGAGTTGATGATGTTGGTCAGATGGTTCCTCCACTTGTCACTCTGGGTCTGTTTTGGGTCAGCAAAGCTATACTTTATAAGTAGCCGATTATCAGACTTACCATGTTCCAAAGGGCAGCAGCACCGGCCATGTGCACGCCAGCGTTGTAAGTCCATTGGATGTGGCTGACTTTGCTACAGTTGAGCCTGTCGTCCGAACCGTCGAAGAAATGGTAGTCGGGGCTGATGAGGCCAATGTTCATCTCCCACTCAAAGGTCTTCTCGGCCCAGTCACTGTAGGTGGTGTTTCCGGTGTATTTGGCAAGGCGTGCAGCGATATTGAAGAAGCATCCGTTGGAGATGGTGTTCTTGTAGTTGTAACCGTTGTTGAAGGTGAAGATCTGCCACTTCAAACCACCACCGCAGGCAGTCATATCCCACCTTGCCGCCTGGGTGTTGAAGACGGCCTGGGCCAGTGTGAGCCATGAAGGAGTGTTGCCTTCGGGGTCGGGAAATTTGTTCTCGGCGGCAGACATGGCAGCCATGCCCCAGAAAGCCTGGTCGTCGTTTCCGAGGGTCTTGGTCTGATTGGGAGGCATGAAGGCAGAGAAGTCACCGATCTGGTGGATCATGGCCTGCTTCGTGATGGCATTGTATGTGTCGTCGCCCGTGTAGTACCAGTAGTCGACGAAGGCATTGAACATGGCTCCAGCCTCCCACCAGTAGTATGGATCGGGCAAGTTGCCAGGCGTATCACCCAGCTTATCACCAGTGTACCATTTCCTCAAACCGGCAGCAACGATCTTTGCACCCTTCTTGATGGAAGCTAGCGGTCAATGTTAGCAGTTGGGTAGGCCGGGAATCAGAGTGACAAGCTACGGACCTGGATCGTCCACATTCAGCTCAATGGCGCCTGTAGTAGCGGACAGGAAACCGAGCGCGAGGAGCGCCGTTGATGTAAACTTCATTGTGTGTTTATGTATCCAGTGCGATTGGGAATCGGAGTCGAGTCTTCCGCGCTTCCGACTGTTCTAGGGGTCGCAAGCACCTGGGCAAAGTAGAGGTTGAACGCGCAGCGCTCCGAATGGTGTCTGGCAGACGGTGACGGCTTCCTCGAATCTATGCAACGGGAGCGATTCGTATGTAGCGAGGGTGAACGATAGATGGGCTAGCGCGAGCAGAGGGAAGTCGACAGGAGGGCGGCCGGAGGGTGGGTGAGGTGTGAAACGAGCGACGGGGTGGGTTTCGATGGGGGATTGGGATGGGGAGGCGGACAACGGGCGGAGAGTGGATGTCGAGAGGAGACGAGGAGTGCGAAGAAGCAGGAGCAGCACGACGGGATTATCACGGGGCAGTCAGTTGTACGTGACTGTAGCGATCCAAGTGAATGTGGGTGGGAAGCAAGAGGTTGGAAGTTGGAGGAGGGGGGTTCAGTTGGTGGTGGTGGTGGTGGTGGTGGTTGTTAATAGCAAGTGGTAGCGCTGGGTTGTTGTATGGGCAGGACTATGGAGTATTACTCTACTCTACTCGTAGGTCATTCAGGAGAGCCTCTCGTCTCGCTCTCCTCCTCCTCTCTCCGTCTCTCCAAGGATTCAATAAGATCCACATACACTATCCAACGCCAAACCAATCCTGGACTCATTGCCAAGCTCTTACAGTATCCTCCGTATGTTTGAAATGGCCAGGAAATGTTCGCAAACGGTCAATCCTCTCAATCCGGTAAAAGATGCAACCTCAGCACTGCCACCATGCTGCTTGTGGTGCGAAAATTACATTGCTGATAGCCCTATCCTACGAGTACCTATCCTTATTGTCGTATTCTAAGAGAGGGCAGCCAGCCGTCGCAGGCAAGGAGTACGGCGCATACGGTGCAATTCAATTATTATTTTTAATAGGCAGCGGAGCGTTTGCCATGGGCATGGGCTTGGTGGTGGTGGTGGTGGTGGTGGTGGTGGTGCATTGCGTGTCTCAGTTGCTTCCTTCAAACCTGAGCCGTGGCAGCGTGGCAGGCTACTCATTTCCAAGGCTACCCAAGATATTACCATCAAGAGGGCCAGCACCAAAGAGAATTAAAATGGCAATGTTGAAGATCAGGCCAAGGACTGGTCAGTATTTATTCGGCTTGCTTCATCCTCGTCCTGTTCTGTGAATACGGTGCCTTGTAATGACTACTGCACTGCCTAGGGAATGTCGTGCACCCACCCATCCTACACAGAAACTACTCGTACCTGACGGCTGTCTCTGGTCTAGGACTCTGGGTGGAACTCTGGGCACAGGACAGGCAAAGCGCGGCGACTAAATTAGAACAAAGGGAGAAGAAGAGAAAGAATACGTAGAAGAAGGGAACCCGGGAGGCAAAGGCAAGCGAAGGGTCTTCTGGATAAAAACTCAACGGTTGGCCGGAAGCTGTTGGTGAGGTGACGCTGCGTAATCCCCACACTGGACTGGACTGGACTGGTAGGCTGGAGGCTGTAGTCTCGCCCTTTGCCACGCTACAGCCTGCGACCATGACCACGACCACGACCACGAACTATTATACTCGTACATACAGGGGACCATTATTTGCTGTCGTTCCTGGTAATGGGTATAATTATTTACATACTTGCACACAGCACACACTATGAGTAACTTGGAGGAGAAGGCCGCGACTTTCTTTCGGGCTTAGCAAGGAACGTGCCGGATGATGGGAATGACTCTAATTGCGTCGTACGAATCCATGAGGCTGAGCATTCGCCTTCGTATCGTATCCGCGTATTGTATCGTATGGTACCGTATTGTATTGAACCCTGTCGTGTCATTGGTCACATGCGCTGGCTGGACAACGACAGGGGAGGGAGGCTGAACAAAATGTCGATGACGACCATCCAGGAACAAGAATGGCAGTCAAACAAACCTCCCTTATGAAGGAATAAATAAACGAATTGCTTGAATGGAAATGAATGAACCTGCAAACAAAGGCACACCAAGGATAAGGAGATCTTTGACAATCAGAAAATAGAAACGATGATTGAATGAATTGAAACTCTGCACGTAACACTGTCACAAGACCCTCCTCTGTCCTTTTCTAGTAGGTAGGTAGTTAGTTAGAGAGGCAGTCTTGTCTTGTTAACTTGATTCGCATTTATTCTTCCTGTTTGTTAAAACAGCTCTGATCCCACCACATCACAATTATTTTATTATTTTATTTTATTTTTTCCTCTTTCCTCTGGAATTCTCAGCACATAGTAAGTTTGCCCTGCCCTGTAATCTATTGCGCGTTGTTGCGCTGTGTTGCGTTGCGTTGACTGGATTTCCCGCGCAGTTCCACGTTCTTCTCAGCCTCAAACCACTTTCTGACCAACCCGTTACAAGCTCGCTCCAACCTCCAACCACTTCCCTCGCCCGTCCACCTCTCACTCTTCTTCCTCTTCTCTTTCTTCTCTCCTCCTCCATACAACCTCAACCTTTCTCTTTATCCACAACAACTCGCCCGCATCTTCATCCCACCCAGTCTCACGCCCGCTGCCCTCGTTTCGATACCTTTAAACACCTTTCCGTCACCTCCCACCCTCCCACAATGGCCGACCGCGAGCAACCTTACGACCCGTACATTCCCACCGGCGGCGACGCCAACCAAGGCGGCCAGGGCCAGAATGGCAACCAGCGCACCCAGGCACTCCAAGCGGTACGTCTATTCGAATGATGGATTTTGTTATTTTGCGCTTTGCAGCACCTCTGCGACATCTGTTCCAGCGAGTGGCGGACTTCCGAGCGAGCACGAGCTGTCGGACTACGTAGGCACCCGAGGCATCGCACCCATCCGCCGTATGGCAATGGCCACGACGATGACTCTGTCCACGATGCCATCGTAACGTCCACTCGGACTCGCAAGGAGTCAACAGCACACATCCGCAGCGAGAGGAGGTCGCACTATTGCATGAATCCATCTCCTTCGCACTTTTTCCCTCTTCGGGCGCCGAGCTAACGTGATGTTTTGCAGGAAATCGACAGCACCGTAGGCATCATGCGCGACAACATCAACAAAGTCTCCGAGCGTGGTGCTCGCTTGGACTCGCTCCAGGACAAGACCGACAACCTCGCCGTCTCCGCGCAGGGTTTCCGACGAGGCGCAAACCGTGTCCGCAAACAGATGTGGTGGAAGGACATGAAGATGCGCATGTGCCTCATTGTCGGAATCATCATCCTCCTCGTTGTCATCATTGTCCCCTCTGGTATGCTTTAACACCTGACTCACTCTCCCCGATTCCAGCTTCCGCAGAGGCTGACCAAGCAACCACAGTCGTCGCAACCCGATAGATTGCCCTCTACGATACCTCACGAAACGAAACAGCAGCACCATTTAATAGGAGAGGGATCGAGTGTTTGAAAAGTTGGCATAGCTGTCTGGAAAACGGCCTCAGTGGCTGCGAAATGCACGGCTACCTGATGATGCAAAGGTCCCTGTACTAACGTCCACGGCGAACTGGGAGCGATGGGTTTGGTTTTTTATTTTCTCAATGTCTTTCACTGCATTTCCAATTTTAGGCCAACGGTCACGGGATACCAACCATGTCCTCTACGCCTGTCACCGGGAAAGATCCATCTACATATACGTCTTTCTACGTGTCAGAAAGGAGGGTCGTCCTTGGGGGACATGGCTGATTAGACAATCACAGATTATGTTCGAGTTTGAATGAAATCTCGTAACTTTCACCCATGCGTTCTGCTTGCTTGCTTTGTGTGCTTTGTGTGCTTTGTGTGCTTTGTGTGCTTTGTTTCGCTACATGTGAGTTGCAATGTGACGTTCACGAGAGGATGACGAAGGTAAGGCACAGCCTTCCTCTATGTAAAGATCTTCAGGCAAGAAGAAGCGGGTGAGGCAGGCGTACAGCTACGGGAATGAATCCGACCTTCGGACTGCATGGATGGCAACTCTGTCCTGGCTAGACCCTAGGCTCCACGATGATGGAGTGGTGTAGTGACCGATGTAATTATTTGCAGATTCTCCACATTGTGACCGTCTGATGGCCGCTGCTGGGCGCACATCACTTCCAGTACTAAAGAGTTCCTGTGTGAGAATATCGGGGTCTACGACGTCACCGGCGCTCGTAACTGCTGCACAACAATCAACCGACAGTATTAGGCACATGCGAGAGAGTTCGCGACTGGACCCATGGGTTTCCCGGTCATGCTGCAATGGAAATAAAGAGTTAAAAAGGAAGAGAGATCTAATATACTCCGTACATAAGGTTAGGTTTGGTTGTAATGGCCAATCATAGATAGAGAACCCATCCCTTCCTCCTCTCTGCCTCACGCCCTAGACCTTGGAAAAGAAATATATGACTCTCCGGAATCCCATTACTAGTGAGCCATTTGCGACGGAATAGGAAAGGGAGAGGGGAGCATAACTAGGTAGGTATGGAGTGACTGTGAGAGGGAAAAAAGGCTTGCGAGTGAATTGTCGCTATTCCTGGTGTTGCTGCGCTATCGGACTTGGGAGCGAATTTTTTGATCGCAAGAGCTGCCCGCCGCGCGCGCTATTAGCGACCAGACCCCTCCCTCCCTCTCTCCTCCTCCCCATACACAGTGCGGTACTCTCCCGTTTATCGCCTAGGTAGTGCGGTAGTGCAGTAGTATCTCAGATATATCTGATAATCGCTCTGCACCGTTACTACCTCTTCTTCCCTTTCCACCTCAATTCTCCACTCTCCACTCCACCACTCCCACCAATTCCTTCCCATTCCCTCCGCCGTGCGTTGAGCGATTGTCGAAGCCTGCTTTCTTCCACCAGAAAGACACCATGCAGGGCGTCGTGCGTTCTGGTGCTCGATTGGCAGCTCGCTCGTCCCGCCGAGTCACCACATCGGGAGCTCTTCGCACCCTCCCACGAGCCCTCCTCCCAGCCACGAGCCGCCTCTACACCTCCTCCGCCGACAGTCGAGATGCTACCTCCATGCGATCTGCCTTCATGAGCCTGCTCGGAAGCGTCAGTTCCCGCCGCGAAATCGATCAGTACCTCGCCCAGTTCAAGTCCGTTTCCTCGCAGCAATTCGCTGTCGTTAAGGTCGGCGGCGCCATTCTTACCGACCACATTGATACACTATGCCTTGCTCTGCAGCATCTATACGCCATGGGTCTTTACCCTATCATTGTCCATGGAGGAGGCCCCCAAATGAATAAGATACTTTTGGACGCTGGTGTGGAGCCAGAGTTCATTGATGGCATCCGTGTCACCGACAAGAAGACTCTAGGCATTGCCAGGAAACTCTTCTTGGAGGCCAACATGGACTTGGTCTTGAAGCTCAGGCAAGATTGGGGCATTCCCGCCAGGCCCATCACCGCTGGCGTGCTCCAGGCCGACTACCTCGACAAGGAAAAGTGGAAGTACGTTGGCGACATCACCAAGGTCAACTCCAGGCCCATCATCGATGCTCTCAAGGCCAAGGAGTTGCCTATTCTCTGCTCCATGGCCGAGACCGAAGACGGCCAGATTCTCAATGTAAATGCCGATGTTGTCGCCGGCGCATTGGCCCGATCGCTGGAACCACTGAAGATCGTCTATCTCTCCGAGAAAGGCGGTCTCTTCAATGGCGATACCGGCAAGCTTATCTCGACCATCAACTTGGACGAGGAGTACGACACGCTCATGCAGCAAGCGTGGGTCAAATATGGCACGAAACTCAAGATTGTGGAAGTCAAGAAGCTATTGGACGACCTCCCCAAGACCTCCAGTGTGGCCATCATCCACCCGCAATACCTTGAGAAGGAGCTCTTCACGCACACCGGTGGCGGTACTTTGATCCGCAAGGGCGAGAGCATCCAGTCGGTCACCAAGTACGAGGATTTCGAGGATGTCCGCGCACTCAGGGCTGCACTACTCAGGGACCGTGAGAGCATGGACTCTGGCGATGTCATCGATCGTTTCTTGAACAACCTCAAGGATCGTCCATTTGAGGCTTTCTTCGACGATTCTATGGGTGCCGTTGCGATTGTTTACCCCCCTTCGAATGACTCGGATTTCGCTCAGCTCTCGGTATTCACCACGACCAAGGATGCATTCCTCACCAATGTGGCCGACAACATCTTTGATCGCATGAAGAAGAAGTACCCCAAGATGTCCTGGACGGTCGAGACCCACGACGAGAACCTAGGTTGGTTCAAGGAGAAGGCCGACGGTACCCTCCGCCGTGACAAGGACATCTTCTGCTTCTGGGGATCAGCAAGCCCGCAAGAGGTTGTTTCCTTGATGAGCGAGTTCTCTGAGCATGGCCGAGGCATGTTTGGTGGCCAGAACCTTGACGCACAGCTTCGACGAGCCGCCGACTACGCAGCCAGCCTCAAGCAGGGACAGCAGGTTCGCAAGTACTCCACCATGGCCCCTCGATCTCAGGCATGGGGACAACAGTCAAGGCCAACTGTGCGATCCAGCCGCAATACACCTTCCTCCCGAGGCTTCGCAACCAGCGCGCCCCGCTCCGTCGAGACCACCAACCCAAATCCTCCTTACAACCTCAAGTTCAAGAGCAGGGACTGGCCGGCAAAGGTTGCTTTGATTGGTGCTCGTGGTTACACTGGACAAGCTCTCATCGACCTTCTCAACCGCCACCCCAACATGGATCTCAGGCATGTCTCTTCCCGCGAGCTTGCTGGCAAGCAGCTCGAAGGCTACACGAAGCGCAACATCACCTACGAGAACCTCTCCCCTGAAGACGTTAAGAAGATGGCCGAGAAGGGTGAGATCGACTGCTGGGTCATGGCTCTTCCCAACGGCGTCTGCCAACCTTTCGTTGATGCTGTCAACGAGGCCGGCAACCCCGAGACCGTCATTGTGGACTTGAGTGCCGATTACCGATTCGACTCTTCATGGACGTACGGTCTCCCAGAGCTCGTCGACCGACGAAAGCTTTCCAATGCCACTCGGATAGCAAACCCCGGCTGCTATGCCACCGCTGCTCAACTTGGTATTGCACCTCTTCTCGAGTTCGTTGGTGGCCAACCCACTGTATTCGGTGTCTCTGGCTATTCGGGTGCTGGTACTAAGCCAAGCCCGAAGAACGATGTGAAGAACCTGGAGAACAACCTCATCCCTTACAGCTTGGTTGGCCACATCCACGAGAAGGAGATCTCGGCACAGCTTGGAACGGATGTTGCCTTCATCCCCCACGTTGCTTCTTGGTTCCAGGGTATCTCTGTAAGTACACGCCCTCCTTGATTGATAAACGATCCTTTACTTATCTCCCAACTAGCACACCATCTCCATCCCGCTCAACCGCACAATGACCTCCCGAGACATCCGTAACCTCTACCAAGATCGCTACGCAGGAGAGAAGCTCGTCAAGATCACGGGAGAGTCGCCCTTAGTCAAGGCCATCTCCGGCAAGCACGGCGTCGAGATCGGCGGATTCGCCGTCCACGGCTCCGGCAAGCGCGTCGTCGTCAACGCCACCATTGACAACCTCCTCAAGGGCGCCGCGACCCAATGTCTGCAGAACATGAACCTCGCACTTGGTTACGGCGAGTACGAGGGCATCCCTTACTAGTCCCGCGACACGTTTCGCACGCTACACGGCGGCGAGGGATGATCACACATATATGTTGATGATAATGTTGTTGCAGTAGAGTCGTGTTTTGGAGTATGATATGACATTGAGCTCCTTAGGGGTTCACTAGACCACCATTGTATTAAACTACTTTTTCCATCACCTTCATCTATTTTTTTTTCACTCGTGTCTATGAGATCAGGGGGGTTGTTGGAGTTCAAGTAGTAGTCTTCCTTGGTTTATCCCACGTTTGGGGATGAGCTGAGGAGAGAGTGAGAAAAACGAACAAGAAATGAACATATACACAGAGAAATGACGACTCACACCGATATGTATGATGAATTGATGATATATTTGTACCAACGCAACACGAGGGAAGTAATGCAACGCACTGATGAAAAACTCCTCACATCTTTGTCGTGTATTGTACTGTACATATCTACCTCAGGTATGTACGTACTTTTGTGCATGAATGGGCATGGGATACGCAGACACGTTTGTTAAGTCTGAGGCAAAGGTGGAAGGAAGCATAGTGGTGGTATATTGATAATCATATCATATCCTATCGTACATCATCGGGGTGCCTGCTTTACGAGCCCCAAGGTTCCCATTGCCGTACACATGTATAAATGTATCAAGAAACCCCAAGGAACGACCCAACTACCGCTTCTATCCCCAAGAAAAAGCAGATGGAAACGGGAAATGTGAAGAACAGTTAAAACGCCTTCGCTATGCCCAGGGGAAACAAGGAAGAAGAAGAGAATCTGCCCGACTGATTAAGCAGGGAGGGGGGAGGGAAAGGCTCGTGCTGTCTAATGTTGAGTTGCTGAATGGGGTTGAGTATGTGATGTACAAAAGGGGTGAAGCATGGTATACTCAAGTCTAATCAAACGTGTGATGCTGCTGGAATTTGTCGTGAGAAGTGGAAAATAGTCGAGCTGAGTAGAGAAGATGAGTGGTGGGTTTGTGAGATGCGAGAGTATATGCAAGGCATTGAAACGGAAGAGATCCATGCCCAGGAGGTAGTTCTGCCGCAACGTGACGTGTCATTGCGAAAATGAGCAGGAGCACTCGGGATGGCCTTCCACGATCAAGCAGAAAGCAGAGAAAGACCCTCCTAATGATTGAATGCATCATCGGCCTTCCTCTCCGCATTGGCCAACCTCTTCGCGACCGCGCGCTCCCGAAGAATTAGGTCGCCCACCGTCTCGCCGGCCCTCAGTCTCGGGGTACACGCACCGAGCGAGGCCTCGTCCGTGATGCGCGAGCTTCTGCCGCCCCAGAGACCGAGTCCCCATCCAGACGTGGATTTCGCGCCGCCGCCGTGACCCCACATGCTGACGCGTTGTACCTTGCGCAGCTTTCCGAGACCGTAGATGGCGACGATGGTGCCGAAGACGGTGCACCAGGCGGAGATGCCGAAGAAGCCTATGTCGGATTCTTCGATGAAGTTCTTCAAGTTCATGCCGTAGAGGGCGGCCACGAAGGTTCCTGCGGTTATTGCTAGGGTGAGAATGGAGAACTTGAGGTCGAGAAGCATGAGCGAGTTGCGGTTGGCATCTAGGATGGCCTTGACACTGGAGTAGAGGAGCCAGATTAGCATTGATTTGGGTGGAATGGGTGCAGCTTAGTGCTGGTAGGGGAAGATGCTTACATCTCTTCAGTGTTGCGAATGCTAGAAACCAAATTCTCTGCCGCCTGTACGATTTCATCGGCAACCTTGTGGTAGGACTCAAGAAGCATCTCGACTTCCGTATGGTCGTGTTCATCTCGGAGCGTCCCCGCGGCTTTGTCGCTCAAATACATGGCAGACAAGTCATCATCTGCTTCCAACAGCTCCGTCAGGGCGTCTCGCACAAGGCGTGCTTTTTGCTCAAAACTACCGAGCTTCTTGGAATAGATGAGGAGGTAGCGTAGTTTGTCGCGATCAATGTCCTCTTCCAGCTCCATGAGAACTTTCACGACAGGTTCGCTAACGCCTTCGAGTTCCTTCTCGAGACCTAACGTCACAGATATCAAAACGGCTTCCAGGGCGCGGAATTCGTACGCGAGGGTCCCGCTGGTGACAGATTCCTTCTGGCGCAATTTTGAATCCAGATCATACATGAACACGGACTGCGATTTCGAGTCTGTAGTTCCATAGGCATCAAAGACCAGGACGCGGTTGTGCTTGATCAGAACACGCAGATGGAGCAAGTTGATCAAGATCGCAGAGGGTCGTACGAGGATGTGAGGGAGGAGAGAGGAGTCAATCTTGCGGAGGTCGCGAGGGAGAAGACCATACTATGAATGTGTTAGTGATATACTGTCAAGAAAAATTGTATGGCGATGTCCACCTTTGCAATAAGTTCACTCTTCTTGAACTCTCCGCTGACCATTGTCACATTGCCATGCTCATCGAGCTCCGTACAGCGCATCTTCAGTTCATTTGCGCTCCTGGACACTCGTCCAAGTCCGCCAATACCGTTCAGTGAATTGGGGGTAGCGTCATCTAAGAAACTCGACAAAGGTGGCGAGGGTGTAGGGATTGACGGGGCGCGTTGTCGCCTTCTCTGTCGGAAAGGAAGCCAGGAGGCATGGTCCGTTGCAGTCGTAGAGAATGCTCTATGGCAGGTGTCTCTTGGTACGATTAGATGATTTGTTGCTCGTGATTCAGCGATCCGTGGCTGAATGGTAGCAAGCGATGTGCATCGCGACTGAGGCTCGACACCTTCGACTGGTGACGCAATAGCCTTCAAGCCAGTATCTTTGTATAATCTGCCAAAAGCCCCATTTCTCCCCGCTGAACTATTATTCAGGATTCCTTCTTTTGCACATGTCGCGATTCCCCTAGCACTCTGAACTCCGAAGGCGGTGCACCGTGGCGCGACGTTGGGTTGGAAAGCATTGCGGACTTGGGATCGCAGGAAGTTTAGCACGGCGGACGACGGCGCTGCAAGATTACGAGGCAGAATTGACTTCATAACTCTGCGTTCGCAAGTTCGAATATGGAAGCCCAATCCATACGTTGCGCGTCCGAGAAACGACGAATGCAACTTGCTTGTTTGCTTGCTGTAGTTTTCTGGGTAGAAGCCTGCTAAACCGCCCTCTGCTGTTCATGACCGACTTCTTGACCCACTGCAGTGACGGAATTTTTGACGCTAACCCTGTCACGTGTGATCTGGGAGACGTCCTCTACGCGTGGACATAAGAACTCCGCCCATTGGACGTCAATATAAATTATACTTTCTATCAGTGCATGTTCTGTGTTCCTGCATTGAAAATTCAAGATCCCCGCAAATGGCATGCCTCCTATCTGGAATGCCCTGATCCGCACTCATCACATCACATCACGCAAAAAGATCGCGAAGCTCCGAGCAGCGGCCTCGAACAACAATGTATATGCACTATTGCGCAGCGGTGGCTGCCCTGGTATAATGTACTGCGAGGGCCATGAAGACGGCGTGAGAAACTGGGTTGGCACCGTGCAAAGATTGCGCTACAAAGATTTCCAACTGGTTAGAAAGCCTGCGGCGAAGCAAATAGACACATCGTCCACCATGGATATTGTAAAGGGGACAGGATATGGGAAGCTTGAAGAGGCGAATAGTGTTAAGGAATTTGGCGCCAGAATAGAGGCATTGGGCGTTTGGGCTTGGTGGAGAAGTGGGATGGGGTATGTCCATGAGAAGTGATGTTAGGTTCCTCGAGCCCACGCTGCGAGCGGTGCAATAGTCGAAAGAGTTCGAAACATAAGTCGCCAATAGAGCGAACTCTGCGTCTGCGAATCGTAGCTGCAAGCTTTTACTAGACTGTGTGGCCCTCACGTTCGTACATCCGTCAATCATGGAGAAGACGTTCGAATGATAGAGTAGCGGAGATACAGTAAATCACTAAGGATTGAGACGACATAAGAATTGAGATGTGATTCTTTATTGATTTGTTTTATTTTCACTTGCTTGCTAAGCTTTGTCTTTGACTGACTATGTGGTCCCTCTTCTCATCCTTCCTACGCTTACAGAATATCCTAAACCGCTCGAGCGATTGCTGTTCAGAATACCAGAAGAAAAGTGAATAACGAATGGGTATCTCGACGCTATGTAGACGTGGAATGTGAAGAGGAAATAAAAGTATAAAGAGACGATATGTGTAAAGTTCCTTGCGCCGAAAAATATGCTCCAATGCAATAACCAAGTACGCCTGAGAAGAAGGAAGCGAAACTTTTCCCACCCTAAAAGAGGGTTCAATGATATGATCAATGTACAAAAGAATGTTGTGAAATTTTAAAATGAGGTTAGTAACCAGAGAGCAATAGCTCAACAGCGCGATCGACTCTAAGGCCGTCGCCCATGTCTGTTCTACGCAAAGCCGAGCGAGCCTGATCAGGAGTAAAGCCCATCTCGACGATGCGATAGACGGCCTTCTCGGCACTATTCTCGGATGCATCACCATCGAGAATATTGCGTTGAAGTGGGTGTTGTTTAAATGCGGGTTGGTCCTCGATGGAAGCTTTGCTTGGGGATGTGCTTCGCGAGGCGCTTTCATGACTTGAACTTGCCGCTTGCCGGCGGTGTTGCAAGAACGCAGGGTGGAGTTCGAGGGAAGGCATCTCAGGGATGGATTCATGGCGACGTCGGAAAGCTGGATGCTCCTCTATGGGTGGCATGCTAGAGAAAGTACTGCTCCTGTCTGCTACAGAAGGTACAGTAGAAGGTGGAGGTGTCGGCAAGAGGGGCTGGGCCACAACTCGGTGGAATGAGCGTGGGCGTCTTTCCTGCGAATTGGATGCATGGGCATCGGCAACAGAAGACGATATATTGAGAACGAGTGCAGATGATCGGATTGATGGTATATGTGAGACAAGGTTTGATGATGGTGCAGGACGTTGTCGAGTCAAGTTATTCATGACACCTTCCCATCCACTCATGGGGCGCTCTTGGCTCATGCGAATTTCAGGTAATCTCTCGCCGTTGTTTCGACGTTGCTGGAGCTCAGTAATGTGTCCCTGGAGGCGTTGCTTGGATATTTGGCGTTGAACTTCTTTCGAAGATGGTTCGGCATAGTCAGCGGCGATCTTGTTTTCGTAAACACGTTCCGCTGCTTCCTTGAAGAAGTTACGGCGGGAACTGCCTTGCAAGGGAGCTTTCCAATGAGTCCAGTTGTTCTTCTGAGCCACAATAAAAGCGGAGGCTTCTGATTCATGGCAGGGGCCGACAAGTTCGAGGATGGGTGAAAGGCCGAGCGTGAGTAGGTAGTAGTACCATTCATCTAGAAACAGTTTAGCACATTGTTCGCACTCATTGGTTGCACTGTAAACCTACCAAGCATCAGCTCCTCTCCATCAATATCTCCGCCTCGAACCTCGGTATCGTCAAAGACGCCATATTGGCGCGCTTGGACTCGACGGTTGCAGATCGGTTGGAGCAGAAGTCCCAGACAGTTCCATAGTTCCATCATGTCAAAGAGCTCCTCTGCACTAAGGCCGCCTTCATTTCCTAGAGCGAAGCACTCTGGCGCATTCGCCAAAGTATCGTTCATATCAAGGGCATCAGTGGAGAATATGGCGTGGGTGGGGGCATCTTGGTGCACCAAAGGGCCACCCTTGAGCCAGTCCATCTGCGCAACGATATCGTCCTCACGTCCCTTGCCACAGCCGAAAATCTTACAGAATGTCCAAATTCGCCAGAGCGCATTATCTATGCGTGCTTGTTCCTTGCCATCCTGACTGAACAAAGTGTTCGCAATTTCCGTTCGGAGAAAAGTCTGGAACCTTTGGCCAATCAGTGTTTTCAGGGTGGTGATAATCTCTACATCGCTTTTGTGATGTTCGATGTACACATTTGGCGTGTATTCCATCCTGGATTGCGTCTTCTCCAGATCCTCTGGCTGGTGTTGATCGTGCCCGGGATAACAGATTTCACGGTGCTCCCATGCTGGAGGGGACATCTTCCACAACGTGTTCTTCATCAAGTCGAGCTCAAACCGCTTGAATACACGATAGAACCCACCGTTGACGACTGCAGTCGCAAAAAGATCTTCAAAGTTGTCGAGTTGTTCGAAAATTCCATATATAACGTTCTCTGCCACGCTCGGGGTAATGGTTCGCTTAAGTGCTTTAGGCGGCACTGGAATTGGGGAAAGATAGAAGTCATCCGCCACGGGCGATGGGGTGCGGGGAATCTCAATCCTCAATCCTCTTGCCTTCGCTCGAGAGGAGGTGCGCCTCAATTGCGATAGAATATGTTCATTCGAGACTCGAGAGAGACGGAAGTTGGCGGCGAGGAGGGATTGGCGTTTGCTAGATTTCCTAGGAACTGTTGGTGGCGTTCCTGGAATGATAGAGATGCTTTCATGTTCCGTGTCATCATATGCAAAGGGGTTGGCGCCGACTCGTGTAGAGAGCAACTCCTCTTCAAGGTCAAATTCGGCCTCACTGAGCGTAGGGCTTGCGAACAGTTGGGTCGGGTCTGCCACCTCTTGGCGGATGATAGCGTGGTCTAATACACCCATTGTTGGGCTGATCATAAGACTGATGCGTGAACTACGTCGCTGCGAAGACTGACGCCTTACAGATGGCCGGCGGATGATAGTTGCCTTGCGGGTGAGGGTGGGTCGACGCTCCAGTGGAAGTTGTGTCGTGGCTGAGCGGTTGCGCGATGGTTGCAGCGTGCATGTAGGTTTAAAAGCGAAATCATCCTCGATAGGACCATGTGGTGCGTACTTGCGAGGTGGTGGAATTGTCGGGGCTGCTACACTGAGTCCGGTCTCAGCCTTAGAGTTTTCGGACTTCGTGACCACTGATTCAACATCCACAAAGACCCCTGTTTCGAGTGGCGATTTTATTGAGAAAGTCACACTTGCGGAGCGATCGTGAAAATTAATTGGTTTCAAATTCATCGGAGATGTCTGTTCGCCTACACTTGATCTCGATGAGCGCCGGCTATAAGTAGAGGAGCAGTCGTCTCCATGGGAGTCTTCGGAGGAAGAATTGGTCGGGGGACCAGCGGTGGTTTGGCCTGTTGTATCTATCTGAGACTTGACGATGGTAGCGTCGATGGAAGGATGCGGGGCATTGATGTTCTGTTTCTGCTGGGCACTGAGAGGAGATACTGCGGAATTGCGTGCGAGGGGTCTTTTCGAGCCCGAAGGAGGCGATATGTCAGTAACTGAAAGCGGTTCGGCGGAGGCAGATCTGCTCAGTGTATTGCTGGGATTTGAAAAGAATGGGCTGGTAGGAAGTGGGCGATCCTTTTGATGTTGAGGTATAACAACCTGAATCTGGGGTCTTCTACTTCGAAGAGCGCTGGAAGCACGACGTTCTTGCAGGGAAGAATTGCTGCGCGAAGATTCCCATTGGAATTTATCCTGCTCGTAGCCGGTGGCATTGCTCTTCTGATCAGAGAAGTTCATCTCCGTACCTGCTTTAATGGAACAAAGGGTTGGTGAGCTTCGACTGCGGGCACCCAGGCGGGGTGAGGTTGCATGTCGTAACGAAGATGGCGAGCTTCGAGAGGTCGCGGGCGATTGCCAACCTGAACCACTAATTGCTGAAAGAATTTCCTCGTTAGGAAGCGTTGCCATATCTCTTTCCAGAGTGGAGAGAGAGGTAGTTATAGAAGAACTGCCTGGAGGCACAGCACGAATGATGGTCGTCTTGCGGGTATGCTTGATCCCCCTCTTTGTTTGTTTCTTTGGAGAAGACAAAGACCTGGGCGACAATGACGAAGTCGATCCAGGGTGCTTCGACGATTGACTCGTAGCCCGAGATTGGGTATCGAAACTCTTAAGTGAGGATGGTTGGAGAGACCGATCTCGACGATGAGGAGAGGGTTTGGCCTGAGTCGATTGAGAGCGAAACAACGAACGTGTTCTGGAGAAGGGATACTCGAAGAAGCCAGACTCGGTGACAGCCATGGTGGCAGGGCAACAGAGATGTATGCACAGAGGGAGAGGGAGAGGGAAAGAGAAAGGCCTTGTTTCAAAATAGAAGTATCCTGACGGCTTACCACTGGTAGCAATAAGGAACTTCTTAAACGGACAGGGATGGGAAGTTTAGTGGGACTTGGTTCAGGCAGATTGTACGAGTGAAGAAGGCTGAGATGAGATTGGTTCGGACAAAGACACTTGAGGCCGTCGGAGCATAAACTGCGACCGACATGGAGGAGTGCACAAGGAGAAGGGGAAGGAGAAGGGAAACCGAGAATGGGAAAGGTATGACACAGAGAGCGAGGTATGCAGGTAATAAGAAGAGGTTGTGAGACGGCACTATGCATGTGTAGGAAGAGATGAATTCTGCGGGTATGAATGTATGTATGTCTATCAGTCGAGCCAGGGAGCGACGAGCGCGCAACTGGGGAAAAGAGGCAGAGCCCGATAATCCGGCAAAGCCAACATCATTTGGCACAGCACCAGCACACACTACTGGGCCGCAGCAACAAGTAGGACAGAATAAGAAATGCAGCGCTTGCTTGAGATGCGAAGAAAGCGTAGCGCATGGTCGGGTAAGTTAAAGTTGGAGATCGGGAGGCGTCGGTGCAGGGTTGAGCTAGCTGGAAAGACAAGACCCTCTGTGCCCTCTCCCAGAGCTCTGGGCGGGGTCCGAAGAGGACGCAAGTAGCGATGTGTAATGCTGGGATTAGCGGACCCTGGGGAGGGAAGGGAAGAGAAGAGAGGAGGGGGGACTGTAAGATCCTGGATGGGATATTCCTGGGATATTTCCTATAATGGTATATTACTCTTTGGGAGGGGGGCGCGGGCGAAGGCGCAGATACCGTAAGAAAGGCTGGTGGTGGGTGGATGAGCATTGAGGCAAAGAGAGAGACAGAGAGAGAGAAGATGGATGGATGGTAGTCAAGTCAAGGTAGTACCCTAGTGAATGCATCCATATTTAGACTACAACTACACGTGCTAAGTCTTGGCTTACGGCACCCTCCGCTTCCGCCGGACAGACAACTTCCAGATGCCAACAACTCCCACGGTTCCATCGTCCCATACCATCTCTCATCACCTTGTCCTCTAGTTTCCCAGTCGCATTCCCCCATCTTCGTAATTAATCCAGCCATCCGATTTAACTCCTTGTAGTTGTACAAGTAAATGTGGTAAATTTACCAACTTCGGTATCGTTCTCGCACTTCTACCCTTACGACCCCTGTCAATGTATCGCACATCAATCTCCCCTTCCAGTCAAGATGATCACTATTCCTCGCAGCTTGATGACCTATCCAGCGATCGAGGCTAATCCCCAATTCGTTGCTTCCACTGATCGATCAACACTACATCCTATGCGTATCGCGAGACAAAATGTCATCATGACCTATTGTATTTCATATCTTGAAGCCTCCTACAAAGTCTGGCCGGCTGGTTACTGAATACCGTCAAGCAAGCAGGGTTCCCTCCTACGGACTATTCATTAGCGTTAAAGGCGGCTTCTTGCAGGATTAACAACCTTAACCGGCCGCCTCTGCTCGTACTCGTACAGTACAACAAGACAAGATCCTAGCGTAGCCTGTCACTGGCTGTCAGTGTCTCCATCCTCGGTCCCGTTCTCAATTCGCCACTTGGGCACCACTTATTGCCGTTGTTCGCATGCTTCCGTTCCGCTAGGTGATTTGGGGTAGCATAGACGAGATTAGTCCGTCAGCCCCAGGACAAAAATTGAAATGACTGACCACTTACCGTCAGCCATTTCAGAACTCAAGACTGTCCTAGCAAAATGCATCACTTGGTTGTTCAAATCTCAGTCCACCATGTGTGGAGTCCAATACAGACCACTGCATTCAGACCCTACAAGTATCGCGCTCTATGAACTATTGATGTCTTGGAAGCCGCCTAGTATGGGGTTTCCACACGCTCAGAGAACGGCCCCGCCCAGAGCACACCTCTTATAGGAACTGCTGACCTAGCCAAGATACGATCTCATGGTTCAGTTCTGCTCGGGGCAGAGCTGTTTCCGTGGAAGAGAAAACAACCCTACAGCTCTAGATGTCAATCTGTTCAAAACCAATCTCAAACATACAACTGTTGCTTCGCCGCTGTTCGTTTCGACAGATGCCTGCTTTGCATTTTGTGCATCCACTCACTTCTTGAATCTTCGTGTAAGCCATGTCCACATTAGGTTGGAAAGAGAGAGACCACATGGCTTCATTAGCCATACTGTATACGCCTTGGTTAGCCTCTGCAGTCACTGATCCTTCACCAACACCCACATGGATGGACTAGATTCATCAACATGCTCACTAGACAAAGTACTACTTGAACCACCGCACAGATATCGCATTTGCCGCAACTATGACTAGTCACAATGCGAGCTCGAGTGGTGCGCCACCCACAGGCTGACAGGTCGAGCGACTCTACATCTTCCCGGGTGGGGTATCTGTCGATGTACTGTAGATCGTGCGCAAAAAAGAAAGGGACCACTATCGCCTTCTGTTGGATGCTGTCCAGTCCCTATGCGCTGTGGCACTTATCAGGATGAGCTAACAGTCAGGCCTAGTGGTAGATGTCCACATGGCCACGCACTCAGACCATATTTCTCACGTCCAAAGTGACCAGCCATTCATCTGGTTTTCTTACAATTTTATGATGGAATACTCTATTCGAAGCAGGACATTTGATATGCATGTTTCGGACTCCGGAAGACACATTTCGTTGCAATGAAAGAGTTCTCATAGGACATTCAAAATTGCGTTGATATCGCAGGCCATCATTTTCTCCCATCCAACAAATCACACACTTCTTTACAAGGGAGAGGACATTCATACTTTATCTCTCTTTCCGGGTATATTGTACCATTCGCTCGATCATTTTCACCGCACGGCTGAGCAAGGTCTGGAGTGCTTCGAGTTGGTAACCCCGGCCATGCAGGTACCCGAAGTCCGTAGCCATTTTACCATAACTTTGCGTCTCCTCCACCACAGGTTCATACCATCACACATTCTCCCAAAAGCCCCCACTTGCTAAGATGCGCCAGACACTAGTAAACTGGAAAGTGACTGTAAGACAATCTTGTGATCTCGAATGCCACAGCAACCGTAGTGCTACCGAATCACATAATCCATCTCGACTAGCTGGGTCATGGACATCATCTTGAGGCCACAAGGGTGCCACGGTGCTTCCCCACCACCCTACCACATACGAGTGCCTACATACGATGCGGAGAGAATTACGAACCGTGAACCCTGCGAAGTCCGATGATAAGACGGATGATATTCTACCCAGCAGCCATGCGAATCGCAGACGACCACGCACGCACACGCACACGCAATGCATAGAAAAGGTGATGCTGACACTCGTGACTCAACCCGCGCAATCATTTACATGCCCGCAGAACGAAGGCCGCAAGATGTGCCGATCGCGGGAGAACTCGCAACAGTTGAATCTCTCGTGACTCGTAGTCGTAGATAGTAACTGAAGTACGTACGAGGCCCGCGCGAAAGAGAACGCTATACGGCCGTGTCGAGCAGATGCCATGCCACGACTGGGGCAGCAGTGCGGTACGGTACAACTGCGCCTTGCACCCTGCGCTGCCTTCAAAAAGTCTAGTCGACTAGACTCACGACTCGACTTGACTCGACTCCACCTTACACAGTACCTGTGCAATCAATACAACAACAACACGCCCGCCACATAGCTTCGCTCACCCGCCATAAGCACGAACAGCTGGGGCGGCGTAGTGAGAGCGCGCTTGTGCCATCTTGAAACGCAAAAAGGAAAGAGCTACAGAGGCGTAAGAAGAACCAGAAACCTTCCCTCGGCAGCAATGTTGTTTTGCTTTCCGAGCGCCTAGAGTGTCGACCTCGCCTTCGGATGTGCTCGCTCCATTTTTTCCTCCCTCTCTCTCTTCCTCGCAGTAGTTTGCAACTTTGGACCCCAGAATTCAATAATCACATACTTTAACGAGAGACCAACAATGTACAAGTATTGAAGATTGTATACTAAATGTCTTAGCGGGCGCTAAAAAAGGGTGTTTGCGCGCAAAGAGGGTAGACATGGCCCCCAGCCTAACAACATCCATCGCTTCTGCCTGCAATGGAGTGGCACAGCCCGCTTCCTACCGAGATCCTTGCTGACCATTTTGTGCAATTGTATTTTGTGCAGTAATACGCCGTACACAAAGAGAAAAATATTTTGTTGCTCCCTTTGTGTACGCGTTACAGGGCGAATATTAATTCTAAGCAAAGGAGATTTCTTGAAACCGTAGAAAGAATGAAGAGGAGGCTTTTCAAAGCAGACTTGACGATCTGATTGATCGAGGTGATTCGAATGATTTGCATGAACTGCACAGGCTTCCTCAATGCCATGGACGCAGGGACACACGCACGCACGCACTAAGCTGTAGGATCGAACACTTGGTCCGTTGAATATTATAGACAATTTTACGTGCAGCATCGCCTTGTTTGACTCGCGCCCACCAACAATGCACCAACAATGAGAAAGAAAATTCAGATGGCTGCGGCTCGTACCGATCCAGCGACCATCACTGCTAGTTAGTACGTTGGGCCTCCAGCTAATATGTACTGCTATTTGTAACTATTGGCATTACTAGCAAACGGCCGACGGACGGACGGGAGCGGTATGGGACGAACGAGCGAACGGACGGACCGTGTGGAGGATGGGATCTGCTCGACTGCTTCGATTAGTTTGCGAGGTCGCGTTAGATCTACGAGTGATTGACAAGATTGCTGTGATGGCTGAGGTGTATGCTTCTTTTGCTTGCAGCGACGGCCATTCCATCTTCGGTTTCTATAGAGTGGTTCGAAGATCAACGTGTAGGATCGAAGGATTCGGTAGATCGCTCCTACGCGTTTCTTATGTCCTCGTGTGTTCCCTAATCAGGCACAGAGGAGCAGGTAGAATTTCGCATCACGAAAATATATAACTTATAAAAGTAGTTATTCTATGATTGAACCAACTATAATTGACAGTGAATCACATTGATTGGTAAACGCTTGATTTAAAGAAAGCACGTTCATTTGTTTGAAACAAAATCCAAATTCGCATGAAGAAGACAAAGTCTGTGACCTTAGTGGTAAACGATATAAATTCGGGTATCATGATGAATGAGAAAAGTATCTTCGCCAACCATATCAAAGGACCGCTTGAGCCACGACGCAGAATACATAGACATGTCTACATCATACTTCGCCGATATCAATCAAATGATCCATACTCTTGATAACCGGTTCTCTCAACTCCCCAGAGGGTCTGCCCGCACTGTCTGGCACTTCCACAATCGCATCGACCATCTTGAGAAAACGCTGGCGATACTCATCGCTGGTTGTGGTGATACTCATGGGTCCATGATCCTTACCAACCTTTAGAAAGTTGAATGCTTTCACCAGTCCCGTGAGGGTCTTTGCTTGCAGCGCATCCTTGGCCCAGAAGAAGTCGAGAAGCACAGCGCGATACACCCATTTGTCCTGAGATTGCACCCCATTGCGCCAGGAGGATTGACGACCGGCCGGAACAGGTACGTCTCCCCCATCAGCGTGGGTCATAGATGCTGGATACCTCACCAGGAATAAACTATAATCAACAGCATTTGCGTCCTGGAGAATCTTCGTATCTCGTGACAACTGGGCGATCAACTCTTCCTTCTCATCCACACTAACGCGGACCTTGTCCGGGAACTCGTCTATGAGACGCTCTTTTACACTCTCCGGAGCCAGCCTTCCTCCCATTACGTCACGTTCGGGGAAGAAGTAATCGTTAGGTTTGAGGTCGTAGGTCTCCCATTTCTTCTGGTCGTCTTTACCGCAACTTGATTTTCCATACAAGATGTTTTCCATGACGATATGATGGGATGGAGCCGCTCCTAGTATGGCACCCAGTGTAGTCTGGGGCGTGTACAATAAGTCCGTTATCCGCACGAGGAGAGACGTTTCATTCAGTTCCATGTGCTCCACGTACGGATCCAGGAGGCGCAGGCGAAAGAACGACTGCTCAAACTGTCGTGGGAGCGACTTAAGAAGATACTTGGAGTTTGGTGTAGTAAAGAATGTCTGAATGTTTTGATTAGTAGATACTACAATACATCCACTTGGTACTGTAAGATACTGAATCGAGAACATACCGAACCCGAGTACCCGAGATCGCCAACTGCGACCAGATCGGTCCGCTTGCCATGGCTCGGTGAGCGAAACGATTCGGTGTATTCTTCCTCATCGATTTGCCATGTCTCATTACGAAGCTTTTTGAATAGCTCTTCCCGATAACGTGAGAGCGTAAGTTGGAAGATAGAGAAGAACGCGAGTATGCGCGCCAGAAGTCCCGGGTTTTTAGTATCCTTAGTTTTGGTACGGAAGATTGCACGAAGAATAGAGGTGCTGATCAACCTCTGTCTACGACCCATCTTGAGAGAATATTCCGATCTTTATTATGTGGATATGTAGGTGAAGTTTCGCAGTATCGTGAAGTCGCGTTGTTTGTTGAGGTCATTGTTTATGCGCAACCGTTACGTCATACCTTGGCGAGACTGAATATACTCGTTATTTCTTGAGCACAAGTTTTGAAATATAGCAGAGATAAGGTAACCGGTTGATGGTAATGGAAATTTCTGGATATCTTTATATGATATCCAGTTTCAATTGCTTCTCTTTCCATCTTACATGCCTATTCCGACTTTTTTGTAAACATTGCTGTCGAGTACGTAAATACAATCATGAACAAATTCTTTAAAAATCAGCAACACCTAAGAACAGCCTCTAAACCATGTGAAAACAAGTGCTGGAATTCTTTTATTAGACCCGCGAACTTATAGACTTCTCTGGTAACCCAAAAAGCAACATCCACTATCTCGATTGTAACAAGAGTTAGGCGAAGTACAATTAACCTTCATCATCAGTGCGGTAGAAACCCACCATACTGATTTACGAACTGACTGATTCTTTCCCTATTTGTTGTAAGTATACTTAGCAATGCCATACAGTGCCTTGATATCGTGAAATAGCAGACCGGAAATATCTAGTCGACCCCTTTACCTCTATCTTCCACGGGGATCAGGCACAAACCTTCGAAATATTTGATAAGTACCACGCAATTCAATTCGATACCTCATTATAGCCATACAACCACATCAACTGAAGATTAATAACCACATCAGAATTTGAGCTTCTCAGCTTCATGACGCGACGCGCTTGACGTCAAAGTAGCCCATCTCAACCCAACTTTTCAACTCCCTATTCTAGATCGCACACAATTTCTTAAGAAAGTATCCTAGTCGTCTACGAGCAATATAAATACTTTAATCTCATGCATGAACAACATCGAACCCTACCCCGCCTGTCAACCTCACGAGAAGCACTCCCAGACCCCTTTCCCCTACTTCCATTTCCTCGTGCCGAAGACAGGAAACCTCACGAAAACCGTGACAATTGAAATATACTGCCCACCTCAGCAAAATACCTCAAGTAATGTAACCCGCCAAGTAATTAAGAACCAATTCCGCAGCAGATCGGAAATTCCACCGACTGGATAGACAGAATGAGGCGCAAAATAGCAACACTACCATGTACATACGGCCACGAAAAGGAAACCTCCAATCGCTAGTATGTTCCGAACATTCTATCAGGCTTCTAGCTAGTGTTAAGAGTGAAGTATCTATTCCTTGTTGAGCGATCGATACGTGTAGAATTTGTAGCGATGTGGATGTTTTTGCTGGTGGTTGAGTACGAAGTGATGACTCAAATCTGCGAACGATTGAACATGTAGACTGAACTATACTATGTTGCAAGTTCATAACTCCTCCAACTTAATTCAATCCTCTAACTCGCATACCCACGCCTCCTATATTGATCTCCTCTCTTTCCTCCCCCAACATCCCCCCATTCCCATCCGCCACCACCTAGTTTCCTTCCAAACAAGATATCAAGAAACAAAAGGTGAATGATAGATACGATGAGCGATATAAGTTAAGCTGAATTCACAGGAGACATGAGGCATTCACGAATTTCGAGCATGTGTGGGTTGGGGCGCATCAGACTACCACGTATGAAACGAATTATGATTGGATATTTGGCCTCGATATTATTGCTTTCGGACGCTGCGTTTAGAGGGGATGAAGGGGCAATGGGGGTGGATGATTATGATTTGGGCTTATAAGGGCTGGGGGCAAGTGTGGAGAAGATGGCCAGATGGTTGTTGGTTACCTCTCTCGGGCGACTTGGAGCTCTGGGATGGGGGTTATAGTAGGTACGTAGTAGGGTATGGTGATGTTTAGGAGATTATAATGCTTGACTTTCAGGGTTTGAAGAGGATTTCGAAGCCGTTCGAGTGTTGCAGATTGAATATGCAAATGCAGAGCAACAGATGGTCAAGATAGATTTTTTCCTTTGCTATAATGTACGAAACACCTGCATTGGATACTGATCTGTCCGGACGCAGGTGTAAATTGAACGACGAATTCATGTTCCAATTACAAAACACGATTCAGTGAGCACCCTCAGCACTCGTGTTGTGATTGTGAAGGTATTGTTATGGACTGCTGTCAGATACCCAAGCAGTCATTCAGTAGTATCAACAGAATACGACAACATCAGTGACATATGGTTCAGTCACGCTCACTATACACTAATGCTCGTGAAAGACTATCCGACAATCAATGGAAAGACGTTCTTAGAAACCCTATACCTACCTCATCATTGCAAAGCATCCGATATATCGATCCTGCGGGTGCAATGATAAACCCGGATCCGTAGGATCTCACCCTCGGACCGATGCATCCATGAACTTTCCCCAACATCATCGTAGATGTCGGCTCTGGGGCTGCACGATTCTACCCCGATACGGCATCACAAGCGCAAAAACGAGGGTTCATAGAACATGATCGACCGCTAGATATTGTCCCAAATCTCCGCAGACCCGGTATCGAACGACCATCGACTGATGATCTGGAGGTTCTGTCGACAAGGGAGTGATTATACATTTCTTACAGTGCAGAAGCGAGTGTATACAAGTTGTCTTCTAGGATGAATCTGGCGAGGTCGTCTGGAAACTAGAGGCGGGAACGGACCGTCAGAGATCCGATAAACTCAAATACTTTCCGCATCGCTATTTTATCTTCGTGTCGAAAAGGGGAAGGCATTGACCATAGGTGGATGCAAATAATCAACTGCGGCATTATTTTGATCCCTATGTTCTGGACAACATTGGTGAGATGTAGTAAGCGTAGTAGGGACAATGCTCGGTAAGCAGTATAGTTTGGTTGGTGCGTACAATGTGTATGTACAATTGTACACATACCACAGACTATTCCTACCGTGCGTTCTGGCCTAATGCAGATGTAAAGTTAGCGTATCCGATGCTATGTTTGGGCATTTTGTTTGGGGTAATTGGTTATATTGCGTTTGAGCGAAATGGGGAAGTGAAGTGATCATTGCAAGGCCAGGTCTCAGTTTGTGTTTCTCGATTTGATGGATATGTGATTGATAAGACTAAATTGATGGACAGTGCCATTGCATTGCGCAATTCGATGGTCCGTGGCCCCTATTGCTTTTCGTGAAACAGCGCTATCATTGGTGATAGATTTGCTCTTGCTACACCGACAAGTTGTTGGGGGTTGACGACACGTGGAATTACGAGGCCTTCGAGACATTGCCACCATACGAGCTTGCGAAGTAGGGTAACTGTATCGGATTGAAGAGATAAATTGTCGGTTGTCATCGGAAGGAGTCTAGAGTTGATCACGAAGTATCTCGCTTCCACGCAAAAGAAGCAAGGACATGGTATGGTGACTCGAAGAGTCTGGCTTTCGTCGGCAGCATCATCCGGAGATGTCTTCCGGCCATACTATGAGAATATCGATGCCTTGTGTTCCGTAAGATCATTCATCTTGATTGATTTTGGTGGTGCACATTCATCATCCAACGTAGAGACAATTGGTCGAGCCCCGAGGAGGTTAGTCACATCCACGCCACAATTTGCGGGCTCCAGAGTGGCGGCGGTCCAAGATGAGTCTTTCCAGCTCACCCATCGGTGTCTCAGCTTTGATGAGCAACAATGCTCAGATGTGTGGTTGACGGACACCAACGTAGGCCATACTCCGTACTCAGCAAGTTGCCTTCAGTCACAGCTGTCACAGCTATGAAGTCAGCAGACCTGGTGGGGCCGATGGTAGCCTTCTGTGAGGTCACGTTGAAGATGGGAGGATCCCTTCGTGCCCATTTCTGTGCTATAGCAAGGCTGGCTCAGCTTCCTTGATGTGAAGCTATCAAGACGTAACGTGACGTGATTTCGACTAGGCAGATACTTTGTAGATGGGGACTCATCGGAAGCGAAGGTGTACACTCGTCCACTCCTCGGAGCTGTCAAGTTAACTATGTTCATGCTTGATGATGCAATTCCTAGTCGGTGAAAGTGGCCACATCAGACTATACTACCCAGAAGTCCGTGATCGGGATCCTATTTTTCCAATGATGCATGTGGAGCTTCCAGACGATAATTGGAATTGTGATGAATTGCACCTCGTAGGTAGGCAGTTTAGTTGAATTGTGAAAGTGAGTCAGCGTATCTCGTCGTAAACCTGGTGAGAGCCAAGACTGCGATCTGTAGCCGGACTTACCGATCTTGGAAGGCACGGAGGCTATCGGGACCGAACAAGGCCGAGCGAATCACAGGGGGACGATTTACGATAAAAAAGCCTTGAATCTGCCAATAGCCGAACGGACTTCAATTGATGGCGATGGAGATTGTGGTGCGAAGTCATAAAATTTCGACCAGTAGAAAGAGAGTATGAATGGAAAGATGGGAAGTGAGGATAATCATTGCCGGTCATTCAGCAAATTTTGACACTGGGGGTGAGTAGAGTAGCGAATAGCAAACCTCCAAGTGTGTTCTGGAAGCCTGATGGAAGGGCCTAAGCAAAGCGCAACCCAGCAGACACTCGCAGTAGCATTAGCAGCTGTAGCCAGTCATACAGGCCTTCCAGCTAAGTCATAACACCATCAAGTCCGAAAAATTCTCTTCTCTTGTGTGAGGCGTTCGCCGTAACTCTTTTGGTGCCCTATGGGGGATTTACCTGGCGTGGAGAGCGAAGGCGATGTGATGGTCCTGTGAACTCGTGGTGTGCTGGTTGCGATGGGTGTTCGTTCGTCTCCAGCCGTGTCTCCAGGCAAGGAAATTGAAGAACGAGCCAGCCACAAGATGCTGCGTGTCATCATGGGCGAACGTGCCCCGCAAAGGCAACGAACGAGCACATCCTGTCGCATCACCGCACCATCATTCCACAGCACACCATGTCTGTGTGTATTCACGACGACACAGCGCACAGCACGCAGCGCACCCAAATAGCAGCCAAGGCTGTGCATTTGAAGGGGCAGTGATCATTCCTGAACCGTACCCTACCCAACTAGACCATACCATACCATACCATATCATACCCCCTCATGCATGTCGCTGGGAGCAGCTGGATAGGACGGGCACATGGAAGTAAAGACGAGGGAGGTGCGACAGAGCCGGATATCCAGATGAAGTGCCTGCAGCATCGTCCAGCGCGTTCAGCTCGTTCCCATGTGGAAGCATGGCTCAACCCTGCACTGCACTGTACGGTCTATGTATGGCTTGGGGGTGAGAAGAAAGGGTGGTGTGTTGCAGGAGGGCGATGGCAGCCGCGAACCCGATGGAGAGATTGTCTGGGGAGCGGATGCTGCTTGAAGGCTGTAGCACGGATAGTTGTACCGTCGCATAGGGGAGAGTACGAGGAGTTACTGTAATCCCAACATACAGCCACTAATTGTTGTAGAACGATGATGAAAAGGGAGGTGAAAAGGGGAAAGCCTTCTCTTCGAATGGGCCAACTACTCTCAGAGTGGAAGTAGAGCCGTGGGGTGCGTCGGATAGGGTACACCGTACAGGTAGAGGAGAAGTTGAGGGACGAGAGGGACCATGTCACCATAGTATTGTGTAAGAGAGTGTCACTGCCAGTGTGTGTGTAGTTACAAAGTACCTAGGTAGAGGTAGTTATGACTGTGGGAGTAGTTAATAATTGCTGTGTAGTCACTGCAGTCACTGTGGTAGTGTACGGAGTTAGAAAGGAAGCAGTCTTAGCGCTAGGCATCACCGACGAATGACGATGTGGCACGCATCCGGCCCTCCCATGATTGGTGATTGGCCTGTCTCCACTCGTGTCGCGCATCAAAAAAAGGCTGGGGGGAGGGGGCTAAATGGGTTTACTGTGTAATGACCTGGGATGTGCTGGGACGGGCTGGACGCTCGCAATCAAACGGACGAGAAATGATGATTAACAACAGTGTACGGAGTAGTGTTTACGGTAAAGGCAATCGGATCGCGAGAGGGTGCTATGGGCGTTGCACTTGTTTCGCAAATGCTGGTCAGTGACTACAAGGAGGTAGTTACTATACGGAAGTACGAGGGCAACTACGAGAAAAGGGATGAATAATGATGGGTTGATGGGTGTGGAGAGAATGAGGAGAGAGATGAGGAGGCGGTCGGAGCTGAAAGGACGGAGGATGATTCTACCACCCCCATCCATGCTGTTTTCTTCCTTTCCGGCGTTCCTTCATCTCAGTTCAATAGTACCGAGTAATCATGATATTGCAATCATCATCAAGTGACCTCGATGTCTTTTGGGAACACAGAAGTGCTCCGTACCATATCATGCCATATCACACTTGCACCAGAACTACGATACCATAACACAGATACAGATGCAAGTCACCGATCAACATGAACTAATCGTAAAACGACATCCGGAGACCAAGGCATGGGGGCGCGAGGCTGGACCCTGGGAAGAAGAGAGTTATTCCCTTCCGGCAGATCTAAGGGAGGAAAAGGAGACTATTCAGTTCAACAATATGATTTATCACCAACGAACAGCAGTTAACGTAGACTGCGAACTGCATACGGAGATGTAGTAATCCGATAGTTCGCATCAACAATAACAGACCACATTGTCATCAACGATCGAAGAAAACAAACCTCCCTTCCACGTTCTAGGGCGGGCTTTCGGCGGGCGTAGTTTGTTGGGCTGCTTCCGTAATAATCTCGCGACAACTCGCTCTTAAGCAGCGTACGAGTTAAACACCGTGGAGTCACACACCCAAACACAGGCACAGCCTACACTGCACAGTACTGCGTACAGCCAGCGTGCCAGCCTACGGGCACCCCTGGTTACGGCTACGGAGACGGCTACCACTATGGCTATGTCGTCGTCGTCGTCGTCGTCGTCGTCGTCGCCATCGCAGTGCAGGGTCCCAGGCTTTGGTAGACCTTTTTTGCCTCCGACTTTTCGCCTTTGCCTATCTCTGACTCCGTGACTGACGTTGACCTGACTTTGACTTGACTTTGACTTGATTATGACTTGGATTTGAAATGATTATTGCGGCGTTGCGCAGGTGCGGTTTGTTTCCGTGGGGCATCCAGCGCCGTACCTCGTAAGTAGGTAGGTACCTGGTAGTCGACACCCTCCGCTATCGTCATTCAGCCCACACTTGGTGGAATACAGTCAAGACGCCAAGATACATGTCCACCCATGGGTTGTCAGCCTGGAAGTAGATAGTTACCTGTTCCCTTGATAACTAGGTAACTACTCCGTAGATAGATAAAAGATGATTTCACAAAGCGGGAATGGGCATGGTATTGGGAAAGACACATAATAGTAATGAAAGAAAGAAATGAAGTCTGCCTTTCTGCCTACAGCTGGTTGGCCCATACGGCGGAAACAGGAGGGAGAGGAGTCCTCTCCTGTTTTAGATGTTTGTCTAGTCTATCGCTGTCTGCCTGCTTGCGTGCGTGCGTGCGTGCGTGCGTGCGATGTATGACTGTGTTGACTGTTTTAGTTTAAGAATAGAGCGAGGCAAGTGTTGGTGACTGGTTGTACTCCGTATTTGTTGAATTATTTGGGGAATCCGGTAGACAATGGAAAGAGATTTGAGGGTTTGTTCTGTGTTTGGCATACAACACAATATCTCTTTGAGATGCGATAGTTATGACTGGAAATGACTGGAGTGGTGATGGAAGTGTATAATTGGTGTAATGTGTAATGATAATAATAATGATGAAGGGGAGTTGAAGAAGAGATGGGTAGTCGGTATTGAGGGGAGAGAGGGGGGAAGGGCCAGGGTGGTAGTGGTGGTAATAGTGGTGGCGACCCTGGCTATGGCTCCCAATTCCTCACTAGCACGAGAAGGAGCGACAGTAACAGTGTAGGGAAAACTGTGCTATTACTGACTGACTGACTGCTTGCTGCTTGTATGGGTAGTAGTAGTCCAGTGGATGGTGGATGGTGTAAGTGAAGGGTGGGTGAGTGAAGTGATGGTTGTTGGTCCGTGCGCTACTTGACTCACTCGGTTCAGTCAAACTCGTTCACTCAGACTCGTCTCGTTCGCTCTTGCCAGTCTTTTGCCAGTCCCTGCCATTCCCTGCCAGTCTTGCCTCCTCTGCCCAGACCCGAACGCAGCCCAGCCCAAGGATTCCTCACCTTCTCGGTTTCTCCCATATACTCTATCCTCCCCCCATCGCCGCCTCCCTCTTTCCGTCTCAACCCAAGATACTCATCATGATCCCCTCAATACCCAATCTCGAGAACTACGGTCTCTTCTGATTCCGCTGTTGCTCACCAAGCAATACAACTACGATCACAACAACATACGACGCTTTCACGATAACCTCTTTTCTCTATTCCCATCTTGCCTCCTCTTAATCTCCACTCTCCATCTCATCTCATCCTTCCTCAGACGTTTGCCTAGCCTTTGTCTAGCCAGCAGTCTGAGCCTTGTCATTTCTGTTGCAAACGCGCCCGTCGTTTGCCGCCACCGCCTCGCTGCCGCCTACCCAAAGACTCATACCCAGTCACTCACCCAAGTCATTCACCATTCACCTCACCATTCACACTCATAACATACTTTCTCGCCCTTCCTCGACTCTTATAATACCCTTCTCTCTACCCTACCCTTCGTACCTGCATCTCCCCTCTACCTCCGAATAAACCCCTCCTCCTCTCCTCCTCCACCGCCTCTCCGGATTCGCTGGCCTTTGCCTCGTTAGCTCGATTGCGACAGCCCGCATCAACTCCACCGCCACTTCACCGACCATCACCACCACTACCAACACCACAACCGACCAACCAGTACCTTTCTATATTCGACCACCTCCTGCATACCATTTCTATGTTCGACATATCCTCATAATAAATCTCCGATCCACACAACCTTAACCCCATACCGGACCATTTCTACCCCGAAATAAACAAGAAGTCAATCCTAGCCCGGTGACCCGCCCTCGGTGTAGTCATCTAACTAGAACACTTCTTATATCGACCCGAAATAGTCACAATGCTCCTCGTCGTCCTCAAATCTACTCCAGTCACTCGTCGCTCAGATATCACTTCCGAAAACAAGGTCTTCGTTCACGGAGGCTTCGCCTGTTAGATTTCCGCATCCCTTCGATACCCACCAGCTTTTACCGGTAGCACTTAGCTATCCTCGAAGCTGATCCTTCGGAGTGTCCTGCGGAACCGTCTCAATCAGGTCTTGTTTAGTGATATCGCGGCTGACGGTGACTGGAGTATCCTCTGGTGAGCGTTTGGAAAAGCTCTTTAGATCACTTAACAACGATCCGAACGATCTCTTCTCTCGCAACCTTCGTCATCTCGCCCCTATAACATTTTCCGCCGTATCAGATTATCTTGAATCGAGCTTTCTCGCCTCCCCTCCGACTTTGACCATATACTCAGCTGCTTTATTCGCACCAAGAGACGATAGATCGATCTAGGGATTCCGTCCCATTCCTCGATCTCTTTTATAAATCAGTTGCCCAAAACGGAGCAACAGGAGATTCAAGACGCCAAATCATACGACCATCGTCATAGGGCTCAACCCGTACGGTTTGTCTATCGGTTAAGATCTGGTCACCCCACGACCACCCGACATATTGCGCACTACAGTGGTGACGGAGTCATTCCTGAACTGTAAGGCATAGTATCACGTTCTCTCTCCACTCACTCATTATATTATCTCTCCTTGTTTCCTAGCTTCCGCTTTCATAAGCAACTTCTCCTCCAACATGAGCATCGACATCCTTGCTCCACACCTTGGCAGTGCTTCCCCACGAAGTCACCCATATGCCCCTTCCCTTTCTTCCTCTGCATCTTCATCAACTTCTTCCATCTTCTCAGATGCTGCCTCACAAGCATCCAACTTCAGCTCATCTACTTCGCACTCCCTCGCTGCCACGTGGGATTCCGAGGAATGGAGCTCCCAACCGAGAGTGGCGGCTGGCTTGACCGTTGATGCTTCCAGTATCAACAACAGCTTTGCTCCGATCTCGCGAGTGAGCACGTTCCCTCAGTATCAACCTTCGGCATGCCGCGAAGCAGCCCCCGCCGGTGTCCTCCCGTCCTTGCGGACGGAGCTGGCCTTGCCCATTGAACAGCGCCAAAATCCTCGTCGATCCTCATCCACTGTCCAGCGACCGCCTCAGCTTGTTCGTCAGGCCGAGCGCAAGGTCAGCTTCGTGGATTGCCTCGTCGGTTAGTAGACACGATGCCTCCCCCGATTCCCATTCGCTAATTTCTCGTCCCCCGCAAAAGACTCCGCAACTCAAATGGTCGAGACCATCTGGCCTCTATCCGTTCCTTCCAGTCGCTGCGAAGCAGCTTCTGGTCGGGGAGTGCTTCCTCTCAGGACATTTATCCAAGAGACCTTGCGTCGATCCCGTACTAGCTACTCTACTCTTCAAGTAGCCTTGTACTACCTGATCCTCATCAAGAGTCACGTGCCCAAGCATGATTTCACCATGGAACAAGCTGAAGACGCGGCCTCTTATCGTGCCCTTCAGTGTGGCCGACGCATGTTTCTTGCGGCTTTGATCCTTGCATCAAAGTACCTCCAGGATAGGAACTACTCCGCTCGTGCCTGGAGCCGGATTTCCGGTCTCAAGGTCTGCGAGATCAACACCAACGAGATGGCCTTCCTCGCCGCTGTGAACTGGAAGCTGCACATCACTGACCCAGTTTGGGAGCGCTGGCAGGAGGTTGTCCGCAGACACACTCCTTCCAACCCCCCTGCTTCTCCAGGTGTTTGCATGCTGAACAACTCGTGGAAGACTGTCATCCCCCAGTTGACCCCAGAGTTGGAAATGATTGAAGTCGCCCCCAAGACTCCTGTCATCCCTCAGCAGCGTCCTACCCTGAAGTCTCAGCTCAGTCAGTATTCGCTGCGATCTCCGCTCCCCCTTCCAGAGGGGCTTGGATCGCAGGAGAACACTCCCACCCCCAGCCAGTACCAGGCCCCACGCTTCTTGGAGCCTAGGCCGGAGCTCTTGCCTCCAACTCCATCTCTTGTCCGTCTGGGTCCTTTGCCAACACCTATCTTGACGCCTCAATCCGCTATCTCGAACACTCCTGCAGCGAGTGGTCTAGTTTTTGGATCAAGGCGACCATCAATGTGCTCGGCAATGGCACAGGCTCAGAGCTCGTCTCTTGCTCGTTCTTGCGTTGACCAGTTCAACCCCAGCGTCAGGAACGGCCTCGAGGCTTATCACTGGCCCACTCGTCGCCCATCTTTGGCGCCTTCTACCACGTCTTCGGCGTCGTCACCCGAATCCATGGTTACGGATAACTCTCGCTCTTCGCGCGCTTCCTCGATCTCGTCTGTCTCGTCTGCTGGCTGGGCGCCGAATCAGGCCAAATTGGCCCGATTGGCGACGTGCCGCAACGCCAGGCTGCCGTATCCGGCCTTGTCGAAGTGCAAGGAGCAGTACGAATATGCTCCAAGTGAACCAATGTCCTCACCAGACCTCGAGAGTTTCCATATCGATGATTCAGATGCGACACCTGTCCGTGTTGAAAGCCCCGAGTCCATCCCGCCGCACTTCGTCCCCGCAAGTCGCAAGCGTGGAAGGTCTTCTGTTGATCTTCAGCAGAATGTGCGCCATTTGCTTCACAGCTCTCGCTCTACTTCCTTCCTTCGTGGAGCACAGTCTATCCTTCCAGACAGGTCCGTCGCCCAGACCTTTCTGACCAGTGGTGACCTTACGCCCTGCGCTTATACTGGAGCGAAGGGACTCCAGTCCCCAAAGCATACAGTTCCCGAGCGTAGACTGCCAATCCAGAAGGATCTCGGAAGGAAGCGAACATGCTGTGCTAGCGAGGCGGCCCAGACATTACGTCGAGAAGGGCCTGGAATGTGGGAGGGTGTCCTGTAGGACATGCTCTTGCATCCAATAATGAATCTTTGGAATCGAAGAAAAGAGATGGCACATGAATGCCATCCGATGCAAAACATGCATCCTTAACATATATTCTCTACACCTCTCTGTGTATATTCTCTCTCAACCTCCTACACCCCAAAACTGTAAGAGTTGGATGGAACGTTGTCCTTTACCTCACTAGTTTCCTGATCTTGTTTGTCATATCTTTTATCCTCTTTTCCAAGTAAGGCGTTTCACATTGGACTCAGATTGAGTCTCCTTGGTGGGTGGGTTTGATTGGAGTCCTGCTTTACAATCCATGTAAGGACTCGGTGCATCATCATAAACTGTTGCGACCTGGCATGGTCGAACAGAGGCAATGGAACTTAGCGGGAGTATATTCGTCTAACGGAGGATCTATGCGACCTGCAATTATCAAATGGGAACGCACGCATGCATGTACGCATGGCATGCACACGCGCATGAACAATACCAAACGGAAGTCCTTATCAAGTAAGTGGAGGAGCGAGTAGGTGTAAGTTTACAGCAGCAGTTTGCGAACGAGGAACCTAGCTATCTATCAAAGTAGAAGAAGTAGTAAGAAATTCTATTTGACACCTTTACAATTCCATCTCATGACCATTCTGTGTTTTGTGACTCTTTTGACTTGTGCTCTACGCTGTGTCCTGTCTATCTCCCAGCGTGAATTGGAGATGGGCGACGGCACGTCACTCAATAACCACCTCACTTTGATCATTTACTGTATCCACCGTATGTGCTTCCAGTCCTCCTTCCCAGGTTCGTCCATCCATTCATCCATCCATCAATTCTTTGTACAACACGAGCGAGAGCATACCAAGGAGGTTCAATGTGCGAGAGGGAGCCATCACACATCAATTCAAGAAGTTCCCTGAAAGGATAAAGATGGATAACATGTGGTATATAATATTCTATCTTCCCTCCCCTCCCTCCTTTCGTTTGTGTTATTTCTTGCGCCGCGGTGACTTGTATGCTATTTTGTGCGTGCGCGCGGGCGGTTGTAGCTACATTCCTACTCGTACATTGCTTGTTTGTATATCATTCATTGACTGCCAGCGCTCGCTTGCTTGGAAAATATACATGAATCCTACACTGGTGTGACGTCGTTGCATGTAGTTATTCATTGTCCTGCCTCTTGTATGCTGTTCTCTCTCTCCATGTGTGTGTGACAAGAAGGGTTTCCCTTCCTTTCCTTTTCTTTCCTCCCTTTGATTGTCGCGGGGAACACAACTTCCACAGTATATCCTATCCCGGTGCCCAGATCTGCTCGCTTCGTTTTCTTCGTTTTCTTCCACAGGTGCTGTGTGTTGAAAAAGAGAAGAGTGAATGGGGCCTTCAGACCTTGCTCAACCAGAGCATGAAGCCGAACTGGATGACGTAGCTGTACACGAACAGGAACTGGGTCCGCCTGTTCCTCTGGCTCCTGGCGACCGTGTAGCCTGCAGCGGGACCGCCCACGCCACTTCCGCCGCTCTGGTCGGGCAGGAGGACGTACCGCAGGCTCCTGAGCAGGAAGAAGGCGTTGGCGCCGAAGCAGTAGAGGAAGACGACCCAGCCGGCCCAGGAACCGCCGAGGCCGATGTGGCTCAGGAGCTCGGAGAGTATGAGGGAGATGATGACGCCGACGAACTTGTAGCCGGAGTAGGCGACGAGGTCGAGGAGCTGGGAGGAGGAGGAGATGCTGAGGAGGAAGGTGCCGACCTTGATGGTCAGGATCTCGAGGAGCATGACGGAGATTGCGAGCGTCGCGGTGTAGCCTAGGAGCTCTGGGTTGAAGGCTCCCCGGAGGCCGGCGAAGAGCGTTGAGAGGAGGATGTAGGTCACTAAGGCCATCACTTTTGCGAGTGGTTAGCTTTGTGGGCATTGAGGGGTTCTATGCCGGGATGCTCACTTGGAATGTACATGTCTGGAGAATTGACATCTTCTCGTGGTGGGAGATAGAATCCCTCCTGCCCGTTGTGTAGACGCTGCTGCCGCGACCAAGGTCGGTGCCACCAGGGGAAGAGGACGATGTACAGTTTCGTCACGACATACGAGTTGGAGACGTTGAAGTAGTGTTTCAGGGCAGATACATTGACGAAGCGTCCGAACTATGCATGCATTGTTAGCTGATCCTCCTTTCGTAGCCTTGTCGCAGCTTCGTCCATTGCGAATCCGATTTAGATATCAGGGAGGGGAATCGCGGACATTCGGGGACCACATACGTTCTGCTCCATGTATTCCTGACCCGCATTCACCGCACTCTTTCCAATCTGGAATCCCATCTGTGCTGTAGGGTCGTTCATGAACCCGCCAAACGCTGGATGCATGTTGTTATTGTAGCCTCCACCCCCGCCTGCTCCAGGTCCCCCTTGCTGCCCTGCGTATCCATATCCGCTGTGAGGTTGAGATGGAGGTTGTGGCGGAGGAGGTGATCGCAACTGCGGCACTGTGGAAACATGCTGTGGGACGGGATGGTGCAGAGGAGGTGAATTCGCAGGCGGGTTGGGATATGTTGGGCGCTGCATGTTTGCCGCTGTGTGATGAGGAGAAGGAGAACTATCCAGGAAGATCGGTGGTGCTGATGCTGACAATGAGAGAAATCGACGGATTGGTGGTATGGGCTGTGAATTGGGTATTCTTTGCGGCCGTGGACTGTCGTTGATGCTGGGGTTAATGGTTGTTGATTGAAAGTGTGGGATATTTCTGCCTTCGCGGTGAAAGCTGGAAAGCTCTCGCAGATCTGGCAACTTCCGTTTCCCGCGCTCGGAAACTTTGGGACCCCCCCAAAAACCACCCATATCCCACCTCGTCATAGTGCATCCCGCACTCTCACATTCTCACACCACGCCGCAATTCATTGACGGCCAGCATCGCTATGTTGGACAGTTTCGAGATCCTGACGACCTCGGGTGTCGTGCTCTGGTCGCACACGTACGTCCCCGTCGGCGCAAATATAATTAACAGTCTCATCCGCGATGTCTTTATCGAGGAGCGCATTCAACCACAGGCAGAAGATGCGGGCTCAAAACCTACCTACAGGAAGGAGGGCTACACACTGAAATGGACAGCAGCGAAGGACTTGGGATTAATATTTGTGGTGGGTACCTCCAGGGATTTGGATTCAAGAGAGAACATCTGATGCTGATCCTACAGTAGGCCGTATACCAGTCTTTGGTCCACATGACTTGGATAGACAAGCTGCTCGATAACGTGCGAAAGTTATTCACTGGACTATACGAGGCGCAGTTGAAGAAAGAGCACACAAGCATGGTGGATTGTTCGAAATTCGGCCCATACTTTGAGAGGCAGGTCCAAGAATTGGAGCAATCGGCAGACGGCGCAACCGCCTCCTCCTCGACCAGCGTCAAGCTCACCCCTCCCTCGAGCACGGAGAACGATAGCGCAGAGGAAAGTGCTCCTGCACAAAATCTTCAACGCACACAGCGACCGTTGTACGATACATCGGCCGACTCGACCCCCGTCCCTACACCGGACACTTCGCGGCCGACTACACCAGCACAAAGCCACCTACTGACGGGCAAGGCGCGCCCAGGTGGGAAACTTTCACGGAGAGATAGGAAGAAGGCGGCAGGTATGGGGTCAGCACCAGTTTCATCCGGGGACGAGGCGAGCATCAAGCGGAAAGGCAAGGGCTCGGCAAAGAGGAATAGGGTATGGGGCGACTTTGGTGCGGAAGAGGAGGATCCTTCAATGGTTCTCGATTACTCGCAGGCAGACCTCCGAGACGAAGCCTCGGAAAATGAGGCTCTGGAAGAGATCAAGCCTGAGACATGGGGCCGCAAGACTGGCAAAGGCCAATTCGTATTGAAGGACTTGGACGAGGAGATGGATGCGATAATAGCAGAGCAAAACGCGAAGAAGGAAACCCCAGCGGCATCGACCGGCATTGTGGGATCTAGCCTTGGCGCAATAGGAGGACTATTCAGGAACGTGGTTGGAGGAAAGACCCTGACGAAGGAGGATCTCGTCAAGCCTCTGAAGGGCATGGAGGAGCATCTCCTCAAGAAGAACGTCGCAAGAGAAGCTGTCGTAAGGCTATGTGAGAGCGTAGAGCGAGATCTCATTGGCCTCAAGACCGGAAGCTTCACTAGTAAGTTCCATGTGGAAATTTAATGCTTTTGCATTATGACTGACGACTGTATAGCAATCGAGGCCACCCTCCGCACGTCTATGGAGAAGGCTCTTACCAAGATTCTCACACCCACATCATCCCTTGATCTTCTCCGCGAGATCCAGACTGTCAATGCTGGAGGCCGCCCTTACGTTCTCTCTATTGTTGGCGTCAACGGTGTTGGCAAATCTACTAACCTCAGCAAGATTGCATTCTTCATGCTGCAGAACCACCACCGCGTGCTCATTGCCGCCGCCGATACCTTCCGATCAGGCGCTGTCGAGCAACTCCGCGTTCATGTGCGAAATTTGAAGGAGCTAAGCAAGCGAGAAGGAGGTGAGGTCGACCTTTTCGAAAAGGGATACGGCAAGGACGCAGCGAACATCGCTGCCGATGCGGTGACATATGCGTCAAAGAATAACTTTAATGTCGTGTTGATCGACACAGCTGGTCGCCGTCACAACGACCAACGTCTCATGTCGTCCCTCGAAAAGTTCGGCAAGCTCGCCAACCCAGACAAGATTCTTATGGTTGGCGAAGCGCTTGTGGGTTCCGACTCCGTCGCTCAAGCCCGCAATTTCAATGCTTCATTTGGACCTGGAAGGGGTCTTGATGGATTCATTATCTCCAAGTGCGACACAGTGGGTGACATGGTGGGCACGCTCGTGAGCATGGTCCACGCAACGGGCATTCCCGTGGTGTTTTTGGGTGTTGGACAACATTATGACGATTTGAGAGGCTTGAACGTATCTAGTGTTTGCCGCCTTTTGATGAGTTGAAAGCTGGGTTCGTTGCCTTAGCCCCTGTATTTCATTCTTTCTGTATAGCCATACTTTCTTTTCCAGAATGTTACGCCTTCACAGTCTTGGTTCCTATTGGCGCCTAATTGTGCTCCACTGTATGGATTACAGTGTAAGAGTGTACACAAATTGAGACTTATAATTCCACTCCACATGGCCTGCCTGTGACACTTACATGAAGATGAGAAGGCTCGACAACAATCGGCCGGAATTATATAGATGGGCTGCCTCATGTCGGACAGAAGTTCCGATTATTAGCGTGGCCTTCAGATAAGGAAGCGAGCAGTCTTATGCTGTCGATACGAACGGCAACTCTTTCCCTTCAGACTGGGAATACCCAATTAGGCGGTAATTATTCTCCTCAACCACGTTGTCATTAGCTAAAACTACAGCCTAGTGCAAGAGTCTTGTCGCTAAGGGATGCGGCGAAGCTTCTGAATGAACCATCCCTGTCTGATATTGAGAGATTGGGCAGGTCATGAGGCATCATTACGAGCCGAGATGCTGCCGAATCAAATACGTTTTCTGTGTGAGGATTTGATTTGATGTTCATTGGAGTATACCTCTCAACATATGCAGCTTGTGAGTGTGGTGGATTGCCAGAGTACATAGATGATATCTTCTTCTCGGCATATGAGATGATCAGCCTTGTCGAGACAGGGGGACTTGTGTGGAGACAAAGAAAAGTATTTGATTTTTGAGTCAAATTCGCTGCGAAGACTAAGGGATGAGAACTCGCAGCATACGAGGTAGATATTTAGGTATCTAGATATGTAATAGATTTGTGGAGAAGTGGAGGAGTAAGTTAAGTTGGTGCATCCCCGTGACACAAGTCGTTATGCCAAGGCCGTAGACGGCGGCGAGCGGGAGCAAAAATTTCTGGTTAACTATCCTGCCATCCCCACTAGGATCTTCTTGCTTCCAGAAAAACCATGTGCCCTTCGCCTTCAACGCTACGGGACCGCTCCCCCAGACCTTACAATACCCCAATTGACTTCTCTCCGCCTTGATCAAATGGACCTTGCCCTTCTTCACTAACCGCTGCGTCCGGCCTACGATTCTACCTTCCGTCCTCTTATCGCGATACCTCTAGAGATAGATATACTGGAGTCCTTGCGAGTATTTGTGATAGATAAAGCTAGGTAAGTCACCGGCAGACTTCGTACAGCAGCATACCCCTCCCATCATGATGATTTCGTCTTTTATTTTTAGATGTTAGACTTGCGACTCTCTTCGAGAATGAGCGCCAAATGACGTTCTGATTTCAATCACTTTGATTACCTGATTTCTATATCAAATTTGCAACTTCGAGAGGCTGACTATCCGTTTCTCTGCAGAATCCAAATCATATCAGATCGCCTTCTCCGTTACCTCAAGCAAGATGTGCGGAATCATCGCCGTTATTCACGCGAACTCGTAAGCTACCGAACCGGCCCTGAATACCCCAAAGACTGCGCTCACAACTTGTAGGAAGTCGCAATCTGCCGCCGTTGAAATACACGATGCGCTGTATTTGCTTCAGCATCGAGGACAAGATGCTGCTGGAATCGTCACCTGCAGTGGTGGTGGACGGTTCCACCAGTGCAAGGGCAACGGCATGGCCTCCAGGGTCTTCCAGGATGGAGCTCGTGTCTCCGAGCTTCCAGGCTTCATGGGTCTAGGCCATCTCCGATACCCTACTGCCGGAAGCAGTGCCAACTCTGAGGCCCAGCCCTTCTATGTCAACAGTCCCTACGGAATCTGCATGACCCACAACGGAAACCTCATCAACGCCCCGGAACTCCGCAGGTACCTGGATCAGGATGCTCACAGGCACATCAACACCGAGAGCGACAGCGAGATGATGCTGAACATCTTTGCTAACGAGCTCAACGAGACGGGCAAAGCTCGTGTCAACACCGATGACTGCTTTGCAGCCCTGGAACGGATGTATAAGCGCTGTGTCGGTGGATGGGCCTGCACAGCCATGCTTGCGGGTAAGTTGTTCGATTGAATGGTCAACAGCACAGTCGGCTAACGACTTCAGGTTTCGGTCTTATTGGATTCCGTGACCCCTATGGAATCCGCCCTATGGTTCTGGGCTCCAGGCCCTCCGAGGACGGTGTCGGCACAGATTACATGATGGCCTCTGAAAGTGTGGCTCTCACGCAGTGTGGATACAAAACATTCCAGGATATTCTCCCCGGCCAGGCCGTCATCATCGAGAAAGGAAAGGATCCCGTGTTCAAGCAGGTGAGCCCCATACTCGGATACTCTCCCGACATCTTCGAGTATGTCTATTTCGCTCGTCCGGACACGATCATCGATGGCATTGATGTCGACGAGAGCCGACGCAACATGGGCTTCAAACTTGCAGAAACCATCAGGAAGCGATTGGGTCCAGCCCTCGACGACATTGACACGGTGATGCCCATTCCTGAAACCAGCATCACTTCTGCGTTCTGCGTGGCTGAGGGCCTTGGAAAGCCTTACTGCCAGGGGTTCGTTAAGAACCGCTACATCTTCAGGACTTTCATCATGCCCTCTCAAAAGCTCCGCCAAAAGGGTGTTCGCGCGAAGATGAACCCCATGAGGAAGAAGTTTGAAGGCAAGAACGTCCTCCTGGTCGATGACTCCATTGTTCGCGGTACCACCTCTCGAGAGATCGTTTTGATGGCCCGGGAAGCTGGTGCAAAGAAAGTGTATTTCGCTTCTTGCGCTCCCCCAATCACCAACGCTCACATCTACGGTATCGATCTAGCTTCATCTTCAGAGCTCATTGCTCATCATCGAGATGCTGAGGCCATTGCCAAGTACATCGGCGCGGACGATGTCATCTACCAAACTTTGCCCGATCTGATGGAAGCCTGTGCCTCGTTATCTCCCCGTGACCCTGCTACCCAGAAGTTCGAAGTTGGTGTCTTCTGTGGCAAATACGTTACACCCGTTGACAATAGCTACTTCGAGCACCTCGAGCAGATTCGAGGTGAATCCCGCAAGATGAAAGTGATGGAGTCTGCGAGGGAAGCTGTCTTGAGCGGCGTTGCGGACCAGAAACAGATCCGTATGGCCGCCAAAGGCGTCGTAAGTGCACTTTTCAAGTAACGAACTTCTTCAAAGACTTGACTGACCCCATCATAGGAGGTTGATTCATATGGAAATGTGATCCCAGCAGATAGCAGTGACAGTCCCGAATGGGCCCCTCTCAATGGCGAAGGCCAGGCGGCGCCCGTCAACGGCCGGAAACGTAGTGCAAGTGACGTCAAAGGAAACACCGAAGACAAACAGGACAAAGTCCGCATCCACACCAGCCAGGACATTAGCTTGCACAACTTGAACGATCACTTTTGATGCAAGATTCGATTACTGGGCGTTCCTTTCTCTTATTATGCTAGTTGCAACTTAGGCTCACGAGCTTATGTCGGATTACACGAGTGATGAAGTTTATGGCTGAATCAACCACATCCTATTATAGAATTCTCGAGCTCAGCAGCGGCTCAAGCATCAGGGCTGCCATGCGAACAGATAACTGTTTTGCAGCAGAAATGCTACATCCTTTACAATTTCCACCGGCCTTTCCTTGATATTGACATGCCCAAAATTTGTATTGTAGCCCGTAACGTTCGAGTGATGATTCCAATCAAGCCCGTGCCCAATCGACTTCTCAGGTTCCTTATCGTCCTGGAGTAGGTTGGCTTCATTTTCACAACCGCTCCATCCTCCGGTAGCTGCGGCCCATTGGGAAGAGAAGGTGGTAGTACTTGTCCTCGGGATTGACTTGTGGACCCTCTCTCAACTGGGTGCACTCGGAGCGTTCCAGCATGATACACTTATTTGATCCAACGAGCTCACCAACTGAAGGTCCGCCATTAACATCCCTCTCTTCCACGACCTATGGAAAAAGTAGATACTCACTGCCATCCCAAAGCTCCTTCGCATCTTTCGCAGCAGGTTCACCCTCAGGGTCGCCCTCGATCGGATCGCCCAGCACGCTCCAGAACCTGGTCCCATCTCTCATGATGCGGTACTTGCGCAAGTCCTCATCGACGCGGTCCTCCTTCTCCTTCAACACCTCGTCGGCCAAGACGTCAGGGAGTCGGACCAACAAACGCAGTGCGTGCATGACGCGCCTCATCTTCACATCCTCCTCGCGGGCCTGGCGCCACTTCTGCAGCTCGAGCTTCAGCCGTCTGGTTTGAATCAGAGTGAGCGGCTTCAGGGCCTCTTGGAGCCATTTGGAGATGAGGGCTTTGCGTTTCTCTTCCATGGCGCTCTTTGCCGCGGCGCGCTCTGCCTTGATGCGCTCTGCTTTGGTGCGCTCTGTTGCCTTGGTGCGCCCTGCCTTGGCTTTGTTGTGCTGTTTTTTGATGACGCCCATCTTTGAAATTTGCTTCTCTTTTCTTCGTTGACTTTGTGTGAATGAGGTGTGTAGGTGTGTGTGAAAGAGAGATTGAAGAAAGAGTTGAGGGTTTGAGGGTGCGGAAGTGTTTGGTGCAGGTTGAGGGGGGAGAAAGAAGTAAAGGTAATGTTTTGGGAGGTAAACAAGATTACTCCGTTGAGCAGTGGAGTAGGCTTCAACCAAGGACCATGGGTCAACACCTGATATTTTGCTCTTGGCACGTCGGTGGAAGGCAATGGAGCAAGTGATTGCAGCCGGGTTTTTTCCAAATGGATCTGTCTGCTTCACTTCGATGGAGACCTAGTTCAAGTCTACCGAATTTATCAGAGAGTCTTAAGAAGTTTGACTGAACGCCTTGGGAGACTACTTGATTGAAGACGAGGAGGAAAAGGAAGTAAGAAGTAAACAAACCTCTAAATATAAGATTTGTACTCCAAAATAAAGTAACACTACCCGGACAACGAGAGCATCGCTCAGGCATCAGTGCTCTTTTCGAGAAATCACAACACAGCTTCACCTTCGGTACCCCGAAGAATACTTGAGAAAACATATCTCCATCCAGTAAAATAGAGATAAGCTCGAATCAACAGACGTTACTCCGCCATCTCATCAGTCATTCGACTACAGCTCAGTTCTCCAGACCTAGTTTCGCAGAAATGCATCCAAAAGGCATTCCACAGCAGCATTACAATCAAGTGTAAACTTCATTGTCTTCAGGGCTTCTGCACATACAAACAACTTCCTAACCATATCATCCCCAAAATATAGCAGTGCATCACGACAACCCGTTCCCTCTCGACTGCTTACAGCTAGCACGCCATATTCTTCCCATTTGCGCCGTCCCACATCAAAAGTCTTCTTCAACTCTCTAGCGACACTTCGTCCACTCCACCGACAACTTTCTCTTTGCTTTATTTCTGGAACGTACCCGAGCCGTTGCAGCTTAAGACTATGCGGGAACAAGATCGGCGGGTGGGGTATACGGGACGTTGATGCTAAGCTTCGGGCGACCGAACCGTTCGGCGCCATATGGGGTGGGCGTTTTATGGATATGCGGGTGCGGGTGAGGGCGTCCCATATATTAGTACACCCATCGCTCAATATTTATCGGAGATTGTGCGTGCATGTAGTATGATGGTGGTGATATATAAAGTAGTAAGAACAGGTCAAAGTGTACAAGTTGGAACTAGGTGGCTCATTGCGGAGTTGGGCTACATTTCTAAGTGGACGTCAGTATCGCTTTTTGAGCGAGGACTTCAGACACACTGATCTAATCGTAATGGACAATGTCACACAGCAGATACTCTCGATTGCAGGCCTGCCACGAGAAGAAACCATAAGTACACCGGAGAAAAGACAGATCATGAATTACTTCGTTACAACGCAGGCCTATATGGCCCCAGGGTTTATTTCTTATAAGCATATGAGTTCGGAAAGGAGATAGTAGGTACATAATGAGATGTTTGCAGCCGTCACGAATGATAAGAAAATTCCTCCGCATATAACCATACTCCATACACCGTTAATTTCATTCAGTTAAAAGTGATTACAGAGAGCGACCTTTCTCTCTCTCATTGTAGTAGGAAATGAAATTAATGGGTATCCCGCGTGTTGTTCTGGTAGATGAAGCTGTAGATATTGACAAGTAGTGTCTAGAAGAAGTTGCCCTTGGGGAAGGCGCAAAAGATGCCGACGATGACGGCCGAGATGACAAAAGCGCCAATTAGTGCTTGTACGAAAATGGTGTCCTGGATTTGGCGAAGAGCAGGCTCCTGGATCCACACTTCCCGGTCAAAGACCTTGCGGACGATGTTGCGCTTCTCGTACTTGGCAACCCATGGCTCATCCTCATAGCTATTGCTTGAATCGGCGGAGGCGAATGAATCGTAAGAATCGGTCTTAGAATCATAACCTTGGGGTTCATCGTCGGAAGAGAATAGCTCCCATGGGCGAAGGTGGCGGTGGTGCATTCCATGAAGAACCACACACATGCCCTTCCAAGCCGCGATCAAGGTAGATATGCCAATTAAGAAGCCAATCAGAGACAACACGCGCCAGGCACGACCGGCACTGCTGAGGGTGATGACAATAGCGGCGATGAAACCGCCTACGATGCCACCAACACCGAGGCCTCTGGCAAAGATCACGCGAGGCCTGTTTCCATTGCAGATAGTCCAGCGGATGAAATTGGGATGGGCTTGGCAGCGGAGAGACCACTCGACAGTTGTGATGACCTCTTGGAAAGCGGATGGATGAGTGGTGTGTTGGAGTGCGTGGAGAAGCGCGGTGCGCTCCTTAGAGGAAAGATTGAGCTGGCGAGCACCGCCATCAGCCACATATATCGAGATGATACGGGTAATCTCTTCGCGATATGGCTGAACAGAGAGTGGCTTCCACTTCAAGCCGACGCCCTCGAAAGCACCAGCAGCACGCTGGGAATGATTGATTCTCCCGTTGGACGATGGTACGTCATCAAAAGAATTTACGGACTCGACGTCACGCCTCTGCTCACTGCTGGTAGGTGTACGCGGCGGAGTGAAGAAAGGATTGGATTTGTCGGCTTCGGCAACTGTGCCACTCTCAGCGAAGTCTGTGCCATTGAAGATAGCAGAAGCCTCCGGATTCACGCGCTTTGAGCGTTGCTGGGTGTCGGAGTCGGAGCCAGGATCGCTCCAGACGGGAGAGAGCGCCTGTTCCCTTTCGGGAAGCTCCTTGAAGCGCTTGGAATAGTCGCGGAACCAGAGATAGAATTGAAGATTTTCGGCTGCCAGCTCAATGTACTTGAGATAGTTCATGAAATCTCTCACAGTGCAAGGCTGTTGTGAAGTCAGTGACTATGCCTTTTCAACGTGTAGCAAGTTGGATGGATTGCGGAAGCATGCCACAGACTTGTTTGTGCCATGGTGATCCGGGTTGGTGCAAGTGTGACTGAAGGGTGATAACTTACGGGACAGACGCCGCCAGCAATGATGCGGTCAAAGGACAAGGCTTCTGGGATACCGTGCGACATGCTGCTGCTACCGGATTTGACAGACTCATTGATGGATTTTTGTTTCTCAGCACCAGAGATTGAGGCATTGGAAGAAGTGACGCGCGCCGGGCGGCGATAATTGATTGGGTACACCATCTTTGCGGAAGGTATGGCTAGACCGTCGACGATGAATGACGACAACTGTCTGCGGATGGAAGGAAGAAACAGGAGCAATTATAGTAACAAGAAACGGCGATAGAACAACAGGACAGGACTTTGGCTCAATCCCGTGTAGGTAGAGCGAGTGTAAGGAATAGTCAATCGGTGAATTTGACGTTCTCGGAAGGTAGGTGAAAGGTAGCAGAATGGGAAGCGAAGAAAGGGTTTAATATATGTGTGATGAAGTAGGTTGAATCGGCACAAGTGCCCGAGGACAGCAATAAAGCAGTTTGGAAAAGGTGTATGGAAGGAAAAAGTAAAGAGGCAAGGGAGGGTAAGGCAAGAATTGACGGACGGTAGACGACGGGCTCGGGAAGCAGTGGATCCACAATGAATTGGCAGAGACAGGCTACCAAGCTTTGCGTGCTAGGACGGGCGTCCGAGAGGATGCAACGAGGATCTGGTGGAAATGAAGATCAAGATGAAGAGAAAGATGCAAGACGTAGGGTGGATATATAATTTCAAAGATTGAAAGGTGGATTGTATGGACTAGCAAGGTATATGCCTGGGTTTATTAGTTGGGCTGGTCCGAGGGGAGGGTTATCATCCAAATCCAGATACAGAGATCGAGATAATAGTGATAGAGATGGAAATTACCTGGGGATTCAGTGACCAGGGACGGGAATAATGGGGTTGGGAGGCGTTAGAACAAGCGATATGGATGTCCTTCAAGGATGGAGGGAGGGCGGGACGTCTACAGGGTATGGGCATTTAAATATCAATGTGCTGGTATGCCTTCTTGCTTGAGCCTAGTAGGACAGGCACCGGTACCAACTCAATGCCCGGTCATAGAATAGTTAGAAAGTCTAATGGATTAGTGCATATCCTTGTTCTATGGCAGCTTGCCTTCGTCTAATTTGTGTTTGGTGTTCAGAGCACAGGTACAAGTAGAGATAGTCATGAAAACCTTCCGGCAATTCTTGAACAAAACAGGATATCGAAAGAATGGATAGATGTTGTGCCCCACTCTCTAGAGGTTGCAGCCGCCATGAGTGGACGTGCATGAAAAGCCTTCCGTGCAAGAGAGACAATGTCAACGGGGAACCAGTGCTAAAGAGTTAGTTGAACGTTGTGAGCTGGACTCTGAGGTTAGCATAAAGTCTGGGCGGTGATGGTCTTTCGCCTACAACACAATAAAATACACCCAGTTGGACTAATGAGATAATATCCACCCAATTGCCGTGAAGAAAAGATCCAAAGCGAACCGTGACTAAATAGACTTTCGGTGCAGGAGAGGAGTAGGTTGAACACTATTACTAGTTACCCGTACTACCATCTACTGCACCGAGAAATGTCGGCGAGCTATTACAACACACAGGGGAGTCGTCCAATCCAGCATGGGCATTCGACATCCACACGGCTGGATGTGGCTGCTTAGCCATGGCCCGTCATGGGTCTCTCAATCTCTAATCGAAGGACATTACATCCTACATGGTTTGCCATGGCCTGGGAAACGCCAATGCCTAGGATACTCGAGGATCGATCTGGGAAGCGGCAGTGCCGATCTCCACGGCTCCATCCCGCTTCAGGGCTGGGCTTCAACATCTTTCCCCATCTGCCAGCTGGACGACGATCGCCACAGGCCCTTTTTGCTCCCTCCTCTGTTCTGTTCCGCGGCTTTCTCATGTGCAGACCAATTTGGAGCTTGCACGACCAGCTGAGTCCATCAACGTCCGTCTCCAGTCTTTTGCCATGGCCATGACTCAACTCTGCACCGGAGCACCTGTCAGAGCGGGCAACCGTCGAATCTCTCAACGGTAGATACGTTTGATACGAGGTGTTCCCCATGCACATCCTGCCTTGTCGATCTCGTCGATCGGGAAAGTTAAGGAGTTCATGTGGTTGCTGTAGTGTGCCAACCAAGTTATGCCACAGCACAGTTACGCGTGCCAAAGGCACAATGACGCCGATTCAGACAGCCACTCGAGCCAGCAGCATCCTCCATCTTTCCGCTCCGAGGATACGAGTAGGAAAAAAAGAGGGGAACAGAATGATTTCCAGTGCAGCTACGGCTGCGCGTGCGCATACCGTCACACACAGCTTACAAGTATGTGCAATGCTGAATGCATACGAGGGTACTTCCAGCATGCAAGCGAGCAAGGGCTGTCCACCACGCACGCGGTCTTCATTCCCAATCTCATCCAATCGCCGCGCGCCATCTCGTTAATTCTTCAAGTTACAATGGGATATGCTTCCAGGATGGTCGATGCTGCCGTACCCTAGTTCGATCTCAACATGTCCCTATTCAGACATCGCCCTGCTTTGGATGGACTTTCGGAGTTCTCCTCCATCCGCCAGCCCCTGACGACAGTTTGCATCGCGATTGTTCCAATCCAGCCCTTGTACATTTCTCTTTGATGCTTTGTGAATCATTGTTGCAGGCAAGTTCAAGCAGCATTACCACAAAGCTCGCTCTGGCTGGCCCTGCATACATCGAAGACGGACAATATCAAGCTGAATGAACTTCTGGAAACGCAGCCTAGACCTAACCACAGTTCAGGTTGGTGTCTTCCAGTGTCTGAGTGTACATCGCGCCACCGCCAATGACATCCTCTGCCGTGTCTCCGCAGAAGCAATTTTCTTCTGTGTAAGAACAATGACAACGTGCGCTGCGCGCTGGTAGAGACCCACCAGCCGCCGACCAACGCCAGCTGCGAGACAAATTGTTGCGACGAACGCCACTGTCGTACAAAGTCATTGTTCTTCAGGGCCATCCCACCCATAGCATGCCAAAGCCGCCTCTATTGTACCCTTCGGCTCGTTTAGCGCACGAACATGGGACTCTCGGTCCAGGGGAAAGGTAGGTAGGTAAGAATGTCCATGATTTCCTCGTGGAGTCGTAAACCATCAAACGCATGTCCATCAGCCTTCCACACTACAAAGCACGCGAGATGAAATCCTTTTGGAACACTTTTGGAACAAAGAGAATCATGTTGTGTCTTCAGATTCCCACATGACCTCCACCACGAGAAGGAGATGGAGACTATGTCGCTTACCCTGAACGGTTTGCATGGCTTAAGATTTAGGAGATAGATACATTTGGAGTACTCCGTACCTACAGCTTCGAGTTGCGTTCAGATCGAGAGGACGATGATGAGAGTGGTGGCGGTACTTTGGCGAAGGGACGAGTGACCAGTCACGCCAGTAGCGACCGGATCAAGCCCCGCGCCAAATCTCAACAACCGACCCAAACCAGCGGAGAGTGTCCGCTGGACTCTCTTTGATTCCCATGATTCTTTCTCCGAATCTAGCATCTAGACCAGACCTAGGTCAGGCACGCAGTTAGGGTGTTCACATGTCGTGCATCTGTTAACGTGCATTATCGAGACCCTTCAGTTGAGTTGCTCGAGCTCGAGTCCTCGTATCAATTACGTCCAACATATTGGTACTGTCAACCACACCCAAGCTGCACCACCTCAGCTCTTGCAAAAGCAAACATGTTTTCTAGAATTATATCTTTCCAACGTTTCACCAGACTCTTGGTAAGACAGCCGCCAGACGTCCAAGTCGAAAAGCAACACCAGCAGCTCTCGGTGTGCTTTGCGATGTACAATAGATTGGACCCTGACGCCTCTCACCTCTCGCTATACTCAGGGTTCCTCGCCACACGCCGCTGTCCTCCATTTCCAGATAATCACATATCCAAGCATGAAAATTTCTCGACAAAATGGATATCCACCGGTGCCCACCAACAAACCTCCTAGTGCATGCTCCCTTCTTTCCATTGCTGTGCACTACGTATCTTAAACCCGTCCCGCTCCCACTCGGAAGTGTCCGATTGGATCTCAGGCGGATTCCCAGATCTATCAAATTTCCCCTTTCTTCGAAATTTCCACAATCGTGAGAACGTCCCGCTAAGACGGGCATAAAACGCTTGAAAGGGAAGCTAAATGTAATCGTTCTGCCGTCCCCGGATTTCCTTCCATGGCTTTGCCTCCTTACCATTTGTGCTGTAGTCATGTCTGGTTGAAATACCTGCATTAGGTAAATAGATTGACTGTTGTCTACAGTTCATGCAACGAAATCTGCGTATTCGGATTTTGGCCACGCAAGAAGTGGACAGAAAAAGCAATACACCAAAGACCCTGGTATTCCACAAAATAAAAATCTGTGTAACATCATAACCTATCTAGCTCAATGTTATCACCTCGTGCGCGCGGACGTGCGTGCAGATGCAAAGCCTGCCAAGGGAGCAGAAGATATAGGAAAGAAAAAACCAAGTAGACGAAGAGCACGCAATCTTGGGAATCGAGTCAGGACTTGCGACTTTTCGATTATGTTCATCCACCGTTGTAAGACATAGTCTTGTTTGTGAAGACATATCATGTTGAGCTGAAATACGCCGATCTTGGACTTGATCTAGACTATACATTTGGGGGATATCTGTGGACGGCGTGGCGTTTTACATCTAGTGCTCAATACCATTACGAACAGAATCTGTATTGACATCCATCAATACGCCATGGATGGAGTTACACACTGTAGCTGTTACGGGAACCACGTTGCGCTGTGTTGGTGGTCACTGTCACACTCCTAAATGCAACTTCCACGTACAGCCACAATTGTATTTCACGCATGGAGTTGGTACAGGACTCGGAACGTTATTATTTCTCTTCGTATTCCCGATTATTCAGTTCTCGGATTTCTGATCCATGATTCATTGCGTGAACAGTCGATTACGTGCAGGACAGTGTTGGACTGCTATCAATATCCCGCAGCGTAACTCGTGCTCGTAAAGACTGGGAAATTGTCGTTTGCGTCCCAGGTTGATTCGAATATCCATCCCAACTGCTCATTTCTCTCAAAGATGTCTCATTTTATCCCTTCTGCTCTTCCTTTCTCTCTCTATCCTTCCATCTAAGCGCGCGTACCGAGGACTTCGACATACGGGCTGGCCGTCCGGCATAGAACCCATTTGTTCTTTTCTTAAGCCTTCCAGGGATGCCATCTAGTTTCACAAAGTCAGTCAAAATATTCAACCGATATCCATCCTCCCCTCTCTTCTTTCATCACCAAGACCGAAATCGAGCAGGTAAGGAAGCGAGTGAGAAACTTATCGAGCACGTACCCCATGTATGGATCGTCGCAGAAGGGATTACCATATGTTGCATGGTACTTGCAAGTGGGCCCCGCGCACCTCTCGTACATGACGAACTTATTGTTGGAGCATATGGCGATCTCTTGCCTCCTCTGGTTGCATATCATGAGGCCTGTGTCGCAGTCAGGACGTATTTCCTGTTGGATGGGGACGATGGCGACCGCCGCAAAGGTGAGTGTCGCCAGGAAGAGTTTTATGGCGGCTGGGAAGGGCATTTTGAGGGATGCACAGATGGAGGAAGAT